>NC_090447.1:1260286797-1260590105 GCF_031143425.1 Pleurodeles waltl
GGGTGCTGACAACCCACGCTACGCCACTGATTAAAATGAACTAGTGATACCATACCACAATATGGACAAACGCAGGACGAGATGTCTGCAGTGGTGAGAAAAATATCTGGTATAACTGCAAAATAGGTGAAATAAGACTTTCTTTAATTTGCCAGTGAAACAGCAGCAAAAACAAAACTGCCTTAATCCACTACGTAGGTGAATTAGAAAAAAAGCACAATTCCATCACAAAACATGAAAATGCTTGTATTTGTCTGTTTTGTGTACTCACATACTGCTCTTTGGGGGGACAAAGGCATGGGCATCAATTCATCAGAAATCAAGGGGTAGTGAAGTGACATCACATGCCCTTTGACCAGAATGACATCAAATCACTAGTCGTGAGGTCTCCCCTGGACAAGGTGTAGGGCTGGCATGGAAAATTATTGATACTAGTCCCTGCTACATCGTGCCAGGTGCTTGTAATGCCAGCGAAGATCCCTGGCTGATCTATTTCTCTAGAGCTCCGTGCCTTCTTCTGAATTTAAATTTTTACTTTCATCTCTTTCGAAATTGTTCATGTAAAATGTTATTTAAAGAAGTCATTCAGAAATGGCCACCCGTGTGACTGCAAGTGGACAGAAAGGGAGACCTGTCCGAAACACATGCGTGCAAGCTTAGTCAGCCATTTTGTAATTGCTTTTGTGATAAGGTTTTACAATAACAATCTGTAAAGCAAACAAGCAATGGAAAGAAATCAGCAGTCAAAGCTAGTCCTGATGACCCTACCAATGCATGTAGGTTTTTGCAATGCACATCTATAGGAGTCATGGCTTCAAATAAGGAAGGTCTTTCCTGCAATGGTCATGTAAATGAAACATTTACATTTAGCAGAAGGCACTGAAGAAAGAGATGAATTAGGGAGGAGGCCTCACTGAATTGTATCAGGACAGAGAGAGGCCTTGCACAACGTGTGCAAGTATGAAAGAAGGCAGATCCCTGAAATGAGGGTGTTTGCTCAGCCGCCAGCAGGTTAACATTTTAATTCATTAGAGTGTGCATCCAATGTCCTTAAGAATGTTTTTAGTCCCAAAAATAAATGCATTGACGTACCAGGCACACTGTAAGGAATTAATATTTCCCAGAGACTGTGTATCAAGAAAAAGTGAACAGTCACGTTTTGCCTCTGTCCCTGGCACTGACTTTGTGATAGAGGTGGTAGGGGTAGCAATGGCGGTATTAGGGGTAGCAAGGTCCAAGCCAGAGGTCACAGAGATTCCTAAAAAGTGTTTATGCCAGAAAATCTACTAGACACCAGGGAAAATATTTAATTAAAGAAAAAGTGGGGTCGGCCTGCCAAGGAATCCATGACCACCATCCCTAAAAGGCACAACAGTCCTTCTACCCTCCATAGGGAGAATGCTTTAAAGACTGGGGCACGTGAACGATAGAGGACCATCATCTATCTAGTACCCAGACTTACAAATATGTATGTGTGTGGTTATCTGCCTTCGGTTCACAAAGGTACCACCTGACTGTGCTTAAGGACTGTTGTACTATAATTTAGGGACATTGCGGGCTATCTGTGAAGCAGGCAAGTCTTTCTGCCTGCTCAATAACAAAGGAACTGCTGCCGTCTTTAGCCTATTGATTAGCTGTCGTTCCTTCAAAAATCAATGTTTGGTTTAGCAAAGCCTAATGCAATGCGTGCAGAAAAGTCTTTAATCTTCCATCCTGCACTAGCCACTCACTTCTTTTGTTAGTTTGGTCGAAGAAGACAAGATCTCACTGATATGGCGTCCTATATTAACTACTGTCAAAGGTTAAGAACATCAACTGAGCTTCACATTTGATATAGATTGGTCTTTATGGCAGGGGTATTACTACTTGGGCAAAATACTTAAATACTTAGAGCAGGCCCTTAATCAAGGTTCAACTGGAGGTTCATGATATCTGGAACAAGTGACATTCTGCATTTAGATTGAAGAACTATTTATCTGCTCAGCTACTACTAGCGAGGTAGCTCTAACAGAGGAAGCATGCCGCTTGTATTACAAAACCCTACAATGCTAGGATACAACAGGGTTATATGAAGGCACTGAGAGATAATATAATTCAAATACATTCCCTTCACAACCTCAGCTTGGAATTTGAGAGGCATCTTCAAGGTCTAGAAGAAAGCAAATGAAATTGTTGCTTATGTTCCATGACAAATGAAACTTTATTACACTTAATTTGCTTGCGTATGTAAACAGCTGGAGTCTGACAGAAGGCGCTTGCTGAGTTCTATTCCCATAACGGGGTATCTGCACATGCTCAGCTCTACATCGGTGCACAAACTGCAATGTCCAAGATGTTTTATCAAGCGTGGTCAAGACTGTATTCTTGACTTTTCAGAGACTTGTGGAAGCACGCTGTGTCAATGAACTTATTGAATCTATTTACTGATATTCCTATGCTGTGAATTATTATTTAAGTTAGTGAAAGGTCACTAAAGCACCCCCACTTTGGCTTTTTTAGATTCTGTAACCATGGGAAGAGTGATGCTTTGCTCTGTAATGATTTTCATTACTCTTGCAATAAAGGTTTCACTTGCTTTTGCGATACTGTCCCTCCCTCGTTTGTTCAAATAAAACATCACTGCGTTGTGATTGGGGAGCACCTAAAGAACAGTTTACATCACCTTTCTTTTGAGGGCCTCCAGAGCTCGGTGTATGGTTTAAGTTTTAAGTTACTGATCTGCTGAACTGCTTCTTTCTTAGTCAATAGACCCTCCTCCAGGCCAGAGTAGGAGGCACCTGTCGATCCATGCCCCTGATGCTCGCTGCCAGGACTGGATCTTTAAAAGCTCTGCACTTAGTTATTGATGTGTTTCACTGTGAATCACAACCATTAGATCCTCCCAATCTCCGTCTGACTGTGCCCATGAACTGCTTAGCCAATAATGAATTGCTCTAATCATGCTCAGACCAGCATGTAGAACAAAATAAATGCCAACAAACTCAATAATCTCATGACTGTGAGACTTTTGGTAAATCTGTTTCTGAAATGCTTACTAGGTGATGATTTTCTGCAAACTGACTGTGAACCTCAAATGGACAATAGCTAAACCGCCTTGTTTGTCCCTTCCTGGCATTGCTGAAACGATCGCAATGAATGACATCGACCATCTCTTCATGGAATCAGTCACTTGTATTAGTGAGGCCCATACGGCACATTTAGAGTAGTACATACAAAATAGCGTGTACCCCTTGTGAAACTGTTGGTGGTTGAACTCAGTTGCAGTCTGTACTGAAATGAACTCCTTTCCACCGCACCAAATACACTGCATTTTATGTGGAAGCAAACCAAACTCCTGGTAGCGCCAGTGACTGGTAAGACTAGATTACACTTTAACCGATTTCTCTTGAGTACACCCTCGCTGCCATCCAACAAAAGCAGGCGAAGCAATTTCCATGCTTTTATGATTCACTTGGTAAAGTCCATCATAAATTACAGTGTCTTTGTTCAAAGGGCAATTAAAGAAGTGTAAACTCCACCAATAATGCAGAAAGTTATTGTGTTGGTGACATATGAGAAAGGATGTTTCAGCATTTGTATCTTTGATATATTTTTTTTGTTTTACAAAAACGAAACCGACCCAGGTTATAAATGAAGGCACACACAGCTCGACGCTTGTTACTCAGTTAATGCTACTTCGCAACAAAATTATTTTTCAAAAGGCCTCTTGGACAGAAAGAAATCCTGAAGGTTTTACTTGTGCTTTTGTATATTTTCTGTATTTTTGCAGAGAATTATGTAAAGGTCTTGGAATTCTCTTGCTCTCTTTCTTTGCCATGTCAACGTGCTTCGAGGATTACATAGACTTGTATTAGGTTCTATCAGAGCGCGGGAGAGCAGGCATTGACGCACCCTCTGCCGCTCTGTGAATGCTCTGCACGGCACCGTTTAGAGGGGGGGGGGGGAGGCAAATCAAAATCACGCACAGAAATAAAGTGAAAACAGCATACCTCGGAAGCAGTCGAGTTTGTGCCATTGGTGCATTCCTTTATAGAAACAGAGCCACTTCTAGTAGTGGCGTCAATATTACTCCACTACTATAGCTGCTATATCGTCACTTAGCAAATCTGTTTTTCCTGGATCGAGGCTCCCTTAGATCCATTACATCTCTTTCAAACAATATCATGGCCATTTCAAAATAAATATCACAAGAGACCCAACAGTGACCCAATAAAATTGGCAATGATTCTGTTCTGTATAAACCAGTATTACAAAATAGCGATTTTGGACTCTCTAGGAGTACTCAAGCTAGGACTGAGGTGGAACATCAGCTTAAGTTCTTATGTGGTTCCAGGGCTCTACAAGGTGTTAACTGTGTGAAGCACACAATCGGGGGGAAACAGGAAATCTCTACTCCTACATCATCACAGAAAGGACCATATAAAAGATATGCCCCCCAGCCTTAAGTTGAAGGGAGACTACCTCTCAACGGATGATGTTCAGCAGTGGTGAAGCAGCATTTAGTGGTTATCTTGCTTCCTTCACTACCTGGCTGCAAGACCACTCGGTCCAACCATGTTGCCATAGTAGTTTCCAGCAATTAAAAAAATCACTTTGTGAGTTCAATTAACAAGCAAAGGTCAATAGGTTTAGTCGATAGTCTGAAGGACCAACCTTATATTTAGCTGCATTTGTCAACATCGTCTAGCTATCAAATAGCACGTCAAGGACAAAACCAGGCTGTTATGTACACGAAAGTACCCTGAGCCATTCCTGTAGCTGCATTAAACACATGGTTAAAGGCTGAGCTACAACATGCGAGGGACGGTAGGGTCAGCCGTTCAATGCATACATTCTTTGCTTCTTTAAGTAGTGGATCAGTATGGAACTTGGATTTTTTCGTCTAACAGTGCATGACCACCTCCAGCTAAAAGGATGTCTGCATTACCCTGGCAATGTTGCAGGGCAGCTGGTAGTACTTTATTGGTCAAATACTCAAAGAACATGGCTTCTTTTCCCAATGGAGAAGTGTCAGAATGTCTATTCCCCCTTGCTTGAGTAGCGCCTGAGTGGTTTCTGCTAAGGCACTGACCGAAACACTGGAGAGAGAGCCCAGGAGTCACAACCCAAATAAGCACACTTATTAATTAACTTTCCCAATGCTTGTTTTTCACACAGTTTTTATTGTGGTTTTTTATTTGTGTCAAGCCCCAGGGATGCATGCGTGCATATGTGCTACCATCTTAAAATGTTTAAATTTGTAGTCAAGAATCATTCAAACATGGCCACTACATGTGAATGCATGGCAGCCAAGTTTGAAAAGAGAAACCATTACAAGATGGCCACTGCGCATGCTCACACATTGGAGACTATTTTGAAATAGCCTGAATTTAATTTAAAGAAGGAGGCCTGTCGATAGAGTGGATGTTACAATGTGAAAGGCTGTTGTGTGAAGACGAGTAATATCTAAAGAGAACAGGGCAAGAAGCAGAGAAAGAAATAGAGGGGTAGAAAATAGTCCCTCATACACTGCATTGCAAGGTTTTGACATCAGCAGTGGTTGAATACAACCTGTCCACTCGAAACATGGCATAACTGAAATGCTCCTTAGTCAGAACAATACAAGAATAAGGAGGAAAGCCACTGCATCACGAGCACTCCGAGTCTATAGAGGACACTATTGGTCTGTTTGCGAACAGAAAGCTTAAGCTGCCTCTAAGCAATACCCTAAATACAGTCCTTTCAGAACGTCTTTTTAACTCTTAACAATGTGCCATAAAATATTAATAAAGTCCTCAAGAGAAGCTCCCAGTCTCCAACAAATGATCGATAGGAAAAACTCATTTGGATTTCTTCTGCCAACAAATAGCTGTAAAAGAAGAAAAGATGCTATTGATTTCTATCGAGTTCAGATGATAGGCGACGTGGCCAGGGAAAAAAGCAGGGCCATGTATGGTCTTCCACTTTCTTTTCACTGCTGTGTTTGGTGCTTAGGGGCCTGTCACCTAGTGGGTGCTCACACACCTTGCTTAAGAGGAACGAGTGACTGTGGATAAATCGCTACCTCAGTGATCAAGGGAACGTGCTTAACTGACACTTAAAATCTTCTGTTTTCTTAATCAACAGCTTACATTTTCCAAGGGAGAAAAAATTGACTTCATTTATGCACTGGTCTGAAGGAGCTTGTGTAGATTATTGATTGGCCAGTTTGTCGCATATAGAGACTGCACACTGCAGAAGACATTCAGGATAATGCTTTCATTGGCAGGGCTCAAAAATCTACCACTCCCTATGGTGAGTTTTATTCTATGAGATTGAGCTATTTTTAGATTCCACTCGACCCTTCTGGCCAGTCACAAAGAAGAGGTGTTCTAGTCAGCCAGTAAATGAATTAGCAATTAAGATGCCTTTAAATATTATTCTTGTCACATTTGCTCTGTGTTCAGAGACAGAGGTCAAAAGTCAGGTTGTCGGCTTTTGGTATTTTTTCCTAACACACAACATTTATATAACTAAGTAAACTTTACAAACATTTCAAAATATAGTTCAGCAGCTGTGAAAGACCATTATTTGTACATCTGTCTGATGAAAAAAATATTTTAATAGGATGAAAAAAATCAGAACACTTTACTTGGTGATGTGCAAATGATAAATGTTTTCTGAACCCCAATTTTCACAGATTATTGTTAATACACTATATAGTTTTATCAGTAAAGCTGCAAGTTAGTGGTAATGTTTTTGGACATTTCTTGGAAATGTACTCTTTGTAAATGACGCTACCACAGCATGCTTTGGTAATATATTTATTTAAAGTGAGTGTTTAAACAAACTGAGAAACACTCATGCCCTGATGGCAAAGCTATTAGTAAACTAAGTGGCAAGGCATGCATGGATAATGTGTACCCTATATAAGGCTATATTTATTGTACATGGAACAAACGTTAGTGTATTTAATCAAACAAAAGAGGATTTTTAACAGCAGAAATGCTACCAAAAAGCCTGTTTTTATGCCAACACTTTCCACACCTGGAAGCTACTGGTTCAAGGGCTAACAGATATATAACAGCAACATCTTAATTCGAGTATGTGCCTAGTGAAGCACAAAAACTGGCTTACAACACAATCATGTAAAGAAAAACACACTAGTCCGAAGAAGCAGAAACAACAGAATTCAACTTGTGCAATAATTAGTGAAGTAAAACATGCATTAATCAACACGGAGCCGCGAACATGCTGTTAGGAAAAAATCCAACTGGAAGTAGGTAATCAGTTGCTGTTATCTTGAAATCTTCTGGGAAACTTCCTGGCTGCGTGATAAGACCTCGAGAGCCTATAGTAAGACCTCAGATAACAAAATAAGCCGTTTTCAGCAGTGAAAAGCCAAGGTCGAAAACTTGGCATCTCTGCAGTGAGAGATGAACCAAACCCAGCTAGGTCATATGTATCAATTCACAAACGATGGACTGGAATGACGCTTGAGGATTGCCAGTGGCAGATTAATTTAAGCATTTTGTTCCCTCGCCTTGTTGTTGTTTCAATTCAGCATAAGGTAGTGTTGGTACTCGTGAATTAGCGTGGAAGTGATAAAGAGGCCATTCCCAACCACAGAAGAAGATAACTCAAGAAATCGATGCCTCCCTCCACGAATAAGGCACTAATGTAGTCACATGCCTAACTCGGAAGCCAACGAGGCTGTGAAATCAATAATTAAAGGGAAAAAAACAATAAAAAAACAAAGACAAAAAAATGAGCGAACAGCAAGATAATACCTTGACTAACTTTAGTGGTCCAAGAGCTTTCTTATCCTGCCCTTTGGCACTGATTTACAACTTTTAAATCCAGATGCTTCACTAGAAATGAGACGAACGCATTTGCATCTGAAGTTCACTGCACAAGTTCTGCTTTTGGGCATCATACTGCCGAAACAATTGAGTTAGTAAAGATTACCTTCTTTCTGCTTTGATTATTCCAAATTAATGTTCCAGGATGTCTGGTCCCTTTTAAATAACATATATTTCTAATAGACATCATGGCTTATATGCTCCTTTTGTAATGAATAGATGTTTGCATCTTGGCACTCTTACTACTTCCTTTGGACTGTTTTTTTTTTCCCCAGAGACAATAGTAACATTTTTTAAATCATCAGCCACACGTTTCTCAGTTGCGAGAAGCATTGTATACAAGGGACTTACAGCTCATCCATTGCTTAGCATCTGTTCATTGTCACTCTAATTTGCTTCCTTCTAATTGGCCACTTTGTGCTAGCTTCACTTCCTCTTCTTTCGGCTGGAGCATGGACTAAGTCCTGATTGCTTCAGCTTGATTGCTGTCCTTCTGCAGATCACGCTGTGATTGTGGCACTACTTCTATCCTTTTTTCTTCTCCGTCACCCTTGCCATTTGTAGCTCCATTATACTATGCCAAAAAGACCTTTTCTCCTTTGAAATGGATGCTTATTGTGGCAACAGATGTTATCTGCTTCCAAATGGATTTTTACTAAGATATGGAGGCAACTGCTTTCTTTATGTGATAGGATTTTTTTTTGCCAAATGTCATATATATATTTTTCATGCATGGGAATTTAACAGATTTGCTCAGAATCACAGGAATTTTGTCTCAAGATCTAACAAGTATTGGCAAAGCCAATAGGTCACGCCTTTTAAGACTATTGGCTCTGCCATTGCCTTTTGTTCATGCTGTACAGCACGGGCGTCTTTGGCAGTGATTTGTGGCCTTGCTGTATAGCAATGTGACCGCTGTGCAGCATGGCTAAAAAAAAAAATACTAATAAATAAATAATTTTAAAAAAAGACTATGATGCATCCAGCGCTAATGTGGTTTCAAAAAAAAAAAAAAGCCAATTAGCCGTGACTGTCATAACTTCATAAAGGGTTACTTTTGCCAAACACTGCCAAGCTTCTGTACAGCAAGGCTACCAAACCTTGCTAAAGCCAATAGCTCTCATATTTGCTATGCCAATACTTGTTTTTTTTGCTTCTTTGCCTTCAACTACGCTTAACAATATTTTTAAAGGGACACTAAATCCAACTTCAGTGTTGGCACTTAAATATAAAATATGCGAGAAGTTGCGAAAAACCGAATGGGGTTTGACTAAGGGCACTGTTGCCATTTCACTTCGTAGCTGAAATACTTACTTTGTTATTAAAAAGACAAATTTCTTAATTTAAAACGTTTATTTAAAAATGCTTATTAATAGAAACACAAATATCATCTACTAGTTGTAGCATTATTTTACAACTGAAACACAAAATTGTTAGATAATCTCACTTTTCTTTATTAGTGTTATTAAACCGATGAATATCCATTAATTGCTTTCCATGCAAAGATAAGAAACATGTTTGTTTTAGTTTGATGTATCTTTAAATAAAATTGAGCTCTTACTGATCTCACAAGAGCTGGCTGGTTGTAAATTTCATTTTTTTTTTTAGCTCAGATACAAAGTTATTTGCTTAAGTAATTACTTTATGAACATATGTTTTTCGTTTGGACAAAGTAACAAGGAGTCACAAATAGTTCTTGTACACCGAAAAGCAGTTTAGCTGGTAAAATAAGGAGTACTGCTTATGTAAAAGGTTACTGTGCATGCTGCATATTGTTTGTCATCACAAGCATTAAACTAAACGTTATTAATAACATATTTACACGCTGAGTGCACATGCAAGCACATTTCCGGTATGTATACCTTTGCCATTACGAACAATGACGGCAGAGGGTTAATTTACATAGTACTTGAAGGACGACTTGGGATGTGTCTCATCCACCTTCTGTACTTACACATGCAGCACTGTGACTCAATCAATGGAGTTACAGTACTTGTCTCTGCCTACTGCTCAATATATTAGAAATGACCCTTCCTAAGTCGTGCAATGTCATAATTCTAGCAAGCTATGCTACATTTTTATTAATGTCAGCACTTTTGGCCTGTGTGAACATATGCCCTTTACCCATACTTTTTTCAAAGCAAGCTTTGTCGAAGCAACCTCTTTCACTGTGGCATACCAGCAAAACAAGTGAAAAGAAAATAGTTCCTTGACTTCAGCAAAGGACGGCTACACAAACAATTATAAAAAGGGTGATGCCCAAATTGTCCAGGGGGAGAGTAAAACATAGAAATAGGAAAAAAGCCTCAAAAGCAAGGAATTTAAAATTGCAACAAAGACATCCAATCATGGGCAAGGGGCAGACCCAAAGCCCACTGTAGTACCAGCTGAAGTAAAGCTACCTGCAGCGAGAACGGAACAACTAAGTGACAGAAAATTGAGATGGCCTTGGTAGGACTTCTGCCAGTGATTCATCTGAACTGGTGGGTGCTGTTTCGGCACACTGGTACTTACTGTGGAGGACCCTCCGGACGTTCTGTGGAAAACTGTGGATGACCTTAGCCTTCCCTGACCTTTAGTGCTTGCTCAACAGCCAAAGCTAGGTATTCATGGCAGGGCATGCACACGTGGAATCAATTTACCCATGAGGTATGATCAAGAATTAAACTGGTCCTTGCTGCCTGGCCTTTCTCCCATTGCTTTGAAGCTGCACTGTGCACTAACTGCAGCTCACCTAAGACAGGCCTAGGGATGGGCCACTGCATGCAAAGAAGGGTTGTCCTGCATTTCTAACCATACGTGGACGGTGGACTTGGGCAATTGCACAAGCCTGTGGCATTCCGTACACCCCAAGGTGTCTAAAGGTAGTGCATAGAAGACCTTATAACCGCTGTGCACGTCTCTGATTTTAAGGTACAATGATTTCAGCAATTGTACTCTGCGTTAGTGTTTTAAGCAGGGTTCCCAATCTTCCCAAAATAAATATAGACTTTCTCGCGAACACATTTTTCAGGAAGCATTTAGACCTAATTATGTAAATAACCAGGGAAAGCTTTCAGAAAGATGTCCAGTATAATGACAAACTGTGTCGATTTAATGCTATTTATACATATAGAACGGGTTGCCCGACTTGGTGTTACGCATACATCAAAGGCATTCTGTAGCTAGCCAACAAATGTGCAACCAACTAGAAAAAAAAGCAAATGACCGACGAGACTAGATAATGGGAGAAATGGGGGTCTAAAGTAGCAAAAACCATAACCATGAGAAATAGGGGGGATGGCAGCAAAAAATGCACCAACATCCACCAACACACAGAAAACTATGCCCGATTTTGAGTGCCATTTTTATTTTCCATAACCCTTTCTATTACTAACTCAGAATGAAAAATGCCACTCACTGCAATGTTTTGTTGAACGTGCACATTGCTGGACAGTGCATTTACTCTTTTCATATCTGTGGCAGTGGCAAGCTTATACTGTACTTACATTAGCGTCATAATTGATGTACATCTTTCTTGCCACATTGTGAGAAGGTAGCTCGTAACTCAAAACCAGTGTCAGGATGTGAAGCCTTTAGACTTTTATTACATAGTTTTTTTTGTAGCACATGTTCATCATTTTATTGGCCTCTTGGCACTGTAGAGAGAGCCAGGTGCGGACCTTACTCTGCATATTTCCAGTGGAAGGGGCTCTGCAGGGCTGTCAAGTGTTAAGACTGATTCGCCAGAATTAGCGTAGTCAGTTGGACAATGGTAGTTGACAGTCCCGATGGCAAGTCCTCTGAAGTGTGTACATAGGTATGAGAGACAAAGACAGCGAGAGGGGCACTGTAAGGAATCAATGTGCACTTTGCCACCTGTGCTTTACCAGAAAATTAAAACACCGTTTTATAATGAAAGAGGAAAGCAGCACCAGCTATTAGCATCTATATATGAAATTGTAGGAGACGCACTTCCATAAAAAGTACACTTTGTGGCTGTAGTTTCCACGTTAAATCCCGTGGTCTAAATTTTTTGTAGAATCAGGACATCAAACAGTCCTGGAGCACTTCTTGTGAGCTGACTTGCGGGGTCCAATACAGGATGTCCAGAGATATTATTCGTCAATTGTTCTTGCTGTTACCAAACTTTTAATTTCCTATCGTTTTAAATCACATTTACTAGCAACAAACAGCTCACACAAGCACCTCCTTAACAGTTGACCAATTAAATTTGGGAGGCAAAAGGCAGACATTAATGAGCTTCAATGCACTAGGTTGCAAACAGCTCCCTAATCTCAATGATGGGACCAACTGTTTCCAGAAGGGCTTGCTGAGTGGTCAGTAGAAAGGTTGGGTAAACCACTTTAATTGTTAGTTTTCTGGGTCAATATAGCATGTTAAAACACAATTTCCATAAATTTTATCTGAGAACCTATGAATTTAAAAACAGTTCCATGGAAGAGTGTCCAAGCTTTCCCAGAATTCTGGCTGCAAAAGAGAAACATTTGTGTGACAGCAGAAAAGATACCTCCGGTATTGTGCCCAAGAAGAAACACAGCAATTATAAATCTCATGCCAGCAGACATCTTGCAGCTTTTAAACCCTGTGCCATGATAACATGCATCAGAGAGCCTGTGTCAGTGAACATCCCATCGGAATTAAAATATCTTGCATCATTATGAAGAGCCCAGCCACAATCTATGGCAGGTATGGACCGGTACAACCAAAATCCAAATGTTGTGAGTCTGCATTGTAAGCTGGTGGGAATACTGCAGAGCTCTTTCAAATAGAGACAAATAGACTGGCCTTGTTCCAAAGGAGAAGTCCAGCCTCCCGTTTTCTCTACCCAGGGCTAACACCAAATCCATGTCCACCTCCCTGAGCTCCACTCATCTTTATTTCCAAAGTATAGTGAGTTCAGGGACCGTTAACTCCACAACCTTATGTTACAATCAAATTTAAAACTTGTGATACAACGTTACACTTTATAAGACAATACACTGCATTCAAGCTTTTTAGCACTGAGTTGGACTGATGATAAAGAGGACCATCTGTAACAATGGAGTCTGCTGTCACTGCCAGAGGAACACCCCAACTTGCTGTGCTTAGCTACTTAAGTTTCACTGCATGGGTAAAGCCTCAAGAAATAGAAACGCATGGAGATGCCCTTTGCTTCTATGTAGAGGTGTACCAAGCTTTTCCTTATGCAGTAAGGACTGGCGGGGGAGACATATGTTGCCTCCTGTCATGAAATTCAGGGATGCCAAAACACAATTGGCACTCAGCTGTATTCTGATTAGTGGCCTAATAGGTTACTGTGTGCCTCTGTACAACCCTGGCGCCCCCAATACGCCACACTAACTATACCTTAACTAAAAACATTCTAGTACCTTCACACAGTTCCGCTCCAAAGAACCCTAACCCATATTGCAAAACATGAGTGTCACATGTTTTTCTGGATACCCTATTCATATATTACGTTTTAGCTGAAACTCTGGCACATGACAGACTCAGCACACCCTGTTTCATTGGCAATAGGGAGAAATCAATATGAAGGAGTGCAGTGCATCTTGGCTGAATAGCTGAGTAACAAATCCTCATAGCACTCAGTTTGGAAGTCATTCACCCGTCACTGCATTCACTGCTAGCACAAGTGTCCTTTGCTCTGTCTTGGTCTACAATGTGTCTCGTTCCATAGACTTCCTTATTACATGAATTTTAGCACACGTACTCACCCTCATTAGAGGCACCGGGAAATGTCTCTTATTTTAACCATCACAGCTTAGGGGAAACTGCTAGCCCCTCATTGCAGTGCAAACTACATCACCTCAAAGCATGCAACAACTCCAGTGCCTCGAGACCCTCACAGGTGATTTGCCACACTTTACAAATCGTTGATTGACTGATATCAGCCACTGTTATGTACTAATACAACTATGTTCATTGTGGTACTCGCAAATAGTCTTCCAATCAGAATTGATGCAAAGAAGCTGTGCTTCAGGAGCCAGACAAAAACAAAACTATGGAGGACGAAAGCCACTGAATAAGGAGCAGGGAACTGGAATAAAAGGTTTATCACTTTGGTGAGTAACTCCAGTGGTGATGTGCCGAGATTTCGCTGCAAGGCAAATACCAACTCACTCTCAACGCTGGTATTTGCCCTATTGGAATGCAGTCCCCACCTCTACCCACCCACCCCCAAACAGGTAGGCTGGGGGTACTCCTGCTTCCCATGCCAGCCTGCTGACAGGCATTTCCACACCTACAACAGCAGATCTATTTAATTAGATACTGCAGTGCAGACAGCAAAATGTCCATCAGCAAGAACAACATATCCATTGGGAGGCACAAAGTACGCATACAGATCTACTTTGCCTCACCCATGTACCACTGTGTCGGAGTTATCTGAGTCTAAGAGTCTGCTCTCAAATTCCAGCCTTGAACTTGGCTAATGAAATATAGGGCCTGATTTAGCGATTGGCAGAGGGGTTATTCCATCACAATGGTGATTGACATCCCATCCGCCTCAATGTAAATCCCATTATATCCTATGGGATTTAGATTTTGGCAGACCGGTTATCAAACAACACTGTGACAGATTAACCCCTCTGCAAATATCTAAACTAGGCCATTCATCATCAAGCTGGAGGATCAAATGAAAAATGCATAATGATGCCTTAGCGCTATCCCATCCTGTTCTGCATGTTACAATAAAGTCCTTTCCGCCGATATTGGGACATCTCTGTAGTGGCAAATACACCTCTGTTCCTGATCGTCTAATGATTGTGCATATGGTGCTCCTTGGGACTAAGCCCTATTAGAAAGGTCCACTCTGCTATAACTTTTGATCTTCATACTTGTTTTGTGAAAATGTTTGCACTGGATGGATACTTAGCCCAGTCAATAACAAAACTCATGATAATCACCCAAAACCGTTGGCAAGTGTTTCCATCACGCATATCATCGGATTTCAGTTTAATTTCAGAATTGCGTTTTATGTCATTTTGTTACATAATATACATATAAGATTAATTTTATATTTGAACTAACAAAGCGCCCACAAATCAGACCATAATAATACTGGAATATTTTGTACATGTGCCATTTAGATCCCTATGGCTTGTTGTGTTTTGACTTCAACATATTTTATTAGACTATAAGAAGATTACAATATCAAACAAACAAAAATGAAACCCAAGAAAATGCACATAAAAGGGTCTATAAAATACATATTTACCTACACATTTCTTTGAAGAAGAAGAAAAAAAAAGACCTTTTTGCGGAAGCTTGGTTGTTCATTGCAAAACGGCCTTGAGCCTTGCCAGTGGGTGAAGAGCGGGTGACACGTTTTTATGAAAAACTTTAGGCACCTGTCCTTTCTTGTGCTTTAACAAATCAAGCAGTAATTGCAGCTCATGATGCTTAAACACAGCTAAGGTCAATAAAGTTTGTTTTACTTTTTGCTTATGACAAATTGCCTGAAAGTACTTACATTTCAGCAACCCTATGCAGGTCTGTATGTATATCAAGGCTTGTTTTCATTCAGAAGTAATTGTTTACTTGTATAACAGTGTGTATTCCTTTGTGCTGCTGTATACGTGTACTTATAAATAAATGCCTATCTCGAATTTTCTCTCTCTATAGATATGTACACAAATACGCAGGTATGCATGTGCTTCTATAATTGTATGATACTGAATGTACGTGTTAAGTGAGTCTCTGATAGCGAGCCTTCCCTTGTTTTGTTTGGTAATGCATATTTTACATACGTCAATTTAAGGGAACAACGTGCATGAGCAATGCAAAGCTGACGTGTTTTATACAGTATGGGAGTGCAGCTGAATCATCTCCTGCCACTGTCGGGCACAGTAGTCTGAACATACATAGGAAAGGGTGCAAAAGTAAGCCACTATTAGCTGTTGATTTGGAGCTTCATTTATGGACCCTCTGTTTGGCCCCTCATCCAGTCCCACTGCACGACAACACTGTCAAAGCCAATAGTTCACAAATTTAGAAGCCATGTCCCGTCCAACCTATTGATACTGCTAATGTTTTTTGCATGCACCAACCCTCCATATACATATACATTTATTTTGATTTACCATTCTAAAATGCCTGACATCACTGCTGTAATGATAGATTAGAAAACAAAATGGCCACTGGTGCATCATGATGTAGGTGCTCATCGCAGTAATCGAAGAATGAAGTAAAATATTTTCACACCATTTCAAGAGGGCTACTGTATGCGTTCATCTACACTAGAGGTCTTCAAATTGGGGGGCAGGCCCCCCTAGGAGGACCTCAAGTGATTCCAAGGGGGGGCACCAGACCCTGGTCAAATTAAGTATTCTACAGATAACAGGCCTTTGTTTTAAGCAGAAGCATATTATTGCATTTATAAAAAGGTATCAGTATTTAACTGCAAGGTTTTAATAGCTCTAGACATATTTTAAACATTACAATCTTCATCAAATAATTGAGAAAAATTCTGAGGGGGGCCAATGATTTTTATTTTTCAAATGGGGGGGGGGACAAGCATTAAAAGGTTTGGAGACCACTGGTGTACACTGTGATGCATGACAGTCAATTGGCCATTTTTATTTTAGTGCTTTAACATGGCAGATTGCCATTTTAGAATGGTAAAAAAAAAGCACAAGTCCTAACACAAAGTGAACATCCGGCTAGCAGTGTGCGCAGCTTCTGGGCCCAAACAGACACAAGCATTGGCAATGCGAATAGGTCTCGCATTTTCGAGAGTGAGAGCTATTGGCATTGTAAATTACAATGTCTTTTATCTATGTGTTTTGGTTTGGAGTGGAGTGTATGTATGCTGTTTGGAGTACAATTAGGGGGGTTGATATGAAATTGTTATCTGTGGAATTGTGTGGTGTGCAGTGCATTTGTGTCATGGATGTATGTGACATGGTGAACAGACAGAGGTGAGAGCTTTGGGAAGCTGTGCTGGAGCCTTGAAGTGAGTGGAATCAGGGCGTGGGGAGAGGGAGAGGGTGTGGGGAGAGGGAGAGGGAGAGAGAGAGAGAGAGAGAGAGAGAGAGAGACACACCGTGGGGCATGTGCTGTGTGAGGAGGCCTGGAGAGAGACTGCGAGGAGAATGGAGCACGTGGAGAGGCTGTGCATGTGAGAGGAGCTATGAGCACTTAGACAGACCATGTCATGAGCTGGGAGCTTATGTACAGTGTTAGGAGCCCGCAACGTCACTATAGCTTTTAGCCTCTGGAACTCCAAAAAACATATTTCGTGGCTACCAGGGCCGAAGAGCCAAGAAGCGAACATGTTCAAAGGGTGTACTACACTCAATTCCTCTTATTCGTGCCCTTTTAACCTCGATAGATCCATGACACCACTAATTGCTAATGTCAGTGTACACAGAAATAAACATAATCAATATGAAATAAAGTTTATCATCATAAACGACACGAGTGTTTTTTGCAGCATAAAAGTGGCGAACACGTAGGTGTGTGAGGGCTGTGTGTACACAGCTGGATCTACGTAGATGGGGGGTGGGGGGGAGTAAATTTGTCGATGTTAGGAAATTCCAGATGCAAACAAGATTATTGGAGGAGGCCTGGGTTTCCATGGTAACTGGTAGTCTGAACTTACATATCTGGAGGTGATTTCATAAGTGATAATGAAAACTAGATTGAACTATAAAAGACACCCAAGTGGCACAAATAAAATTAGTGATTCTGCACTTTTAGACTCGTGCAATTTTATCCACAAAAAAATGCTTGTCCTCCACACAGCTGTGCCTACTTTGTTTAACAAGCTGTCTGACTTTGGATTTTCAGGGGCACATACATTGTACTGTAATGCTTTCACAATGTCTTAGGTAACTAGAAAATGTTGCTGTTTTTCTCTAGCAGAAGAAAGGATGGCAGCCATTAACCTACATGGATGTTTAAGCCTGGCTTAACACTACAGCTGTCACCTGACCTTTTTACCCTACGCCAACATTATGACAGCATGAATTAAAATAGTCGGTTTGTTTATTATTATTGAGTGTTCGCGATATTTCAGGGTACCGCAAGTTAAACAGTGATTGAGGATCACAGGTACGTTGGGACACCAACCGTAAAGAGGCTTTAAAATCTTTTAGTCCGACTGTTGTTTTGTATGTTCTGGCACTAGAAATGTTCATATCACATGGGAACATGTTACAGAAATGTAATGTAATTAGACATCTACCATTCTTTTATTACTTTTTGAGTTAAAAGCTGAATAATTGCTTTCTCTGGACCGACAGATTGCCCTCTGACCCGGTAGATAAAGGAGCCTGGTTATTCCAGCGGTGCGTTTGTCGCTAAAGGTTTATATCATGGCCCTTCCCCTCTTTCTCTCCACTTTTGCACTCTGCACTGTCTTTCAAAATCTTTAGCTGTATTTCACTATATCAACAAGTACCGCGAAATAAAAGGGGAATTTTTTACTTATTTTTATGTGATCTAGATTTCAGGAGGGTTTCAATATGTGCCACAATATTTTATAGGCGTTGTCAAACACAATAAATATGAAGCCAAAAATGAGGGCATTCACAGTTCCAAACAGAAATCTGTGGCAGCGTTGTCAGTTCGGCATTACTCTGACGAGATAACGGTTCCATTCAAAGTAGCACACACTCAAGGGTTTCTTTTTCAGAAGTTAACACGAGGACGACTGTGTTGGACATAAGCGATATCTAATGTAGCGTCTAAATAGATATACCATTGTGCGCTATGAAAGTGCAGGTGAGAGTATTTCAGTACGAACGAGCAGTTTATGACGTTAGAGATCTGCATTGCGGGCTTCCCACTACATCATAACTGCATCAAAGCATGACTTTCGGCCTTTGTGATGCTCACTAAAATAGAAAAGAGCTGTTGTCATTGTGCCAGGTTCTTTTTTGCAGATGCAGTGTCCAATACACACTCCTTCCTCCTAAGAAGCATCGCTTAACTAAAACCTAATGTTACTTTAGCAAAGGGGCTCCAGAGGGAGAAAGCAGTGAGGCACCAAAGTTACAGTTTTTCCACATTCATAAAGTATTAAGCATTAACCATAGTGGGGAATGAATAACAGCGCACTGGTGATGGCAATTTAAGATTCAAGGGCTGGTTAGTTAACGAAAATTAGGTAGCAAAACCCACCCTTCCCTTTCCGAGACCACCTTCGACCTCATCTTAATTTTAGCTGTGAAACTGTTGAAATCAGAAGCATGTGGAAGAGAAAAAAACAGTAGGGAAAGGACACGGGTCTTGTGCGTAAAATGTGTTCAGGACTCCAAGCATATACAAATGCTCACAAAATCTGTGTTTAATTAACGTTTGCTTACATACAACAGAAGATAAAAACAGAGTGGCCGTTGGGCTCCAGTACTACATATTAGACGGGGAAGAGAGAGAGATGCAAGAGCAAAGCGAGCGTGGGAGCGAGCGTTCACATATGAGCTAGTCAAACTAAAAACAAGCCAAGTGGCAAGCACCTCACCTCAACACCTGGAGGAAATATTTTACAAAGCAAATACACAGTTCACCTACAGGCCTTCCGCTAACCTGTAACAACAGGAACAGCAGCTTCACCGTGTAAAATAAACTGGAAGTTACTGTGGGGAAACATGACAAAGAGAGCCAAGGTGGTTTCAAGGGACCCATTAAAGAGACAATGCCAGTTATATCCTCATGGGGCCCAGAGCTGCCGTAACAGTTTTCTGCGTATATTTTTGTGCCTATATCTCGTTTCTCACTGGAAATATTTGTCTTCATAAACTGAGAGTTGCATTTTCAGTGCAAAAGCAGGCTTGTGGCATCATGCCGATACAAACATCGCACCTGCAATCACTAAGTAGCAGAGCTCCCCTATCGGAGCGCAGCAAGCTGCTCTTTCCCAGCTACCAATGGGATGAGGAAATAAAAGGGGGCAGAGTTAAAGCCAGAAGAATTCATTGCTCTCCATTGCGAGACTGGGAGCTGCCTTCAATACAAAAGAATGTCAGCCACATGGGAAGGACGAATACTACAATCAAATAGAGGCAGCTAGGGGCCTGAGCACCCACAGTGCGACAAGCTGGGGAAAAAAAAAAAATAGCCCTTCAACGAACAGATAACAATAACAAAGTGGAATGATATTATACTTAGTACCTTGTCCATGGGTGGAATAAAACATAAAAGGAGGAACAAAGAGCCAGGACTAACCACTAGCAAGCAAAGATTTTTAAAGGACACTGAAATAGGCAAATGAGAAGAGTGAGTGAGAGAGTGAGTGTGTGCGTGTGCGCATACGTGGGCGGGCAATTTAAGCCCACAGAGATGTATGCTAAAGTATACTTGAGGTTGTACACTTACGATCGACCTAAAAAGATATAATTAAACATTTAAAAAAAGCAGAACTAGGTTGTTGTAGTCGAAGAGCAAAGGACCAGGAAGGCAGTGGCCTGGCAGAAGCGTGAAGCTGTTGGGCTCTTAAAGGAAAAAAGTAATAACAGGACGGAAAGCAAGGACGGAGGCTGGCCTCATTGAGTGCACCCAGGGCTTGCACATGTAATTCAAGAAAAAAAGACTTGAGAAAAAAGTAGTGACAATAAAGAAGGGGTGGGAAGGTTTGGGGAACAATGGATAATAATGAGAGGTTACTGGGAGTGGTAGTGAGCTGATGGAATAAAGGGATTAAAGTGATGCGCTACCATGCAGAACTGAAACAAAACAAAAAAAAAATAGAAAAAAAGTAGTACCCTCACATGAGGAGTGGAAGGGCACAAGTTTCCCAATTAGAAGTAAAGAACCTATGCTCTAAATGGGGCGCACACACTCAAGAATAAGAAGGAAAGCCATTGAATATGGAGCAAGGAACTGAGACAGACAAAGCCACCCAATCATGAGCAAGAGGCTGGTCCAAAGACCACTCTGTAGACTGTACTGAGGACAATAGTACATTATATTGCAGACAATAGGTATCAACAACGATTCAGGCTTTTTGCAGGCAAGACCTAAACATTACGTCCAGTAGGACTTAGCAGACCAGTATTCACACCTCCCTCCAAACCATACAATGTTGATGGAATAACAGAAACATAAAAATTTTACATAATTATCTTTTCAATTACACTACCATCTGTTTATGATAATTGGTAATGAACTAGTTAGATTGCTGGATTACAAACTGAGTATTTTTAGTCAGTATTATTATAACTGCTGTCAGACTTCATTACTTTATCGTATTACAAAATCCTGCTCTCAGCCAAGACATCGGTGAGGGATAAAAAGCCTGAAAATGGACACTCTAGTCCAAGATGGCCTGCTGAAGCTAGACCTGACAAAGTGAACAGGAGATGGCTGTGGGGCGGAGATGAGAAAGAAAAGGGGGGAATCCCCATATTATATTTTTGTCAGAGACAGGTTTCAATGAGTTCCATTAGAAGCTCTTGGCCAGGTAGCAAAGTAAATCATTGCTAAAATTCTAAAGCTGACACATCTAACAGGCCTTCCTTCTAGGAAAATCAGCATCCATTAACATCTACTTCCTTCCCACTTCCTCCTTGACAAACTATCAGATTTAGTTTAAAGCAGAACCAGTTTTACTTTAGCCCCTTGTTCGTTTATCAGGCATTTTGTGGAGTATTTTAGTAAATGCGGTTTCTTTGTTGCCATTTCAGAAGCACAGGCATTCAGGGCATCAATTAAGGAGAACAATGAGCATGGTCAAAGCCAAAAGGTATCACAGTCAAGAACTATGGTCTTTGCCAATCGTTTTCTTTTCAGCAGAAAGAATACAGAGTATTTGGTTAAACGGGATATCGGAGAACCCCAACCAAAAACACAACACTTAAGTGGGGGCCAGACCACATAGCTCTATGAGCTTAGTAGTTGTTGCTATTGATGTGAAAGTAGGGCAGTTGTTGCACAGCTTAGGAAGTTGCCATCTTGGCTGCCAGTCATGTTGGAAATGTGATTAGTTCCTGAAAGGGAAGAGGAAGCAACGTCATAACGAGACACTTTGAACAGCTCCCAGCATTTTTAACAGGTTCTTAATAATTAGTTCTCCAGTTACTACTTTTATAAAGAGGGAAAACAAATTAAAGGTGTGGATACAACGTAGTTGCCAATATGTGTACTTTTAATAGTTTGCTAAAGATGTCAAGGCTGTGTACAAAAATAAAGGGTTTCTAAATCTTATATATTTTAGTTTTTTGGTATAAGGCTGTATTAATGGAAAAAGGAGCAAAACTGTTAAGATGACCACCGCACTGTTTGCCTAATGGCTGGAGACATCACACAAGGCAAAAGCTTCTTCAAGCCCCAGCTGAGGGGGGGTAGAAGTTCAGCCGTTAATTCTTGACATTGCAGCCGCGGTGTAAGAAAGGTTATTCTATGGGGTGGGCGACTGCCCACCTCAAGAAATAGTGACACTAACTTGTCAGGGTGAACCCCAAAGTCACTAAATCACCTTGAGCTCAACCCCCTTGTAACCATGGTACAGAGCAGACAGGCTTAAGAATTTAGCAGTACCAAAACAGTAACAGATGTCAAAACACCAAGCAATAATGATCCCCGTTTGAATAAAAAAAAAAAAAAAATGTGATAAATTAAATTACACCAAAACAACAAAAACACAACAAATGTAATCAACCACTCAGTGATTAAGTCCGCTTAGTTCTGTGTTTTACTCACAAAAATAGATTGCTATCCAAGTAGTTTGTGGCAGTAACAAGCATTACACCACCACCAGGATTCCCTTAGTACCTACTATTAGTGGACCAACAACCCTTGCCTTCACGACAGATGCTTCAACATACCTGATAACTATAGTCTAAGCTTAGCCTCCCACCTAAAGCTTAGGTCAACAGCTGGAAACATGCTGGAATTTCACTGCTGATCAGTTACGGCATGACCAAATGTCTACCGGCCCCACCGTGCATGAGAGCGTTTAATGCCAGCAACCCCTTTAGCAAATTCATTACCAACTTCCAAATGAGCAGCTTGCAATTTCACGGATTTACTTTGCAAGTAAAACCTCTCCCCAACAGGTGACCTCCCAAGTGGAAGGAAAGTTAATTTCACCTCCCTCTCTCCAATACAGCATTTTATTATTTCTCCTGCTTTAAGGAGCCACATTCAGGGGTTGGGTCCTCTCTAGTTTTGCAGCCTCATAGGCCGTAGGTTTCAGATGTGCTTTTGTAACAACTGCTCTCTCCCGGGTTTCTTCAGCACAGCAGCGCGCCCAGGAAAGGATGCTCTACTGAATCATGAGACCCTAATGCCGTGTGTTACCCATCTTTCTACCTGCTCCGTAGAGATGTGGTGGTACTGATGTACAGTTCCTACAGTAGGTCTCAACTAAGCGTGACTCACAACTTATAAAAATAGTTAAGTGGCAGTCAACTAGATTGGTTTACTTGGCCCTATTACTATAGATAATGCCTATGATGAGCACTCTGTACATGTACATTACTTCCCTGGTCTCTTCCCCCAGACCTCCACACCGTCCAGTCCTTAATATGAGCCAAAGTGTGATGAGGGGCTAACTGGCACTCATTTGTGGAGACCGACACCTATTTTTCCTCATCAGACCTTTACTGAGTGTGCTACAGGGAACAACAGAAAGGGAAATATGGAAAAACTATCACAAATGGAGACAGTAGAAACCTGGAAGAGGCGAGTAGAGTTTCGTAGTGGATTAAAGCGGCATTAGGTGTATTCAAGACTGCACAGCTACGGTATTTGGTATGTCCACATTTAATAGACCCAGATGCACACTTTCTCAACACAGTTTGGCACCGCCACTCATTGTTTTACAAATTAAGCACTACCCCCTCTCAGGCTCTCTTTTCACTTGCCCCTTCCCCATGCTCTACGTCCTGTTCCAGTACCCAGTCCCATTATTTTTACAACGACCCAGCAGCTGAACAGCGTTCCTAGCTTTTTTGTGTGCATTTTGAGCACTTCTTTTTCAGTTTAACACTTTAATTTACCATTCTAACATGGCCATCTGCCATGTTAGAACAGTAAATTAAAAATGTCCGTCACGCATCATGACACATGCATGCACACTGGAGGTCATTTTGGAATAGGTTTTCTTTAATAGGAAATCCAATCCAAGAACGCCAGCCATGCGTGATAATGCAACTTGAAGAATGCACTGCATGCCATTAGCAAAGCCAATAGCTTGTTGTTTTTAGAACAAAGACCTATTGGCTTTGCCAATGGTAGATTTTTTATAAGAAGTTGTGATTTTGACATAAGAGAAAAAGCAGGAGCAGACCAAGCTCTGGCAGAGGCAGTGGCTTTCTCTCCAGTTTGTCAGCTGGTCGGTATCACAGAGATAGGGTGGAAGAGGCAGAGAGCTTTTGGGCTAATGATAAGTACCAGAATTTCCAAGGCATAGCTGAGGGTAACAAGTACACAGAACGAGGGCCATGAATGAGTACAAATATAGTATATAGGCATACACTGCTGATATATAGTGTAAGGCTAATGGGATGTTATCAAGAAAGATAAAAGGACCAAAGACCAGCTGACTAGTAGCAACAAGCGAGAAAACGTAACATAGCTCATTAACGCTAAAACAGGCCAGTTGCTGAGTAAGCATAAACACAAATAAGAATGCACAACATAAAAAACTTATGCTAGGATTACAGTAATTAGGAAAACACAAATAAATAACGGAACGTATTAGAGAAATGTAGCAGAATGAAGTAGTAATTGCCTGCAAAGATATTATTTCACTGACATCATCAATAAAGAGGAATGTGAGAAGGCACTCAAGAATACATCCTTCATAACCACTGGAATGTCACCATCTCACCTTTGTTAAACTACGATACAATACTTACGTTACTGGTCTTTCCTTAAAATGAAGTAGCACTGCCAATTTGGGATTTACTATTTATCCATAGGCAACTGTCTACTGTAAGTGGGACATGTTTCGGTCAAAGGAAACAACCAGTGGGAGCGTCATCATCCAGGTACACATTTCAGTTCCATCAGACCACATTCAAAATTTGATCTGTAACGATCTGTGTGGATTTAAATAGAGCACATGCTTTAAAGTGAAAAGGACAGCCACCTTAGTATTAAGCACTTCAGAAGACCCTGCAATGTGTAGTAGAATCGGAGTTAATAATAAAAGGGCTGCTTGATGACAAACTCTCTCTGAGTTGGTGAAGGCGTTGGAGAATTTTGGAGAGTCTACAGAGAATCCACAATTGGAGTCATTCCAGGGAATCAGGAGTAAATTCAAGTACTTGAAGATGGCCCTTTAAAAGGAGTGCACAATAATTCAGATAGTGACTTTCAATCTCTATGGAAAGGTAGTCATTCAAGTTGAGATCTGTGGGACAACTTGAGTGGTTGATTTTAGGTCGAAAAGCAACATCTTGGTGGGGTAGTGCTAGCTTCCTACTGTATAGGTATGAAGACTTCCTATGGATTTCCAGGGCATTTATTGGGCCTTGTGGCCTTCTTAAGGTCTATTAAGCTCAGAGTCATAGCATAAAACAGCTGAGACGTTGCTTGTGTCAGCACTTTGAGCTTCTGAACCAGGAAAAACAGGTATACAAGGAAGAAATCCAGAATAGGGCACAGTCCTCCTCACTTCTTTTCACGGAAACGTGGAGATAGAAACCCTGTTTCTTTCCTGAGAGCGGTATTGGCTCCAGTCATCTGGAAAGGAGAAGCTATCATCCTTTTCAAGAAGTTCTTAGAGTGCAGGGATGGCCTGGATGAAAATGGTAGAAGAAAGTTGTGGGGTAATAGCTATCATAAAGCGCTGAAAGAATGCATGTGGCAATGGTGATTTTAATCCATTGATCCCAGAGGAGAGAAACCTCCACTTGTCCACATCAGAGAGTTGTGTATCACTCAAAATAAATCTGGTCATTAAAGTGGCCACTGCTGAGGTAGGGATCCAGGGTTTGATTGTCCAAAAGCCCCAGCCTGTCTGGACTGGCAAGCGAAGGATGAAAAGATGGCTGCTGAAATCTTGGGACCAAAAGCGGCCCTGTCACCGAAAGGACAGGATATGAAGGATTTGCGCAGCTGGGAATAAGGACTGGAGGCACTCACCAAATTTATGCTTTTGTCACCAAAAACATCAGTGACAATGCTTGTGCATAATGCAACTTATGTTCGTGGTTTTAACTGCAGCATTAATAACATTTCAGAACATCAGCATCTTCTGCTCAGGCATCTCTTTGCCCAGGCTGAGAAGCAACATGTGCTCCTGGACAAAGAGGGCACAAAAATGCATATTTGTGAGACAAACGTTAACAATGCAACGCTTAACCTTATCACGATGGAAATAGATTATCTGTGCCAAAGGTCATTAGGCTGATAAAGCATCTTGCTGCAGAACCCGACATTTCGCTTCTTTGTCATGTGTAAGTGTAATGAGAAACTGAATGGGAATCGGGGCTATCCAGGGTAGATACGTAGTAGTAATAGTAGTAGTAGTAAACTTGCCCAGAAAACCAGTACACAATCTAAAAAACAAAATTCTCATTGCAAATATAATTACCGAAATTTCTCACAGATCTTAAAACGTCCCAATCTAATTGTACCATCTAAAAATCTCATATTATATAACAAACAATGGTATTATCTCTCATGCTGACCTCATACTTTGAACAAAGCTTTAAAAAATGTACAGCACACATTTAAAACTAAAGTACAATCCATTAAGACAAATAATAGTACACTTCATCTTTAAAGGACATACATAGAAACATCCTCTTTCTTCAATGTATACAGCCAGGCATAGCCCCACTCCAATATGGGTTTACATCCTAATCTGTACTTTAAAATTTTAGACTTAGGCATTTGGGATAAATATTTCATACTTTGTTTTGCAAAGACAAAGTTAATACTCTTTTGGCAACAAAGTAAATCAGAAAATATCTTTCAATGCCCAGTTCTCAGCTGGGTGGCTCAGTGTGTACTCTTCCAAACCTCCTGAGCCTATCTGAGAGCTTGATGACTAGCAGTGGACTTGACATTGAGCAGAATTAAGAGCCAAGGACAGTACTACCACTAATGCATTAATGTCTTGATTATCTGATTGTGGATTATGTGTTACACTGTTACTGAATCAAGGGCTTTAGATAGTACCAATAAATATCACTGTGTATGACATAACTGTTGTGCTCATTGGTACCAGTGTGTCTTTTCCAATGTTCAGGTCAACAAGGCATAGGCAAGGTGCTCGAGCGATGGATCACACGAAGCCTGCCCTGTGCCTGATGGTCTTGCTGGAGTGTCCTTAAGCAAGACCAGAACCTGGGTCGATAATGATTTGCATAAGATTTGTACATGTACAATAGCACAGATTGCTACAAATGATACAATGGAGCACACCCAGAATAATTAACGATGGCTCGTATTAATTCAATGAGTGCAGATTCATTCAATAAGTAAACCTTGAAGTAGAGACCCGAGTTGATGTACCACTGGTGCAAGCTAAGCCTGAGGCAAAGAGGCACATGATAACTGTCTCTCCCTACATAATCCAGGGGAGCTCGGGGGCAAAGAGAGCTGACAGGCCTGTTCTTGGGTCTGGGCAGCTCTAGCACAGGAACAACCTTCCAGCAAGACTGATGTATGTAGCATGTAAGAGTTAGACTTGAAGGAGGTTGGTGCCTCAATATCAGGACTGAGTTTTCTTATTCTTTGGTGAGGACAACCCAACATCGGGAGGCACAAGGCTTTTCCATCTTTGTTAAAATAAGGCTGTTTTTTTCTAACACCGTGGCTTTCGTCACACCCCCCCCCCTTAAACAGTTATATTCCAATGAATGATAATTTGGACTGGTCTCATCAGGTTGCTACTGCTATACAGGGCACCCATAAAATAAGGTATGCTCCACCCATAGTCCATTTACACGGAGTCATTGGGACGTGCAACATGCACTTACAGTCTTGCCCAATCTCTCACCCCTGACTACTGTCACATAAAGAGAAACTTATCTAACCAAATGATGCAACAACTTCCTAGGATCTCCAGACGGGTAGTGGGCCTGCATCAAACAGTATAAGTCTCCGAAGCCAGTGAAAGTTTAGTCCTAAAAGGGTCCCCCGCTTTCGGTTCACATGGAAAGCAGAATTTAGAAATGGTTTCAAGATCCACCTCATCAAAATCTTATCCTCAATTGTCTCCCTTTCCTAACCCACTGTGATACAGTGAAATAGAGTTAAAGCACAGTCTCCATGACCTCCTGGTCAAAATAAAAAATTGAAATCTCCTGTGCATATGGATACAATTAGGAATGAGTCAAAGACCATGACATATTAAATCTCGTGAACAAAAACAATACTGGACACAAATGAAAGATGGGTTTGAGCCCTTTCGAATGATGAAACATAACACAATTCTGCTTTTTCACGTAACTGGTCCACTTTAAGTCACTTCGAAGTTCTTAAACATTGTGTGGAAAAACTACTAACAATTGTCAATAAACTCAGTAAGTGGACATTGCAATTTAGGCATTGAACCAATGTTGGATTTAGCTGTAGTACTAAGATTTAAAAAATGCATACATCCGTCAGACATGTGCAATAATTTAAGTTGAAAAGACAGATAGCACCTGTTGCACCCCAGGAAAATAAATAATTGTTTTATTTTCCTTACCAGTTGTACACTCTAATACATTGAAGACAGAGAAGAAAAATCTTGTATTTTTTTTTTAACTAAAGACTCATAGGCAGGGTTGCACATGCAATTTCAGTGGCAGGTTATTCAAGTCTTTTGATGCTGCGATAGAAAAAGAAAATCACCAATAGAGACTCCTTTAGTTCTTGGAACAGTCAACAAGGATGTGTCTTAGGAGTATAATGCTTTTTAGGCAATATGTGAAAAGTTTTTAGTTTTTAAAAAAGAAGGTGAAGTCAAGTGATTCATGCGGTTTAAAATAACCGAATAATTGAATACTATTATTTTATTGCTTTGTGTATTGTGATCGAGAGGCTCAATGTCAATTATCAGTCATGCTGTAACATTTTGCAAAAGATGTTTCATGAATCGATCATGGTGACTAAGACAATACTAGTTATCATAGTCAAACCAGGTTTGTATCAGGACCATTAGAACTGTGACATGAAGTTCATTCGCAATACGAGGAGGAATCCTCGAAACACTTTATTTGCCTTAAGCAAATGTTGGCTGACCTTGTAATTAGGTCTCCATGTATAAATCTGTATCAATATAGAATGACAAGGTGGAAAAACGTTAAGTTACTGGCCAGAATCGGGACGTTATACATGTTGTTCTTTCTGACTAATTACAGTTAAGCTTGGAGAAGTTTGAAGCCACCCACTTCTAACCAAATATAAGAATTGAAGACAAAAAGTTTTCAATGTTGGCAATGGTTAAAATAGGTCTTCTGACATCTGCTATCTTACAAATGCACTGTAAATCATCTGCTTCTGTGTAAAACTGCATCCTTTACATGGCGAGCATGAGCTAAGGGAAGTGTGTATTAATAAAACGAAAATGGAAAAAAAATCTGATCTGAGGGACTCCATACTTAATCTCTTTTTCAGAGATTTTTTTTTTTTTTTTTTTTTTAAAGGGTGGGGGAATGGAAGAGAATGATCTTGGACTGCTTGTGATCGAGAATCTGTTCATACCACCCGTCTGTAGAGTTTAACAGAAGATTGTGGGTGATGGTGTCAACGGCAGTCAAAAATATAACAAAATGAATGCTCCAACCCCACTCTCACCTGTCAATCTGTGAAGGTTGTAAAAGGCAGAGGATACCACTGATTCCATACTGTGACCCAGTCTAAAGTCTTTTTTGAGAAGGTTGAAATACGTTACTGATCCACACAAAAAAGGGTAGTTGTAACAACGATAGCTTTTCTAAAATGTTACCCAGCTATGTAACAGAGAGAAAGGAGGACACTTTGGCTGAGATAAGACACTAGGGGCCAGATGTAGCAAAGTATTTGACCGCAAATGGCGAAAATCGCCGTTTGCGAGGTGCAAATGCCTCTTTGCTATGCAGAAATGCATATTGCGAGTCGGTACCGACTCGCAATATGCATTTCCGACTCGCAAATAGGAAGGGGTGTTCCCTTCCTATTTGCGAGTCTGAGTGGTATGCAATACCATTTGCGACCGCGAACGCGGTCACAAATGGCATCGCAGTTACCATCCACTTCAAGTGGATGGTAACCCACTCGCAAATTGGAAGGGGTCCCCATGGGACCCCTTCCAGTTTGTGACTGGACCCCAAATATTTTTTCAGGGCAGGGAGTGGTCCAAGGGACCACTCCCTGCCCTGAAAAAATACCGAAACTAAAGGTTTCGTTTTTTTTTTAAGTGCAGCTCGTTTTCCTGTAAGGAAAACGGGCTACACTTAAAAAAAAAAAAAAAAAAATGCTTTATTTAAAAGCAGTCACGAACATGGAGGTCTGCTGACGACAGCAGGCCTCCATGTTTGCGAGTGCCTATACTCGCTATGGGGCCGCAATTTGCGACCCACCTCATGAATATTCATGAGGTGGGTCATTGCGACCCCATAGCGAGTTGCAGTCGGTGTCTGAGACACCGTACTGCATACCAATTTGCGAGGTGCAAAGTGCGAGTCGCATGGACTCGCACTTTGCACCTCGCAAATTTTAAATTTGCTACATCTGGCCCAACGTTCTTTCAACAAAGGTTTTATCATTGCTGTTTTTCAGTGTTTTGTACGTCTTTTGGTACAATGCCTTGTTCCAGGAAATGGTTAAATAAGAAAGGCTGGGTACTCGTTTTCATGATTTTTGCTGGGCAGGTAGCTAGTGGTAAGTCTGAGGGTCTAGCAATTGATATATTCATTTGGTTACTTTCTTTGAGTTTACTTTTCGAAAGTGTCAGCATGTTGTTGGCTTGGGGTAAAGAAGCATCAATTTCTTGTAAAACAAATGATCTCTGTGCTTAACTCAGTTTCAATCCGAGATATAATATTCTCAATTGTAGTCATGGAAAAAAAGTATAGAGTGGCATGTATGGTTTCGGAGTGATTGGGTGTTCGCAATTCAACTTCATCCCAGCAACTTAACTTTCATTTTCTTTCAGCCCTTGAGTCCTTAGGTTGCATGTAGCTAGATAAGGTGTATTACATGGATTTTATCTAAATCAAGAATTTACTGTATTTTCGGTGGTTTTCATGGAGATACTAGTATCAATAACATTTGTCAAATTCCAGTTAAAACTTAATAAGGCTATGTTTTACAAGTGTATCTTTTTCCAGACTTTAAAAGGAGGGAAAGAGGGAATTGCATTTCTAACCTGTGATGAAAGAATGATTTTCAGTGTGTCACTATACCTGTATTTTTCTTAGTTCTGATTCTTCAAATTATCTGGGTTCTTAAGGTGAACAGAATATTTAAGTTCTATATACCTAAAACTAGAATTATCTACCTGGGAAGACCAAAAAGAATGAACCCTATACAGGGGTTCTTTGTAGTATAGATTTACTTTCTTTAATATTGTTTAATACTTTGATAGCCTACACTGTGCTGAGAAAAGTGAGAAGCATCCAATAAATCTATTAAAAAGGTTTTTTTAATAGCCAAAAGCCTTGCGTCTTCAGGCAAAGAACAGAGAAGAGATCTGTACCCAATAGAGCTATTTCTGAGAAAATGCTTGAAAATGCTTGAAACCGGAAAGAGCGAGGGCACAGACAAGCACGGGTGGCCTTGCCTTTACCACGCATCTGGACCCCTGCAGGACAATTGCATAGCGGCTGACTCTATAAAATCCTCCAGAGCGCGACTCTTGAAAATAAATGCACTGTCAAGAGGAGAGGCTGGGGATACCCACCAAAATGTCCAGTGTGATAGAGATTGGGAGACTGTAGCTTAGAAGAAAGCTGTCACCAACCCACCACTTAGAATGTAAATGAAAATTAGCTAAGAGACAACCTATGTTACAAACGTAAACAAATCGTGTCCTTCATGTTGGAGAGGATTAACAGATTCCACCCTAAGTCAAAGCACAAAATGTCAGGGCATCACTGATTGACATGGTACCCATACATAAGATAGCAATTCTTAATTTGTATGAATGCATGCATGTTAAAGTTTCTATGGTCTGTGTGGGTAGGGTCATTTTAAGAGTCTAGAGAAGGGGTGGTCTTTCCTATGCTTCCTATTTTCGGGTGTGGGGTAGGTGCATACGCAGGGAGGTTGCTGATTTTACGTTCCTGTGCATTGTGTGCTGCAATATAAATGGACTTAATGACAAACTCAAGAAGGGTCAGCTCTGAAATCTGCTAAAAGCTACTTCCCTGCTGCGACATACTCTTTCTTCAAAAGGCATACCTGGTGAGCAACCAATGTCTGTTCCTTGGTAGTAATGATTCCTAGTGTGTACACTTGTTTTACAAAATGTTTGAGGGATGGCCTTCGTTTTTCAGAAGAACTGTGCAATCCAGAGCACAAAGATGTTGAGGAATGAGCTGGGTAGGTATTTCATAGAAGCAGATATGCCTGATTTATAGGGTTTCTCAATATGTATTGCCCTATTCCCCTCCACTGTGCAGAGCATTTCTCAAAGCACTAGGTACACTTTTTAACTTGGTGCTATATGGCTTATTAGTTATTGGTGTAACTTTAATGAGGTTATTGACAGCACAGATGCCCAGATATAAAAAGTACCCAAGGCTAAAAGTGGGTGGTAAACTGTTGTTAGAGTTACCCATTTCTAGGGGTCTAGAGGATAAATGGTGCTTTACACACCCAACCAGGCATAATTTCTCCTTTTCTTCGGGATCACACAATATTTTCCTGCATTATATTTTCATGCTCAACCTTAGTCTGATTTTAGAAAGAGATCAATCAAATCACCCTCTTCAAATCCGTGCTAGAGCATCTTAAAGCCTCAAGGTTATCCAAAACTAAATTTGTAGAATTTCTTTGTGAGGCAATAGAATTCATTTTCCACACCAATCTGGGTTTGACAGATTCCCCACGAGCAATGTGGGAAGATTTCAAACCTGTCTAAAGGGAATCACAGTGGGTTATATCTAGCAGCTTCTAAGTAACAAAACCTTCAAAAGTGATAATTGAATTGGAACTTTGGTCATGCTCTGAAGGAAGACGTAATTTGTTAGAAAAATACAAGAGGACATATTTTTCTTTGATACAAATGTTGAGCTTAGTACAATTACACAGGTGGGACAAAACAGGCAAGTTTATGTACTGGCTTAGCCTTAAAGACAGTCCCAAAAGGCATTATGGGAAGGTTGCGAACGCAGAAAGAGAATAGGTCTCAGATACACATGAGATGGCGAAAGCCCTAGAAGTACACTTTTATATGTTGTATTGTGCTCAAGAGTCTTGACCAGGCTCCAACTTCGAAGACTTCATATTGAATCTCCCCATTAGAGAACTGCAAGAAAAATGGAGCCTCCTTAACAGCCTGCTCTCAGTATCCAAATTGAGCACTGTCTTAAGTCAACTTCCACCAGGCAAAACCTTTGGCCATTACAGATCTCTGGTGAATTTAGTCAAACGTTAGTCCCTGGCCTTTTATTTCCCACTTGCACGACCAAGGTTATGCAGTTTTGGAAGAGGCCACATTGCTTACAGAATGACAGCATGCCATAATTACAGTGTTACCTCAAAATGGGTCGACCTCTTCAGCTGTGTTCAACCAACAAGCCTAGCTTACTCAAATGTGATGGCGATAATACTGCCCAAAGCTTAGTCACTGCCCAAACAGCAGTACTACGTTCCCTACTACAACTGGATCAAAATGGCTCTGTATTAATCACATTGTCAGGCTTGTGTTAAATGGTGGAGAAAAGTACACTAAGGAGAGGCTGTGTTGATCAACAGGATCAAAGCTGTTCTTCAGTGACGGTGCTCTATATACATAAGTCCAACATCAACCCCAGCAAAAAAGGTTCAGAATTACCAATGATATACTCTACAGTCACACGTCTCTTTTCAGAAAGAATGGAAATAGTGCAATATGCCTCTAGCGTGAACATGGAGGTGGGGAGCTCCAAACCACTTTGAAGGAGAGGGGATAGAGCGTGCAAGCCATCTGCTGAGCCATAAAACTTTGAAAAAACAAATAAACATTGCTTTCATGCTCATTCGAGCGAATTAAAGAACCAGGTTACACAAGATGAGAGGGAATCCGACTTCACCATGGTAGAAGGGCCTAATAGACAGCACCTTAGAGCTGAATGCTGGATTCGGAAGATAATTGTTCTTTGCACTTAGATACCAACAGAAAATTTAAATCCACTGCAACTTAAATATTTATTAGCTAAGGGAAACACTAACAGGTGTGCCAAAAGTGATGTTCGCAAACATTTCAAGCATTCAAAATACAAACAAAAATAGTTCTCCTCTCCCTGTCTGTTGCTAGACACTGGACTTAAACAATACTAGAGAGCGATAGGCGTTTCCCCTAGTGCAGTTGCTGAATCCTAAAAAAACACTGTCACCAGGTAGGAACAATACAGAGAGGATCGGGGGTGAAAATCACTTGAGTATTGGGTAGTGAGACCAACAGACGGGCCACTGCCAGGTGATAGCTCTCCCACAACATCCACACCAGAATTCCATGACCGCATAGGAGCCCTGAATGGCAAGCCAACAAACATTTTCCCTTTTCACAAAGAAAGAACCAGCACACAGACCAATCAGACAAATGCTAAAGCAAGAAAAAACCTATACACAAACTTACAAAGAAAACGCCTGCAATCACACAGAAACAAAACAAACTATAAAAAGAAAACTCCTGTCAACATCAAAGAGAACGAACACCACATTGAACTACACAACATTTGTCCCCATCAGCACACACATTCACACTCAAGCTCAACACCACTCAACCCAGCTGGCCAGACCTACTGAAAAAAAAACCTTACATATGATGGTGAGAAATTCATCACACCCCCAATACAGATACATCAATTATACAAAGCATACACTATAATCGGGGACCAAACCCTCCTGATTCCATATCCACATGGGACATAACTTACTAGCCATCATAATTACCATAAGTGTATCACTGGAGATATAATTAAGTTGGGTAAATTTCAACCCTGAAAAACTTGAAAGTGGAAATTAGTGTATTTTTCAATCTTAAAAATTCCGGAAATGTAAAAATTACCAAATCTGTGCAAATTGAAAACACTGGTAGGTTTCTACCGTGCACACAATAACAGCAAGACGAAAAAGAACTGCATGCAATCGGAAAACAGGGTGCTATCTCTGTAATTGAAAGAAAACAGGTAAGCCTTTTCTAAAAGTGAAATCAGGGTACAATTAGAACCTTGCAAATGTAAATCGGGAAAAACCCTTCTAACAGGGTGGAACCCTTGAAAAACTCTGAATATGGTGCAGTGAGACTCTTGTAACTATAAGGACGGCGAAACCCTTAAAAAAGAAAACAGGGTAGAACCCCTGACAAACCGAGAACAGTGTGGAATTCGATCAGTGCAACTGCAAACCGGCTTAAACCCTTGCAAATGGAAACAGGCAACACATAACGCCACCAACTGCGCCACTGACATAGCAATACACTTTCTAAAACAATAGCAAAACATTTAATACTAATATTAATAATACCCACTATTTAAGTCTTAACTGCTAGACATGAACATGTTGGTAATTTATTTAAAATGTAGCCAGATGGTGGTTGTTCAGTACCTTTAAAGAAAAACAGGAAGAAATGTCCTGACATGAACTCCGTTGCTGCTCCGAGAGGACGGAGTATTTTTTTTTATTTTTTCTGACTTTATATAGCGTGGACAATGCCGGGGGAGCATCAGAGCGCTTTCAAGAGTACAGTTACCAAACAATTACAACAGAGAAGCTGTACAAGAGTACAGATTCCAAAAAACTCAACGTAGGGGTATTTTTTAAATAAGGCATATGAAAAATAAGAAGCAAAGAGAAGAGCTTTGACATCTATTTTTGAAGGTAGCACGGCATTTCGTTAAATGGAAGGCCTGAGAGTTCAACATTTTCGTGGCACCTCTTGAGAATGACTGGTTCATGAATCTTTCGTTTGTAAATAAAGCGTGAACAAGGCTCCTTGTGCAGTATATTCTAGACTGGAGATTTAGAATCAATCCGATAAGAGAATAAAATTTTTTCTTCATTACTAAACCTGGAGAACTCCTTGTAAATATAGAAATTGAAACTGGTAAATATGCGATTGCCACGCACAGCTCGACACTAGCCATGCTGTATTTTCATCCCAGTTTCTTCAATATTGCTGTTACTATGCGTGAAACGTTCATGAGTTCGCACAGACAACAGACACAGGGCTTACAGGAAAACTGTTATTTTTAAGCGCTAGACTTGTCAGTGCGAGCGCTCATAATGTCAATCTATGTGATATCAAGAGACAAAGGTCAACCCCTTTATACTGCTTTATAAGAGCCATTCCTCAGCTACACAAACAGTATTCAATATATGGTAGGACACGTTCAAACACGTACCTGTGATGGGAAGCTCGCTAGATACATGCCTTTACGAAAGGGCCCAATTCTGGGCTCAGTATCGAAGCTGGTTTGCGGTGGAATGCTGTATTTTTAAGCAGTTGCAGTTTTGCCATGCTACTACACCAATTATAATTAATGTGGACGCCTCACTTTTTCCCCTTTGAGCAAACAGGTTATACAAGAGACTGAGCAGTTATCCAGGTGTTCTGCTCTGAAGTGGCCGACAGTACCAGACATTGTGGGATACCGTCTTACCCTGAACGCTAAGGTCCTCTGCTAAAGATTATTGATGCAAACAGATAGCCTATTGACTATAGGCATTGTATTCACGAGGGCCTCACAGCACTGATGTGTATCCACAGCACTACCGAAACGGGGTTGGGTCAGAGCCATGCATATATGTAGGACTCTTGAAATCCAAATAAAAGAAGCTAGAAGGTGCCCACATAAGCATGAGCAAATGTAGGACCCATGCCAATCCAACTGTAGGTTAGACTGTAATGACTGTTTCAGTGTCTTCAATGAAGACCTTATATACATTTCATAGGTTTATTCTTCTTATATGAATGACCGCTATAGAAAGAACTGGCACAAAGCTATCATAATTTATGTAGTTATGGAGGGGGTAGGCTGTGATTTACTTAGTAATAGGCTGTTGTAAGTCACTGAATAACAATGTACTGAAGTTTGATCACTCTCTCTGGTGGATGATCAGACTAACAGCTGATTTCTCATCTTTGGAATTCTCCCAAGTGATAGACTGGATCCAGAACTTTGCATAGGAGTTGTTCCCCTGCACCAACAGGTGGCTCCATCAAGCTCTGCAGGAACTTTAGACTACCTCTTGAAGTGACAAGACCGAGCTCTATGTAGGCACCACCCATGAGTTTTAACATCAGTTTTCTTGGAACTCTGCCGCTCCCTCAGACGCAGATCAGCAGTGATAAACTGAAAAGATGAAAGTGTGCATTATCTAACTTCAAACCTTCTTCAAACCTCTTGCCCGCTTGCTCACTTGGGAGCTTTTGGTTGCCTTGGAGAAGGAGACAAACGACTGGTCTCCTTTACGAAAATTTGTTTCTTCAAGATAGTACATTAAAGCTCTCCTTAAATTCAAGGTGTGTAGGGTTCTCTGTCTGTGTTTTAGATTCTCTGAAGGAAGCCGGCAGCTGTATACTTTGGTTAACATGAAAGTGGGTTACCACCTTTGGCAGAAACTGCGATTAAGTTATAAGAACCACCTTGTCCCCGTGTATTTGAAGGTATGGATCTTGTATGGTTAGTGCCTGAAGTTCACTTTTTTGTAACAATGTGAATGAGATTAGAAACACTGCCTTGAGCGTTCCTGATTTTAGATCTCGTTTGTGCATAGGTTCAAAGGGCTTTTTCAATAACTGCATTAGCACGGTATTTAGGTTCCACAATGGTGCTGGAACTGATTTTGGTGCAGCGATTCTTTTAGCTCCTTCTAGGAATCTCTTCACCACTGGAGATGTGAAAAAGCTGTTACATGAAGTGCCCCTGGTGTAGGCTACTACTGCTGCCAGTGTACCTGTACGGATGAATAGGATAGCCCGGCATCTAGCAGGTGAGTGAGATACTTTAATACAGTGTCCTGTTTTGTCCTTGTCTTCATATATGTTATTTGTGGACCAATGAATCATCTTTCCCATTTTGCTGCATAGCATTTTTGTGTAGTAGCTTTTCTTGCTTCCTTAAGGATTTACATTGTTCTGGGCAGCAGTTGGAGGTGTTCAAATTTTCATTATTCAGGAGTCAGGTCTCTAGGATGAATGTTGCAGACTCCGGGTGGCACACTCTCCCCTCCTGTGATAGCAGATCCTGTTCTGCTTTGATTATCATTTGTCCCTGGGACATCTCAAGTAGGTCCAAGTACCAAGTTCGTCTGGCCCATTGTGGTGCTGATGAGGTGCTTCCCTGGTTGGCTGGCATTCTCTAATACCTAGAAATGGTATTAAGGGAAATGGAGGAAAAGCGTAAGCAAATTTCCCAGACTAGTTTATCGACAGGGTATTGCTCTCCGATTGGTGGAGTTAAAACCTGGAGAAGTGTTGTCATTTTTCATTTTGTGCTGTTGCAAACAGGTCTAGTTCAGGTCTCCCTCAGGCTCTGAATAGTTGCTCCAGTGCTTGTTGCTTTAAATCCCGTTCGTGGGAACTACTTTCTTGTCTGCTTAGTCTGTCTGCCTGCCTCTTTGTTTTCATTTCATGGTAGATGGACTGTTTGCAGTGTGACCTTACTTGGTATTGCTTTATCTCTCGGACAAGCTTACTCAGGGTGAATTCATTTGTTCCTCTTTTTTGTTGAGATAAAACATTGTTGGTTTATAATAGTACAGTTTGACCTGTGGTGTGTGTTTGGAATGCCTTCAGCGCTAGGAAAACGGTTTCATCTCCAGGTAATTGATGTGTTTCAGTGTGCCTGTGTTGTTCTTTTGTCCCTGTACCTTCATGTTGCCTGTGTGTACTCCCCCAACCCTTGTGGGATGCATCCATTGTGACGATCACTGTTGGAGTTGGTGTCTTGAATGGTCTCCCTACTGTCACGCTTTTGGATTTGCACCATTGTGCTTCGTTTTGAACCTTTGCTATGACAACCACTAGAACCTCCCAACTACCCCTGGTTTGTGGCTATTTGCTGCAGATACATTCTTGTAAAGATTGCATTTCCAGTCTCATGTGTTATGAGCGGTATGTATGATGCCATCATGCATAGTTTCAGGAATGTCCTCACCGTCAGACTGCCCCTTCTGGTATAGGTGAACTTGCTCTGATTGCCTTTGCCCTCTTTGGGACAGAAAATTCTCAGACGGTCATTGAGTTTAGTGTCGGTCCCAAAAACACCTTTTCCTGTTCTGGTTGTGACTTTTTGTGGTTTATTGAGAAACCCAGATCTTCTAATGTGGAGATTACTGGTTGGATGCCCTTTCGCCATTTCTGTTTTGATTTCGTCTTTACCAGCCAGATACCCTTTCTTAGGTATGCTGCAACTGCAACGAGGCACTCTGTGAAGATCCGTAGCTGCTGATTTTTTGCCGAACAGCAGCACCGTGAACTGGTAGTGCACCTTGTCCAATACAAATCTGAGGTACATATTGTGTCTTGGATTCATTGGGATATGTAGACAGGTGTCCTTTAAACCTAGGGTTGCCATATTATCTCCTTTATTTAGAAGTGGTATAACTTATTAGACTGTTATCCTGAAATGTTGTGTACAAATGAATATGCTTAAGAATCTGAGTTCTAGGATTGGTCTCAGAGTTAGGTGCTGTTTTGGGACAAGGAAGTAAGGAGAATAGTTTGTGTCCCTTGATGGTACCCTTTCAATGACTTTCTTTTTTAAGAGTACCTTCACCTCTTTTCTTAGTTATATAATCTCCTCCACTCAAAATATTTTTGGTTTTGGGGGAGTTGAGGTGGCTCCTTGATGAGTTCTATGCAGTATCCAAGATGTATCACATTCAAAATCCATTTGTCTGACATGAGTTTTTGCCACTCTTGTTGGTAATTTGTTATTCTGCCTACCACTGGTGTTATATGGGGGCAGGGATTGTTGGGGAAGTCACTTGCCTATTGCTCCTCCCACTCAAGGAGTTTGTCTTCTTCCCCTTTCTCACACATAAAAAGGCTGTCCAGCAGGATGTTGTCACTGTTGGTACTTGGTCTGCTCTGTGGCTTGGTGTGAGATGTCTTGGTTTTTGCAGCTGCCCCGATGTGAAAGGCGCTCTGTCAGTGGGCCTTGAGGCTGTTTTTCCTCCCACCATAAATTAGCCTTTGTATTGTAGAGCCCCCATTGCTTTGGTCGTTTCCTTGTCCTTTTTTAGTTGTTGTAAGGACTCAACGACTGCCTGTCCAAACAGAGTCTCCTGTAAAGGGCATATTGATCATGGAGGCTTGTACCTCTTGCATCAACTGCCACACTCTGAGACAAGCATGTCTCCTTAGTGTTATGCACATTTACCTGCTGGCAGTGTCTGCAGCATCCAAGGCTGTTTAAAGGCATGTGTTTGGCTATGTTTCGCCCCTCTTGCATAAATGCCTGGACCCTCTTTTTGTACTCTTCTGGGAGGTGTTGCATATGAGAGACGATCTTGTCCCGTTGTAAGTGGCTGTATTTGCTTACCAGTGCACTGGAGTTGGCAATCCGTCACTGGGCTGCAGCCTCCCTCTCCACCATGCCAAGCCTCTTGCTCTCCTTTTCAGGTGGTGGGCCTGTGGAGGTGTGGGCGTTGTTCCGCTTTCTTGCGGTTGTTACAATGATCAAGTCAGCAGGAGTGTTTCCCTCTTTGGCTCTTGGGTAGATGCGCTTGTGCTTCTTTTCTACTCTGGGGGTTACCATCTTTGCAATGGCAGGTTCCCAAAATGCCTCCTTCCCTTGATCCAATATGCTGGGTAGCACTGGAAGGCCTAGGTTCCCCTTGATGGCTGGCATTAGGGTCTTGAGAAAACAAGTCTCCCCTTTATTCCTCCAGCTGGAATCCATATATTTCAGCAGCCCTTTTGATAAGGTTGTTGAACATGGAGATGTCATCTGGTGGTGATGGCCTCGAAGGATAGTTCCTTCCGTGGGGGGTTGGCATAAAGATTATTGAACTCTGTTGCCTCTTCGGCCTCCTCAAACTCGTAAACCTTGTAGAACTCCTCCTGCTCCTCTTCTTGGTGCTCAGGTGTTGCTGAAGCCTCCAAGGCAGACTGGTCATCCTCAGTGTTGAAGGATGTTGACGGCTTGAGCAGGATCCAAAAATCCTTTAAGGACTCAAACTCCTTTTTTCTTTGCAGGAGTGCTGCCATTTCGGCCTTCAGCTGTCTTTTCTTTCTTTCGAGCATCTTCTCTTCTGCTTCGAGCAAATGTCTCTTCTTTGGTGTTGACAATTCTGTAAGCTCCTTAGACTAGGTCTTTTCTCATACCCCCTCTCGGGTGGATGGAATTGTCAAGGGTTTCAACGGAGTCTTGCCTGCATCAGTATCCCTTGCTCGGGGTCCGTGCGGATCCTTTGTTTCGTTTCAACTTCAGTCTACAATTGTTTCGGCGCTGAGGCTACCTTGTGGACTTCTTATCTGAGTATTTAAGCTCAGTGCCATTCGGCAGCTTTATTACCTTGTGTCTTCTTTTCAGCGCTCTTCGTCGCCTTTTTGACTACTGATCTTTCACCATGAGTTGTCCGATCTTCTTCAATGTTGTTGTCACTGTCGCGAGACAGTGCGATATTCTTCTGTGGAACCTGCGTCCTCTAAGTGCTGAAAAACAGTGGTGTAGTGTTACAGCCTCTGTCTTCGGTGTACCTTAAGGGTCTTTTGGTACAAACGTGACGCAGGTCCCGATGGCCCTTCAGAAGACAGAGGTTGTAGACTTAGTGGGGGTCTCTGCGCAAATTTGTGGCAGTAGTTGGGGAGAATTTTAAGAGGGTATTCCTTGTCTCCTACCTGCCCTCATTCTCTGACCACGTGGCTGATACCGGTACCCCGTCTGAAGGAATAGAGAAGGGTCGCCTCATTTCTCGTCATGGTCTTTTTCGCAGTCTTGTGCAATGTGTTTGATTTCTTCCCAAAAAAAACCTCGAATTTTCAACCAAAAAAAAAAGAGAGAGAGATTGGAGCTCCTCAGTTGCTTCCAGGCGGCAGGAAATAGAATATGAAGATGGTGACTACTACGCACAGGGACATCCGGGGATCGTCTGATGTTACATAGGGGACTGTGACATTGCACAGTGGACAGGGCCAGGATGCCCAAAATGGGAAGGGGGAAAAAAACAAAACAAGCAAGGGCAAAGCCAATAGGTTTCCCCTTTGTTTTTTTATATTTAACTGGATTCTAAAATATTAGAAATATGTTACAATAATGTTTATGTTAAATTTGATAAACCACTAATGGTTTATCAAATTTAAAACAAACATTTTATAACATTTTTCTAATATTTGTAATCCTGTTAAGCAAAGAAGAAACAAAGGTGAAACCTACTGGCATGAAGACATGTGGCGAAGATGGCAGTGAAGAAAGAAGAAATGATGGCATGCGGTAAAGAAGAAAAAACTGCGAAGAAAGAAGACAGAAAAGAAAGAAAACGGCAATCAGTAAAGACAGAAGATGGCATGCGGTGAAGAAGAAAGACAGCAAAGAAAGAAGACAGCATGTGGAAAAGAAGACAGCAAAGAAAGACAAGACGGCATGCGGTAAAGAAATAAGAAGACCGCGAAGAAAGAAGATGGCAGCGAACAAAGACGACGTCATGCAGAAGGAAAAAAGTACCTCCAGCATCGTGGTCAGAGGAAGGACACTGGCCAGTGTCCAATGGGAAGTGACCAGAAGGAGTACTTGGTCCAGAGGCAACTCGATGGCAAGATCAGCAAAGAAGACAAAAGGAAGTGACGTGCAGACAATGTGCTGGCCAATCAAAAGCATGTAAATGAGAGCGACGTTGGAGTAAGCCAATGCTAAGTTAAGGAAAGTAAGGGGCTGATTTAAAGTCCATTTTAAGTGTTTTTTTTCTTTTCTTATTAACAATAGATTTTGCAAGCAGCATGCAAGCGCGTGTGCAGGCTAAACCTAAAAAAAAAAAAAAAAAAAAGGGGGGGTGGGGGTGGAGAACAATTCCAGCCCACACCACTAGATGGCGGAATATTGCACGGCATGAGAGTCCAGAAAAGGATTCATGCCGCCAAACTCTTTCTTTTCCCCCTGTTGCCTCTTTGCGCTTCCTGATCCCTCCCAGGAGGAAAACTCACGTACTCCTGGACCAGGCCTGCTATGATGACATCAGGGGAGGGGTGGGAGCGTAAGCACTTCCACTTTCATCCTTGGTAGGGGCATGTTTCGGGCCTTGGTGGAAGCTGTCCTCAGCACAGACGGCGTTAAGATCCCACTGAGGCATAACAAAAGGTGTCAGTGGGACCATGCAACTCGTTTTAGAAAGCAATTCACAACTGGTGACTTGAATAATGAAGGCAGGTCAGGTAAACAAGAAAACATTGAAAGGACTGGCAAACAACATTTAATGGTGACCATTGCTGCCTTGCTGAGTCAAGAGATAGCACAAACAACAAAACGTCAAGTAACTTGGAATGCGGAGGATCAACGCAATTGACCCCGCACCAGGCCACGAGCTTCGTCAAACCACCTAAACATATGAATTTAGTAGATGGGAACCAAGCCACAAGGAAAACATTCACTACTTTAACAGGAAACAAAACCTGCTTATTTGCCGCAGCTCAATCTCTGAATGTAATTGGTTATAAAGATTCAGGTGCAGGACCCTGCCGTTGCTGAGACAGCAGGTTCTCTAAAAGAGGTAGACTGAACAGAGGGAAAATGCTAAGGCTCAATAGGTGGGGGTACTACAATCTATGGGCCCAATCTGGAGCTATTAAGATGATCTGAGCCGGGACTTTCCTGATGCTCAGAACCAAGGGCAGGATGGTTAGGGGGAAGAAAGCATAGAGGACAGCAGCCTCCCACTGCAGACACAATGTGTCTCTTCAGAGAGCCTCCGAGTGAAAATTCCAGAGTGCATTAATTACCACACCGTTCTGAGCCGTAGAAAAAATATCTTACCAAGGTATGGTGCACCTAGAAAAAAATGCCTTGAGCCACCCCTCAATATAATGGCCGACTAGGGAGATCCCTGTATGTTCAGAAAGGTGCAGCGCTTCCACAGACAGGGTCAATCAGCTCACACCACCATGCTTGCTGCACTACTACATGGCTGTTGTGCTGTCTGTCAACATATGCCAGCTTCCCCTAAGTAGATGGGAGGTCTGGGATCAACAGCCCCATATCACCTCTCCCATATGGCCACCAAATCCCAGAGATGCTGCATTCATCATGTGTGCTTTGCATGGGGCAAGAAAGTCTGCAGCAAGTCAGACGGGTGTCCGACATCCACTGCTGAAGGTCACGGGATTGGTCTTCCAAAATACAGCTGTCCCAGAAGCAGCCCTAGTGTAGACCCCTCTGCAAGCAGACATTTAACTGCAAGGCCCACAGGTGGCAAAGGGAGCCAGTAAAATTCACAAGGCCAAGATGTCTCAGATCTGTATGGGCCAGAATGCAGGAAGGATCCCGAAACATCAGGATCATAGGCTGAATGTCCCATACTCTGGTTACTGGAAAACTACTGGGAGCTTCACGGTTTGGTTAAGATGGAAGGGTGATACCATCTTAGGGAGGAACTTAGGATTGATTCCAAGCACAATCCTGTCCTTGGGAACCTAAATGAAAGGCTCTTGTAGAGTGAGCACTTGTACTTCACTAAGGTGTCTGTAATGGCCATCAAGGAAGCCACCAGAAGAAAAACTGAAGGGGTCAAATTCTAAGAGTGGTGCCATAAGCCTCTTAAGGACAATACCGAGATGCCACATGGAAGCACTCTAAGAAATATAACCCATGAGAGCCATCCAATAAAGGCCTTGATCACCAAAATTTTAAGGAGGGACGAATGTTTCCTATTCTGCATATAGGATGACACTGGCATTAGGAGTAAACTGATAAACGTGTAGGAAAGGTATTTCTGCAAAAAACCTTACCACCCTTGAAAATCACGCAGTCATAGCACCTAAAGTCCCACCTAACCCCCTAAACCGCCCCATCCCTAACCCTAAAAACTCTTTTGACGTGTCAACTTAACCTATCCCTGAACCCTTAAAACCTCACACCACCCTAAACTCCACCCATTCATGAACACTGGAAACCTTCACCGCCCCCAAAACTCTACCTATCGCTGTACCTTAAAATCACTCAACAACCCTAAACTTCACCCATCCGTAAAACCTAAAAAAGCTCAACACCCATACACACCACCTATACCTAAATCCTAAAAAACCCTCACAGCCTCCTAAACTCACACATGAACCCTAAAAACCTCTCAAAACCCTAAACTCTACCCACAAACATCCCCCCAAAAATCCCCACCAGCCCTAAACTCTACCTATCCCTGAACCCAAAAGAACCCTCATCACCCGTAAACACTATCAATCCCTGAACCCCCCCCCAAAAAAACTAATCTTCACTCAAATGTGATTTTGGATGTTTCTTAAAACTATCTTTCCTTAAAAAATGTTTGTTAATTTTCCATTTCTATTCCCTTAAAACAGCCTTTCTTCAAAATGTTTTTTTCATCATTTGGGGCCATATGTACTAAAGCCTTTTCCCATAGACACAGAATGGGTAAAACCCTTCTGGCCCTTGGTTTCCTCTAATGTGGTTTAGTTTTTTCATTGATTCACATACATCACCCTCCCACCCAGGGACTTGCTGATACACCCTGCAGAGCAGGTCTGCAAAGTTATGTTCCACCCTGGAAGATGTACTGCCATGAGGTGAATGTTGGGGAGGACTGCAGATGGCAAATGCCTTGGGCTAGCCGAGATGCCCAAGGGGATATTGTGCCACCCTGCTTCTGTAGGTAGTACATGACCGTCATGTTGTCTGCCTTCATGAGGACCAATTTGTCCCAAATGACTTGTAAGGTTTGAGAACTAAGCAAATGGCTAGCAGCTCCAGGTTGGTGATGTGGCAATCACGTTGGCGAGAGGGCCACGCTACTTGGACAGTCATGTTGCGGATATTAAGGCCCCACCCAGTGAGAAGTGTTTGAGATGGTCACCTGCAGTACTGCAAAATGCCTCTCTTACAATAATTTGCTGTTTTACCACTGCACGAACTGGTGTATCTTGGTCTGTACCAACAATAGGTCTTCCCAGTGACCCTTTACTTGGGACCATTGAACACTGAGGCACTCAAGTAGGTGGCCCATATGAAGACTTGTGTGTGGAACAATGTTGATACACAAGACCATCATCCCTACAAGGAACAGGACAGTTCTCACTATGTGCTGACAACCTGGCTGAAGAGTTAGCAGCTGTGACTGTTGGATGGTGTAACCTTTCCTTGTGTCTTTGTCTAACATGGACCCTTATAGTGAGGTAGCTTAGGAGTTTAAAAAAAAAAAAAAAACATACTAACATGGCACTTAGCAGTGTTCAGTAGTCATATAAACATTGAGCTTTGATATAGACCACAAATATCTGACCCCTATTTTAGGTGTGTGAGGTCATAGTACAAAATGGCAGCAAGGGTCCTTAAATTATCAAAAATGTAATATTAGTCTTCCAACACATAATTGTAATGATTTTTTTTTAGCCCAGGATTTAAAAAAATGTTGCAATTTAATTGACTCATAGTACAATAAAAGTGTGTAGCTATATGGTAGATATACAGGGTGTTCCACATAACTTGCTCACCCCCCTTAACTTTTGAACAGCTAAAGAGAGACGTCTGTAACAAAAATCATGGTTCATCAAAAATGTCTAGTTTAGGTTACTATTTTAGGGGCACTTGGGCCTCAGAAAGTGATGGGGGAGAATCAAGATTCTCATGGGCAAAAAATTCCTTTAAATCTCATTCTCTATCTTAGAAAGCACTATACATTCTCGTGAAAATTGAGCAGTCACTTTTTAAGATAGATACTTTGTGGTTCACTGATTTTGGGACTATCTTATGAAATAAACATAGCTTTTTGCTAGCAATAGGTTAAAAAATAGATTTTTCGCAGAGTACCAGGTGTTCGAAAGAACATTCCATAGTGAGTTCTCCCCACGTCATCAGCAATGCACACAGATTTGCATTATCACTCATGATTAAGTTGGATGCAATATTCTTAAGATTTTCTCCAATACCAATGGATTTCTGTTATCTCATGAAAACACTTGTGTAAGTTCCTTAACATCATTTACAAATCGAACGTTGTTTTCACTGAATCCTATTCCATCGAATTGTCCCAGTAAGTTGAGAATTGTAGGTCCAGCCATCATCCATTTCACCAATTCACGAAGATTATCAAGAATACCAATTGCCCTGCCGACTGATTTTATATCCTAGTTACACTGCTCATGCATCTGATCATGAGATATGCAGGAATGTGGTCTACCACTTTTTCAAGCCACAAAATATCTGTTTGAAAATTCTTCATAAACATCTGGAATTCTTGTTTTCAGCTTTGCGTCCACCCGGCGTAATGGGTGTTATCCATAGCAAACACCCAACTTTAGCCTCACCGGTAACATTGGCATCAACTAAAATATCAGCCAGGCCACTACTATCAAGCCAATCGCCTAAAACTGCAAGGAATGACATTTCAATGTGTAATGCTCCCATCACTACTACCATTCTGTCGTCACCATACAATTCTGGAAGTAACCACTGCAATTGTTTAGCTGTTGCATAGACTAGATGATCACGTCACCGCAGGAGTTTGATTAGGATTAATTGTGGCCAGTGAGCTCTTTAGTACAGCATTTATTGACTCATTTAATAAAGGCAGCAATACACTATGGCTTTTTGTGAGAGAACCACATCTTTTGGAGTGGAAAGCAGCCCAACTGCTGTGGCGGATATCGGTTACAATATTGAGATCAAGAGATTGAATCATCTGCAGCCATTTGTCAGGCATAGGTTCATTATGAATAGGAGGAGGATGGAAGGCATTGATATTACTTACAGGTACATTTGGCTGTGTTTTTTGACACTGTACATGGTAACTGCAAATACCACTCTGGTAGGGATGAAATACATTTCTTGGTCCACTCATTTTCTTCAATCTTTAAGAAGGATGATCTACCCTGTGCATTCGATTTTCTCTGTTATCTTTTTTGTGGCAGATGTTTCCTTTAGGATTTGCCTTCTTACAATTATTGATCTGATACCGAACAAGTTGTGAGAATGACAAAGCTGTACTCCTCTCATTATTTACTGTGCTGTCATTTGAAATGTTACAATCTTCCATAATCATTTGTGTTCGATTTAGCATAGCAGTCCCTACTGACTTTTCTTGGCAAATTTTGCTCAAACGGGTCACTAAATCCATCGTCTTCAAGTTGAAACATTTCGTTTCAAATAATAGCAGCTGCATTGGCCACGCAGACACCATCCCAAAGAGCGTTTTGTTTACAGATACCTTTTGCTTCAGCTGTAAGTTCTGGCATGAAAGCAAGAAAAAAAAATATATATGTATATATTTTTTTTATCATATGCTGTGTACATATTTCTGTCGTAGAACGAACTACAAGTGATTTGATGTTAGATAAAGTAAATACTGGCGATTTCAGAATTTTGAAGTGTATCTTCAAGACAGTTTACAATTTCACCTAATACCATACATTAATGGCAATTTGTTGTCTTTGCTTTTTTCTTAGTTTTCATAACTGGCTTCAGCAAATACAGAACAAACAAGACACCTTTTGTGGTGCTTCGTTGCAACCATTTCACCACCCCTTAATTTGGTGATGAGTACGTCTGAGCCACTTAATGCAACTTCAGCATCACAATTACTCATATCGGTTTATAAGCTCTGACTCTTCGACACAGAGAAACACACATTTTTCAATTCACCAACTATAAATGAAGCACACATACACCTTGAAGTACCCTCTTAAAAACTGTCTTGAACTAGTTTAGGTTTTTTTGATAACCTTGCAAGTTTGTTTGTCAAATGTGTTTCTACACATTTTATGGAATTTTCCACAGTTTTTCACTTACATCATGATTTTATTTTTACAATTTCGTCTTGATTGAAGGAAGTCCTTTTATTTGGTCACAAGCTAGCAGATCGTTAAGCAAACTTTTGTACCCAATTCCTTTATCAGAACATTTACTACTAGCAGGACACATTAAAATATCTGGTAAATGTAGTTGACAATACACACAGATTCTCATCAATCTCCGTTACAACATTTTGTGTACTACATATAAACTTCATTATGATTTACAAATTCACATCTTCTTTTAAAGGAAGACATTTTTACTCATTGACAGCGGATAATCTTTTCACAATTTCAGAAACCTACAACAACAAAAAATCATTTGTTAGTTTACAAGGGCAGTACATCATACTTTACATCATAAGGTAGTTACTTAATGGATCCATAAAAAATTTCAGATACTTTGTCAGGGGTCAACTAAAATGCAGAATTTGTACCTCTTTTTGCATTCCCGACCAGAAAAACATGTAAAATGATGGGATGGATGCCTAACATTAGATTCAAAATGGCTATACAAATAATAGCGATGGCCATTTTCTTTTTTTGACATTAGTAGCCATACGATTTTGGCAGTCTATATCATCACTCATTTTTTAACTTTATATTAAGCCCTGTGCAAAGTTTCATGTTGGTACACATTTTGCAACATTCTAACACTAAGATACCTCACTACTAGTAAAAGTTGGATCTACAGAGGCTGAAGGTGACATTTATGATGAATCACATGATGTGGGCTGGAACACCACTGTCTCTGTGAGGGTTACACACTCCAGCCTGCTGGCTCTCTCGGAAAGCCTATTGTCAAGATAGGCAAATACATGAATCCTCTTACTTCCTAAATGTGAAGCATCACTGTCAGGCAATTCATGAACACCCTTGTGGCGAACCGCAAAAGGGAGTACTGTGAATTGGCAGTGTTCTCCACTTCAATTATCAAAACTCACTTAATTGGGGAGACACATGTTAAGGGACATAGGATACTACTTCCTTAACTTGCATTACAATATAGCAAAGTATCCTACAATATGCAAAATTTTGACTTTAAAAATCAAAGTCACAGTGAAACCATGGAAGTCCATCCCATGAGGAAAGGTTTGTGGTTTTGCTTTAAGCTCCTCACCCAGACTTTTAGTGTCATACTTCATCATAGTGTCTCATCATGGTCCCTGAACACCTAGGATTCGCGCAGCCATATTGTAGGGAGCACTTTGGATTACCTACCAGAGACTTCTAAAAGATCAAAATATCTTTGAAAACCCAGGTATTTCTTTTGATAATGGGAGTTTATGGAATGGTTAAAAGTGTATGCTGTGTGTCATTGGGATGTAATGGACCTGCATCCTCTGCAGTGCACCACAAAGCAAAGGTACTGTTGAATAACAGGGTGGATAGGTATGTGGGAATAAGCACCGTTCAGATCAAGTACTCATCTTGCTGAAGTAGGCTGACGACATCCTGAAGAACTGTAACGCGAAAATGTTCTGTTAGGATGTAGTGATTGAAAGGCCAAAAGTAAATGATGGGGCCTCAGAGTAGAACACTTATGGTGCCTAGCCACCACTTGATTTACAGTAGGAACCCAGCAAAGATCAGGTCGTCATCAATGTCCTGCTCACAACCTCATTACAGGACAGCAAGTGCTTTGAAGTAGTAGGCGCAGGCTGCATCATTTCCATCAGTAGATTTTACTTAGTTTCTAGAGATGGTAGTTTAACAGCTAACAGACCTGCTTCTCTGCAGGCTACTGCTGCAAAAGAGGCACTCTCCCCAGTGAAGCCCAGAGTGGAGTCCAACTCGGAGGAAATATCCTTGGTTATTTTGTAATGAGAAACAGGTGCGATGCAGGTCAATGACTTTCAGATCAGAAGCAGGCATCTGGTCGGATCTAAAGTCTAGGCCAGTGCAGAGTTGGTAGAAGTAATGAAGTATCCAGTGCAGGAGTGGAGGTGTTGGCCAACAGAGGCCCAATGGGTCAGTCAGAGCGGTAACAGGCCCTACTTGCTTAAGATCAAACTAGGGGCCACCCAACCACTTCATGGGATCCAAAGGTGCTCTAGAGGGAACAAGCACTGCCCTGAAAAGTTGCACCATGGCATCTATCTAGGACTATCAACTGAGGGTCAATAACAGCGCGGGAAACTTGGGCATGCCAGGACGACTCTTGCAATAGGCTTGAATTAGACAAAAGCAGTAATGTTTAATCCCTTCAGTGAAGCAAGTACAACTTATTCCCCAGAGGGTATGCAAGGATAAGTTACTTACCTGTAAATCCTAGTTCTCTTCCAGGGGTATCCTCATCAAAGTCATAAACATTGAATATTCCCGCCCTTGTGCGGGGACCCCGGAGCATATATAAAATACACACATATTATACATGTGTAAAACAACAATGCAGGCTATAATCATAAACAGGCTAAAATGCTTTATTTCTATGAAGTTTTGTTTTTTCATATTATAAAATTACAATAGAGAATAAATATCTACCCAAGCCCCCAAACTGGGCTTAGGGAAGTAAGCAGCAGTAAACACTAGAGAAAAAACTACATTGAAAAACAATGGAGCATTCTTAGCCAATAGGCTGCATGCAGGTTAACACAGGAGAACCATAAAACCTTTGGCACCGTGCCTTTAGGACCCTGAGCACCTCCAGTATCCCACCATGCCTCAGGGGTGAAGGAGAGGTGACAGTTGGTTCACAGTTAGGTCAGTACTTTTTTACAGTGACAATCTGTGTAACTGATTCGAAAGACAGTTTGTCCTGCACTTCTAGGAGACGTGCATCCGGGGAGGAGGGTGGGTTGTTTATGACTTTGATGAGGATACCCCTGGAAGAGAACTAGAATTTACAGGTAAGTAACTAATCCTTCTCTTCTAGGGGATCCTCATTCATAGTCATAAACATTGAATAGATTAGCAAGCCCATCCCTAAACTCTGCGGACTGTCTAATAGAAGTGCAGGAATAGATACATATTATGCAAATAAATTTCTCAGAGAGGCCTGCCCCACTTGGGCATCCGCTCTTGCATCTGAGTCTAAACAGTAATGTCTAGTAAACGTATGCACAGACTTCCATGTAGCAGCCTTACAAATCTCAGATATTGGAACATTGTTAAGGAGGGCAGCAGTAGCTGCTTTTCTCCTTGTGGAATGCTCTTTAGGCTTAGCGAGTAATTGTTTATTAGCCAGCTGGTAAGTATTAACAATACAAGAAACTATCCATCTTGATATCGTTCGTTTAGATGCTGCCTCTCCTGTCCTCAAATGACCATAATTTACAAACAAGTGGTTGGAATGTCTAATCGATTTGGTCTTATCCAAATAAAATTTCAGCACTCTTTTCAAGTCTAAGGAGTGCAATGCTTTCTCCGCCGGAGTCTCCGGATTGGGAAAGAAAGTCAGTAAAGATATAGTCTGATTGATGTGGAATTCTGACACCAGTTTCGGAAGGAAAGATGGGTGAGTTCGCAGAACCACTCTATTGTCGTGAAAAACCGTGTACGGTTCTTTGGAAGACAAAGCCTGAATTTCGCTGACCCTCCTCGCTGAAGTAATGGCCACCAAAAAAGCCGTCTTCCACGTAAGGTGTTGTAAAGAGGCCTTGTGTATAGGTTCAAAAGGAGGGCCCATAAGTTTTGACAATACTATGTTCAGTTCCCATGGAGGAGATGGTCTCCGAATGGGCGGAAAAACTTTTTTCAAACCTTCTAAGAAATCCTTGACTACAGGTTTCGTAAAGAAGGATTCCTGAGAAGGTGACTTACGATAGGCTGTAATGGCAGACAAATGTACCTTAATAGATGATACCTGCAGACCGGACTTTGCCAGATGAAGTAAATAGGACAGTATGACATCCTCCTGAGCCCGTATGGGATTCTGACCTTGTTGACAGCACCATATGTAGAATCTCTTCCACTTAAAAGCGTAAGAACGCCGCGTGGAAGGTCGTTTGGACTCTTTCAAGATGTTCATGCACTCCTGTGAGAGCCCTAGGTGCCCATACTGCAGGAATTCAGGAGCCATGCTGTTAAGCTCAGAGAGGGTAGGTTGGGATGTAGAATCCTGCCCTCCATTCTGCTCAGAAGATCCGGTCTGCACGGCAGCCTCCTGTGATGTTTTTCCGATAGGTTGAGGAGATCTGTATACCAGAATTGACGGGGCCATTGTGGCGCTATGAGAATCATTCTGGTTCTGGATCTGTAAAGTTTGTTGATCATTGCCGGTATGAGGGGAATCGGTGGAAAGGCGTAGAGAAATATCCCTGACCAGTCGATCAACAGGGCATTCCCTCGAGATCCCGGACGGTAGAACCTGGATGCGAAGTCTGGGCATTTCTTGTTTACTTCGTCTGCGAAGAGATCCAATTGAGGTCGACCCCATTGAGCGAAGATGTATTCGACGACTTCGCCGTGTAGGACCCAATCGTGTGCGTCCTCTGGGTGTCTGCTCAGGAAATCTGCTTCCACGTTTTGTTGCCCTGGCAGGTGAACCGCTGTAAGTGACATTCCTCTGGCCAGGAGCCTATGACATATCATTTGGGACTCTGGAGATAGGGATCTCGTTCCCCCCTGTTTGTTCAAATAATACATTGTGGTTGAATTGTCCGTTTGTATTAGGAGAGTTTTCCCCCGAATTAATGGTGTGAAAGACTTGAGAGCCAGATGGACCGCTCTGAGTTCCAGCAGATTGATATGATACTGCTTTTCCTTGTCTGACCACAGGCCCTGAGCTTGAAGGGGACCAAGATGAGCCCCCCATCCCTGAAGAGACGCATCCGTTACCAGAGTGTCGGATGGAACTACCTGGTGAAACGGAGCACCTACTGACAGGTGAGGTCTGTGCATGCACCATTTCAATGACTGAAGTGCCGCTGCCGGTAGTCGCACTCTGTCCTCCCAGCGACCTGTCCTTTGGTTCCAGTTGCTCTCCAATGCCTCTTGGAGGGGCCTCATGTGCAGTCTGGCATTTGGGACAATGAAAATGCATGATGCCATGGAGCCCAGCAGCGATGTCACCTGATGGGCAGTAGGTGCGTCGGCTTCTAACAGGTCTTGACACTTCCTCTCTATTAAGGATAGTCGTTCCTCCGAAGGATACACTCTTTGGAGTTCTGTGTTTATTATAGCTCCCAGGTAGTGAAGGTTCTGTGTTGGAATCAAGGTAGACTTTTGGTAATTGACCTGAAGACCTAGAGACTCGCAAACCCTGAGCACAATGTCCCGATGGCTTCTCGCCTGCTCCGGAGAAGAAGCCTTCAGTAACCAGTCGTCTAGGTATGGGTAGAGGAATATCTTTTGTTTTCGAAGATGTGCCGCTACCACCGCCATACATTTCGAGAAGACGCGTGGGGCAGATTTCAGGCCAAATGGTAGAACTCTGAACTGATAGTGCTGTGACGCTACTTGGAAGCGCAAGAATTTCCGATGCTTGGGAGCTATTGGGATGTGAAAATATGCATCCTGCAGATCGATGGAGCACATCCAGTCTCCCTGATGTAGCTGAGGGAAAATTTGGTGAAGCGCTAGCATCCTGAACTTCTGTTTTCTTATGTATTTGTTCAGCAGCCGTAAGTCCAGAATTGGTCTGAAAACGCCTTCTCGGCCCTTTTTCGCCACCAGAAAATAACGGGAGTAAACCCCCTTTCCTCTGTGCGCAGGTGGAACCCTTTCTATGGCATTCTTTCGTAAGAGGGCGAGAGCCTCTTTGCGCAGCAGGATGAGATGGATTGCATTTGGCTGGTGGCAAGTGTGGTGGAGGATGTTTGAAAAGAAGAGAGTAGCCATTTTCGACAATGTTGAGCACCCATTTGTCTCTTGTGATAGAGTGCCACTCGTGAAGATAACCTGTAATTCTTCCCCCCCACCGGAGTGGTGTACAGTGTCGAGGGAAGCGAGATCTCATTGTTTGGCCGGCGTTTTCGGTGTTGACTGCTGAGGTCTACTTGACCCTCGCTCCCTTGTGTTCCTTCGCTGAAAAAAAGGGCGTCCCTGCCGTTGTTGTGGCCTTTGGGACCAGTGAGGGGTTTGAACCCTATGCTGGAAGGGGCGCCTGTCATAAGGCCTATACCTTCTCCTGAAATTTTTCTTCCTTTCCAGGCCTACTGCCCTCATGGTGTCCACCTCGGTCTTCATGCAGGCCATTTCCTCGTCTGCATGGGTACCGAACAGCGAGTTCCCGGCGAATGGGAGATTCAGGATGCGCTGCTGTGCTTCTTGCTTTAAACCAGTCAGTCTCAGCCAGGAAGACCTTCTTGCACAGATTCCATGTGCGTACCCATGTGCAGCTAAATCCGCCCCATCTGCCGCCGCGCTGATAACCTGGTTGGATACCAGGCATCCCTCCTGCAGGATCTCTTGAAAATCTTGTCTGTCTTCTCTGGGCAATTTCTCTGTGAATCTATTGAGGGAGTCCTACAGAGAACGGTCATACCTGCCCAGGAGTGCAGATGCACTGGAGACTTTCATTGCCTAAGCCGCCGTACCGCACATCTTTCTCCCCAGAGAGTCTAGATGCCTGCTCTCTTTATCCGGTGGGACCGTGGAGGATGATGCCACCGAGTGGGTTTTTCGGGCTGCGGCCAATATTACAGAGTCCGGTGGCGGATCCTTTCTTAGGAACAAATGGTCCTGTTCGGGAGCCTTATATTTTTTCAAAATCCTAGCCGGGGCAGATTTGAGTGTGGCTGGGGCCAGAAGTGTCCATGGTTGGCTGCAACAAACCAGGCACTAGAGGCAGTAGCTTTTTTGACGCTGATCTATGCTGCAGAGTCTCAAAGATAACTGACGAGGAGGTAGATGGCTCTGGAACCTCTATGTTTAATTTCTGCGCTCCCCTTAACAGCACCTCGTTAAACGTGGTAATGTCATCCACCGGTGAGACCCTAGCAGGTGGAGAATCTGTTAGGGTGGGGGAGTAACGCCCGACAGATTAACCTGACGTCGACCAAGAGGGTGATCTTCTTTGTGAACGAGACCTGGATCGCCGTTGAGAACGAGACCTGCTGCGAGACGCTGTAGCAGAGCACCCAGGCCTCGCGGTCGGTTGACAAGGAGCAGAACGAGCCCGTCCTGCCCTTGCTGTCGGTGATGGCGTTCTTGGAAGGGAGGCAGTAGGCGAGTACATTCGCGAATACTGCGAATCCGGGGAGGACGCTGGTCTATTAAGGCTCTCTAGCCATCTTGGAGATAGGTTGATGGGCGAAACATGCCCAGATGATGTTGAACGAGATGAGACGCTTGGTATGGAGACCACGGGAGATGGTGCGGCCTCGTCTGCTGGCGGGGGGCGATGTTCTACTCCCTGCGGGACAGGTAAAACCTGTGTCGAAGGCGACGGCTGTGTCGACGTCGAAGGGTGCCCCATCGGTTGCTATTGCCTCGACGTTGAGTGTCTCGACGTCGAACGGCGATCTTTGGACCTCGACCTACTCGCCATCGTGTGCCTCGACGTGGAGCGGTGAGAGGTGGACGACGGATGTCTCTCATGCCGTTGTGGCGATTTCGACGTCGTGTCTCTTGACGTCGGGGGCGTACGGCCTTTGGCGGCGACCGGGCACGCCGGCGATGGCTCGATGTCGATCGGCGGGCTGCCGTCGACGGAGATCTGCCCCTGCGATGGTGTTCCCTCGACGCCGTCTCCTTCGACGTCGGGTTGGTCGCCGTTGACGGTGATCTATGCCGGTGAGACAGTGGCAGCGACGACGTCGACGGGGAACAAACAGGTACTTTCCTACCTGCTGACGTCGACCTAGCCATTCTCTCCTGAGAATGGCCTGCTGGTTGCCTGGGAAGTGAAGAGGACGATGTTTTCTGCCTCTCATGAAGCCCATGTAGCCTGATCTTTTCTCTGTCCTTCAGAGTCCTCTGACATATTCTTGCAGTGCTTACAAGTGTCAGGGCAGTGACTCTGAGGCAGGCACACAATACAAAGAGTGTGGGTCTGACTGGGCCTTCTTCCCACAAGAAGGGCATTTGACAAAAAGTGAAGGCATTTTTCTGTCAGGAAAAAACTGCCAAACACAGACAAAGATGTTATCTGTCGAATGAAACAGGAAAAAAACGCTTTTTAAAGGATTTTTCTGAGAAAAAACTCAGAAAAAACTGAGAGCTCAATGCTCCAGGATCCTCTCAGAAGAAGCCGGAAAAAAGAACTGACCTAACTGTGAACCAACTGTCACCTTTCCTTCACCCCTGAGGCATGGTGGGATACTGGAAGTGCTCAGGGTCTTAAAGGCACGGTGCCAAAGTTTTTATGGTTCTCCTGTGTTAACCTGCATGCAGCCTATTGGCTAAGAATGCTCCATTGTTTTTCAATGTAGTTTTTTCTCTTTTTCTCTAGTGTTTACTGCTGCTTACTTCCCTAAGCCCAGTTTGGGGGCTTGGGTAGATATTTATTCTCTATTGTAATTTTATAATATGGAAAGGAAAAAAAAAAATACTTCATAGAAATAAAGCATTTTAGCCTGTTTATGATTATAGCCTGCATTGCTGTTTTACACATGTATAATATGTGTGTATTTTATATATGCTCCGGGGTCCCCGCACAAGGGCGGGAATATTCAATGTTTATGACTATTGATGAGGATCCCCTGGAAGAGAACAGGACTTGTTGTGCTTGTGGCAAGACCTACCTCTTGACTTAGTATCAACTTACTCAAGGATAGTGACTTTGAATGGGACTAGGCCCTAGAGAGAGACTGCTACTTGAAGCAGGGGCTGATCCACTGCCTTGAGAATAGTGTGTTCAGCAACAAACAATTTCACCTCTGGCTCCCTGACACAACTGAGGGCCATCAGTTGTCTCAGGACATAGTGTCGTGGATGGCCCCTGCCACCATGCGTAGACATCATATGATCAATGACTATTCGGTTTCCTGCCATCACAGCACAGTTTTAGGCAGGTGATATTTGGAAGAGACTCTTTCCATGGCACACTGGCTGTAGAAAACAATTTTGGTGCTGGTAAAAACATCAAGCAAAGTTGGGAGCAGAGCTCCAGAACCATATCAAAGGGTGTCTGCATGGCACTTATGTACAAATCATCATCAACACTTTCATAGGCTGGTCACCAAAGAGCCACATGGCACTACCTACCGGCATGTAGGTGTAATTGCTATTAAAGTTCAGGATCCAGCTGGCATCCGGGGGAACTGAAAGGGTGATTAATCTGCAGTCAGAAGTATCCATCAGATAGTGCTTTATTAAAAAATAAAGTGGTTCTGTGGGATTGTGGCTCTAATGCTAAACAAAACCCTTTTACTTCTATCTTTCTTGTTCATTTGCTTTATTAGTTGTTTCAGCGCTTGTACACAAGCGACTGGAGGCCGGTGAGCCACTGAAAGCTTCAGCCAGATGACTGGCTCTGTCTGTGCTTTAGGCCCTCATGGAATTTTGATCCCAAAATGAGCAGACCTTTCATAGGAGCCAATGTGGCTTAGCAGTAACAGCCACTGACTACACGGGGAACCAGGTATAAATCCCAACCTCAAAGCATTAACTTTTGACATCTGAAAGAGATGCCAATTTAGTAGACGAATTGCATAGTGTGAAACTGAAAAATGTGGGATCAATCCCAGCTTTCCTGCTTGACCAAACTGTGTGATCCGAGGCTAACGCTATTTCGCCGAGCTGCCTTTTTTCATTATGACACAGGAGAGCATCTTCCAACATGTGAGTTCAGGATGTGCGCTGTATAAAAACCTTCCTTGTGTTTCATAGCCTACAATGTAGTTGCACCTGCAATAAGTACCTATGGAACATTTAGGGTACATGTGATAAGTGACTTGCCTCTTAGTTACCTAATGGCATTGTCATCAGGGCAAGGAGGTTTTCATGTCCATCACTTTTAATAACTACTCCTCAACGAGAGTAATCTGACGTAATTATGTTGTTAGAAATGGGGTCTCTAGTGGGCAAAGGTATACACGCTGTCCAGGTAGGGACCACAATCCTTAGTCAGGGTAAGTGTAGGAAGTTGGCTCTGTATGTGCTATTTCAAAGTAAGGAATAGCATGCACAGAGTCCAAGGGTTCCCCTTAGAGGTAAAATAGTGGTAAAAATAGATAATACTAATGCTCTATTTTGTGGTAGTGTGGTCGAGCAGTAGGCTTATCCAAGGAGTAGTGTTAAGCATTTGTTGCACATACACATAGACAATAAATGAGGTACACACACTCAGAGACAAATCCAGCCAATAGGTTTTTATATAGAAAAATATCTTTTCTTAGTTTATTTTACGAACCACAGGTTCAAATTCTACATGTAATATCTCATTCGAAAGGTATTGCAGGTAAGTACTTTAGGAACTTCAAATCATCAAAATTGCATGTATACTTTTCAAGTTATTCACAAATAGCTGTTTTAAAAGTGGACACTTAGTGCAATTTTCACAGTTCCTAGGGGAGGTAAGTATTTGTTAGGTTAACCAGGTAAGTAAGACACTTACAGGGCTTAGTTCTTGGTCCAAGGTAGCCCACCGTTGGGGGTTCAGAGCAACCCCAAAGTCACCACACCAGCAGCTCAGGGCCGGTCAGGTGTAGAGTTCAAAGTGGTGCCCAAAACACATAGGCTAGAATGGAGAGAAGGGGGTGCCCCGGTTCCGGTCTGCTTGCAGGTAAGTACCCGCGTCTTCGGAGGGCAGACCAGGGGGGTTTTGTAGGGCACCGGGGGGGACACAAGTCCACACAGAAATTTCACCCTCAGCAGCGCGGGGGCGGCCGGGTGCAGTGTAGGAACAGGCGTCGGGTTCGCAATGTTAGTCTATGAGAGATCTCGGGATCTCTTCAGCGCTGCAGGCAGGCAAGGGGGGGATTCCTCGGGGAAACCTCCACTTGGGCAAGGGAGAGGGACTCCTGGGGGTCACTTCTCCAGTGAAAGTCCGGTCCTTCAGGTCCTGGGGGCTGCGGGTGCAGGGTCTCTCCCAGGCGTCGGGACTTTAGGTTCAAAGAGTCGCGGTCAGGGGAAGCCTCGGGATTCCCTCTGCAGGCGGCGCTGTGGGGGCTCAGGGGGGACAGGTTTTTGTACTCACAGTCTTAGAGTAGTCCTGGGGTCCCTCCTGAGGTGTTGGATCGCCACCAGCCGAGTCGGGGTCGCCGGGTGCAGTGTTGCAAGTCTCACGCTTCTTGCGGGGAGCTTGCAGGGTTCTTTAAAGCTGCTGGAAACAAAGTTGCAGCTTTTCTTGGAGCAGGTCCGCTGTCCTCGGGAGTTTCTTGTCTTTTCGAAGCAGGGGCAGTCCTCAGAGGATGTCGAGGTCGCTGGTCCCTTTGGAAGGCGTCGCTGGAGCAGGATCTTTGGAAGGCAGGAGACAGGCCGGTGAGTTTCTGGAGCCAAGGCAGTTGTCGTCTTCTGGTCTTCCTCTGCAGGGGTTTTCAGCTAGGCAGTCCTTCTTCTTGTAGTTGCAGGAATCTAATTTTCTAGGGTTCAGGGTAGCCCTTAAATACTAAATTTAAGGGCGTGTTTAGGTCTGGGGGGTTAGTAGCCAATGGCTACTAGCCCTGAGGGTGGGTACACCCTCTTTGGGCCTCCTCCCAAGGGGAGGGGGTCACAGTCCTAACCCTATTGGGGGAATCCTCCATCTGCAAGATGGAGGATTTCTAAAAGTTAGAGTCACTTCAGCTCAGGACACCTTAGGGGCTGTCCTGACTGGCCAGTGACTCCTCCTTGTTGCTTTCTTTGTTCCCTCCAGCCTTGCCGCCAAAAGTGGGGGCCGTGGCCGGAGGGGGCGGGCAACTCCACTAAGCTGGAGTGCCCTGCTGGGCTGTGACAAAGGGGTGAGCCTTTGAGGCTCACCGCCAGGTGTTACAGCTCCTGCCTGGGGGAGGTGTTAGCATCTCCACCCAGTGCAGGCTTTGTTACTGGCCTCAGAGTGACAAAGGCACTCTCCCCATGGGGCCAGCAACATGTCTCTAGTGTGGCAGGCTGCTGGAACCAGTCAGCCTACACAGATAGTTGGTTAAGTTTCAGGGGGCACCTCTAAGGTGCCCTCTGTGGTGTATTTTACAATAAAATGTACACTGGCATCAGTGTGCATTTATTGTGCTGAGAAGTTTGATACCAAACTTCCCAGTTTTCAGTGTAGCCATTATGGTGCTGTGGAGTTCGTGTTTGACAGACTCCCAGACCATATACTCTTATGGCTACCCTGCACTTACAATGTCTAAGGTTTTGTTTAGACACTGTAGGGGTACCATGCTCATGCACTGGTACCCTCACCTATGGTATAGTGCACCCTGCCTTAGGGCTGTAAGGCCTGCTAGAGGGGTGTCTTACCTATACTGCATAGGCAGTGAGAGGCTGGCATGGCACCCTGAGGGGAGTGCCATGTCGACTTACTCGTTTTGTCCTCACTAGCACACACAAGCTGGCAAGCAGTGTGTCTGTGCTGAGTGAGAGGTCTCCAGGGTGGCATAAGACATGCTGCAGCCCTTAGAGACCTTCCTTGGCATCAGGGCCCTTGGTACTAGAAGTACCAGTTACAAGGGACTTATCTGGATGCCAGGGTCTGCCAATTGTGGATACAAAAGTACAGGTTAGGGAAAGAACACTGGTGCTGGGGCCTGGTTAGCAGGCCTCAGCACACTTTCAATTGTAAACATAGCATCAGCAAAGGCAAAAAGTCAGGGGGCAACCATGCCAAGGAGGCATTTCCTTACACAACCCCCCCCCAAACGAAAGAGGATGAGACTAACCTTTCCCAAGAGAGTCTTCATTTTCTAAGTGGAAGAACCTGGAAAGGCCATCTGCATTGGCATGGGCAGTCCCAGGTCTGTGTTCCACTATAAAGTCCATTCCCTGTAGGGAGATGGACCACCTCAACAGTTTAGGATTTTCACCTTTCATTTGCATCAGCCATTTGAGAGGTCTGTGGTCAGTTTGAACTAGGAAGTGAGTCCCAAAGAGGTATGGTCTCAGCTTCTTCAGGGACCAAACCACAGCAAAGGCCTCCCTCTCAATGGCACTCCAACGCTGCTCCCTGGGGAGTAACCTCCTGCTAATGAAAGCAACAGGCTGGTCAAGGCCATCATCATTTGTTTGGGACAAAACTGCCCCTATCCCATGTTCAGAGGCATCAGTCTGCACAATGAACTGCTTAGAATAATCTGGAGCTTTGAGAACTGGTGCTGAGCACATTGCTTGTTTCAGGGTGTCAAAGGCCTGTTGGCAGTCCACAGTCCAGTTCACTTTCTTGGGCATTTTCTTGGAGGTGAGTTCAGTGAGGGCTGTCACAATGGATCCATATCCCTTCACAAACCTCCTGTAATACCCAGTCAAGCCAAGGAATGCCCTGACTTGAGTCTGGGTTTTTGGAGCTACCCAGTCCAGAATGGTCTGGATCTTGGGTTGGAGTGGCTGAACTTGGCCTCCACCTACAAGGTGTCCCAAGTAAACCACAGTTCCCTGCCCTATCTGGCATTTGGATGCCTTGATAGAGAGGCCTGCAGATTGCAGAGCCTTCAAAACCTTCCTCAGGTGGACCAGGTGATCCTGCCAGGTGGAGCTAAAGACAGCAATATCATCAAGATAAGCTGTGCTAAAGGACTCCAAGCCAGCAAGGACTTGATTCACCAACCTTTGGAAGGTGGCAGGGGCATTCTTTAAACCAAAGGGCATAACAGTAAACTGATAATGCCCATCAGGTGTGGAGAATGCTGTCTTTTCTTTTGCTCCAGGTGCCATTTTTATTTGCCAGTACCCTGCTGTCAAGTCAAAGGTACTTAGGAATTTGGCAGCACCTAATTTATCAATGAGCTCATCAGCTCTTGGAATTGGATGAGCATCTGTCTTGGTGACAGAATTGAGCCCTCTGTAGTCCACACAAAACCTCATCTCTTTCTTTCCATCTGTGGTGTGAGGTTTGGGGACTAAGACCACTGGGCTAGCCCAGGGGCTGTCAGAGCGCTCAATGACTCCCAATTCCAGCATCTTGTGGACTTCCACCTTGATGCTTTCCTTAACATGGTCAGACTGTCTAAAGATTTTGTTCTTGACAGGCATGCTGTCTCCTGTGTCCACATCATGGGTACACAGGTGTGTCTGACCAGGGGTTAAGGAGAAGAGTTCAGGAAACTGTTGTAGGACTCTCCTACAATCAGCTTGTTGTTGGCCAGAGAGGGTGTCTGAGTAGATCACTCCATCTACTGTACCATCTTTTGGGTCTGATGACAGAAGATCAGGGAGAGGTTCACTCTCTGCCTCCTGATCCTCATCCGTTACCATCAACAGATTGACATCAGCCCTGTCGTGGAAGAGCTTAAGGCGGTTTACATGGATCACCCTTTTGGGGCTCCTGCTTGTGCCCAGGTCCACCAAGTAGGTGACCTGACTCTTCCTCTCTAGTACTGGGTAAGGGCCACTCCATTTGTCCTGGAGTGCCCTGGGAGCCACAGGCTCCAGAACCCAGACTTTCTGCCCTGGTTGGAACTCAACCAGTGCAGCCTTTTGGTCATACCAAAACTTCTGGAGCTGTTGGCTGGCCTCAAGGTTTTTGGTTGCCTTTTCCATGTACTCTGCCATTCTAGAGCGAAGGCCAAGTACATAGTCCACTATGTCCTGTTTAGGCTCATGGAGAGGTCTCTCCCAGCCTTCTTTAACAAGGGCAAGTGGTCCCCTTACAGGATGACCAAACAGAAGTTCAAAGGGTGAGAACCCTACTCCCTTCTGTGGTACCTCCCTGTAAGCGAAAAGCAGACATGGCAGGAGGACATCCCATCTCCTTTTGAGTTTTTCTGGGAGCCCCATGATCATGCCTTTTAATGTCTTGTTGAATCTCTCAACTAAGCCATTAGTTTGTGGATGGTAAGGTGTAGTGAATTTATAAGTCACTCCACACTCATTCCACATGTGCTTTAGGTATGCTGACATGAAGTTGGTACCTCTGTCAGACACCACCTCCTTAGGGAAACCCACTCTGGTAAAGATACCAATGAGGGCCTTGGCTACTGCAGGGGCAGTAGTCGACCTAAGGGGAATAGCTTCAGGATACCTGGTAGCATGATCCACTACTACCAGGATATACATATTTCCTGAGGCTGTGGGAGGTTCTAGTGGACCAACTATGTCCACACCCACTCTTTCAAAGGGCACCCCCACCACTGGAAGTGGAATGAGGGGGGCCTTTGGATGCCCACCTGTCTTACCACTGGCTTGACAGGTGGGGCAGGAGAGGCAAAACTCCTTAACCATGTTGGACATATTGGGCCAGTAGAAGTGGTTGACTAACCTCTCCCACGTCTTGGTTTGTCCCAAATGTCCAGCAAGGGGAATGTCATGGGCCAATGTTAGGATGAACTTCCTGAACAGCTGAGGCACTACCACTCTCCTAGTGGCACCAGGTTTGGGGTCTCTGGCCTCAGTGTACAGGAGTCCATCTTCCCAATAGACCCTATGCGTTCCATTTTTCTTGCCTTTGGACTCTTCAGCAGCTTGCTGCCTAAGGCCTTCAAGAGAGGGACAGGTTTCTTGTCCCTTACACAGCTCCTCCCTTGAGGGTCCCCCTGGGCCTAAGAGCTCAACCTGATAAGGTTCAAGCTCCAAAGGCTCAGTTCCCTCAGAGGGCAGAACTTCTTCCTGAGAAGAGAGGTTCCCTTTCTTTTGCTGTGTTGCAGTTGGCTTCCCAACTGACTTTCCTGTTCTCTTGGTAGGCTGGGCCATTTTTCCAGACTCCAGCTCTACTTTTTCACCCTGTGCCTTGCATTGTGCTCTTGTTTTCACACACACCAGTTCAGGGATACCCAGCATTGCTGCATGGGTTTTTAGTTCTACCTCAGCCCATGCTGAGGACTCCAGGTCATTTCCAAGCAGACAGTCCACTGGGATATTTGAGGAGACCACCACCTGTTTCAGGCCATTGACCCCTCCCCATTCTAAAGTAACCATTGCCATGGGATGTACTTTTCTCTGATTGTCAGTGTTGGTGACTGTGTAAGTTTTTCCAGTCAGGTATTGGCCAGGGGAAACCAGTTTCTCTGTCACCATGGTGACACTGGCACCTGTATCCCTCAGGCCCTCTATTCTAGTCCCATTAATTAAGAGTTGCTGTCTGTATTTTTGCATGTTAGGCGGCCAGACAGCTAGTGTGGCTAAATCCACTCCACCCTCAGAAACTAGAGTAGCTTCAGTGTGGACCCTGATTTGCTCTGGGCACACTGTTGATCCCACTTGGAGACTAGCCATACCAGTGTTACCTGGATGGGAGTTTGGAGTGGAACCTTTCTTGGGACAGGCCTTGTCTCCAGTTTGGTGTCCATGCTGTTTACAGCTATGACACCAGGCCTTTTTGGGATCAAAGTTTTTACCCTTGTACCCATTGTTTTGTGAAGAGGCTCTGGGCCCACCCTCCTGTGCAGGTTTTTGGGGGCCTGTAGAAGACTCTTTACTATTTTTAGTTTTGGTTGTCTCATCACCCTTCTGCTGGGGAGTCTTTGTGACCCCTTTCTTTTGGTCACCCCCTGTTGAAGTCTTGGACACCCTTGTCTTGACCCAATGGTCCGCCTTCTTTCCCAATTCTTGGGGAGAAATTGGTCCTAGGTCTACCAGATGCTGATGCAGTTTATCATTGAAACAATTACTTAACAGGTGTTCTTTCACAAATAAATTGTACAGCCCATCATAATTACTTACACCACTGCCTTGAATCCAACCATCTAGTGTTTTCACTGAGTAGTCAACAAAGTCAACCCAGGTCTGGCTCGAGGATTTTTGAGCCCCCCTGAACCTAATCCTGTACTCCTCAGTGGAGAATCCAAAGCCCTCAATCAGGGTACCCTTCATGAGGTCATAAGATTCTGCATCTTGTCCAGAGAGTGTGAGGAGTCTATCCCTACACTTTCCTGTGAACATTTCCCAAAGGAGAGCACCCCAGTGAGATCTGTTCACTTTTCTGGTTACACAAGCCCTCTCAAAAGCTGTGAACCATTTGGTGATGTCATCACCATCTTCATATTTAGTTACAATCCCTTTGGGGATTTTCAACATGTCAGGAGAATCTCTGACCCTATTTATGTTGCTGCCACCATTGATGGGTCCTAGGCCCATCTCTTGTCTTTCCCTCTCTATGGCTAGGATCTGTCTTTCCAAAGCCAATCTTTTGGCCATCCTGGCTAACTGGATGTCCTCTTCACTGGAGTTATCCTCAGTGATTTCAGAGTTGTTGGTCCCTCCTGTGAGGGAACCAGCATCTCTGACTATTATTTGTGGAGTCAGGGCTTGAGAAGCCCTGCTCTCCCTAAGTAGGACTGGAGGGGGGGAATTTCCCTCCAAGTCACTATCTTCATCCTCTGAGTTGCCATCCTCAGAGGGGTTGGCCTTTTCAAACTCTGCCAAAAGCTCCTGGAGCTGTACTTTGGTAGGTTTGGGGCCCATTGCTATTTTCTTTAGTTTACAGAGTGACCTTAGCTCTCTCATCTGTAGATGGAGGTAAGGTGTGGTGTCGAGTTCCACCACATTCACATCTGTGCTAGACATTATGCTTCTAAAAGTTGGAATACTTTTTAAGAAACTAAAACTGGTTCTAGAATCTAATTCAAACTTTTACAAACTTTTAAACTCTAAAAGAAATGCTAAACAGGATCTAACCCAAGGCCCTAGCAGGTCTTTTAAGAATTTAGAAAACTTTTCAAATTGCAAAAATCAATTTCTAATGACAATTTTGGAATTTGTCGTGTGATCAGGTATTGGCTGAGTAGTCCAGCAAATGCAAAGTCTTGTACCCCACCGCTGATCCACCAATGTAGGAAGTTGGCTCTGTATGTGCTATTTCAAAGTAAGGAATAGCATGCACAGAGTCCAAGGGTTCCCCTTAGAGGTAAAATAGTGGTAAAAATAGATAATACTAATGCTCTATTTTGTGGTAGTGTGGTCGAGCAGTAGGCTTATCCAAGGAGTAGTGTTAAGCATTTGTTGCACATACACATAGACAATAAATGAGGTACACACACTCAGAGACAAATCCAGCCAATAGGTTTTTATATAGAAAAATATCTTTTCTTAGTTTATTTTACGAACCACAGGTTCAAATTCTACATGTAATATCTCATTCGAAAGGTATTGCAGGTAAGTACTTTAGGAACTTCAAATCATCAAAATTGCATGTATACTTTTCAAGTTATTCACAAATAGCTGTTTTAAAAGTGGACACTTAGTGCAATTTTCACAGTTCCTAGGGGAGGTAAGTATTTGTTAGGTTAACCAGGTAAGTAAGACACTTACAGGGCTTAGTTCTTGGTCCAAGGTAGCCCACCGTTGGGGGTTCAGAGCAACCCCAAAGTCACCACACCAGCAGCTCAGGGCCGGTCAGGTGTAGAGTTCAAAGTGGTGCCCAAAACACATAGGCTAGAATGGAGAGAAGGGGGTGCCCCGGTTCCGGTCTGCTTGCAGGTAAGTACCCGCGTCTTCGGAGGGCAGACCAGGGGGGTTTTGTAGGGCACCGGGGGGGACACAAGTCCACACAGAAATTTCACCCTCAGCAGCGCGGGGGCGGCCGGGTGCAGTGTAGGAACAGGCGTCGGGTTCGCAATGTTAGTCTATGAGAGATCTCGGGATCTCTTCAGCGCTGCAGGCAGGCAAGGGGGGGATTCCTCGGGGAAACCTCCACTTGGGCAAGGGAGAGGGACTCCTGGGGGTCACTTCTCCAGTGAAAGTCCGGTCCTTCAGGTCCTGGGGGCTGCGGGTGCAGGGTCTCTCCCAGGCGTCGGGACTTTAGGTTCAAAGAGTCGCGGTCAGGGGAAGCCTCGGGATTCCCTCTGCAGGCGGCGCTGTGGGGGCTCAGGGGGGACAGGTTTTTGTACTCACAGTCTTAGAGTAGTCCTGGGGTCCCTCCTGAGGTGTTGGATCGCCACCAGCCGAGTCGGGGTCGCCGGGTGCAGTGTTGCAAGTCTCACGCTTCTTGCGGGGAGCTTGCAGGGTTCTTTAAAGCTGCTGGAAACAAAGTTGCAGCTTTTCTTGGAGCAGGTCCGCTGTCCTCGGGAGTTTCTTGTCTTTTCGAAGCAGGGGCAGTCCTCAGAGGATGTCGAGGTCGCTGGTCCCTTTGGAAGGCGTCGCTGGAGCAGGATCTTTGGAAGGCAGGAGACAGGCCGGTGAGTTTCTGGAGCCAAGGCAGTTGTCGTCTTCTGGTCTTCCTCTGCAGGGGTTTTCAGCTAGGCAGTCCTTCTTGTAGTTGCAGGAATCTAATTTTCTAGGGTTCAGGGTAGCCCTTAAATACTAAATTTAAGGGCGTGTTTAGGTCTGGGGGGTTAGTAGCCAATGGCTACTAGCCCTGAGGGTGGGTACACCCTCTTTGGGCCTCCTCCCAAGGGGAGGGGGTCACAGTCCTAACCCTATTGGGGGAATCCTCCATCTGCAAGATGGAGGATTTCTAAAAGTTAGAGTCACTTCAGCTCAGGACACCTTAGGGGCTGTCCTGACTGGCCAGTGACTCCTCCTTGTTGCTTTCTTTGTTCCCTCCAGCCTTGCCGCCAAAAGTGGGGGCCGTGGCCGGAGGGGGCGGGCAACTCCACTAAGCTGGAGTGCCCTGCTGGGCTGTGACAAAGGGGTGAGCCTTTGAGGCTCACCGCCAGGTGTTACAGCTCCTGCCTGGGTGAGGTGTTAGCATCTCCACCCAGTGCAGGCTTTGTTACTGGCCTCAGAGTGACAAAGGCACTCTCCCCATGGGGCCAGCAACATGTCTCTAGTGTGGCAGGCTGCTGGAACCAGTCAGCCTACACAGATAGTTGGTTAAGTTTCAGGGGGCACCTCTAAGGTGCCCTCTGTGGTGTATTTTACAATAAAATGTACACTGGCATCAGTGTGCATTTATTGTGCTGAGAAGTTTGATACCAAACTTCCCAGTTTTCAGTGTAGCCATTATGGTGCTGTGGAGTTCGTGTTTGACAGACTCCCAGACCATATACTCTTATGGCTACCCTGCACTTACAATGTCTAAGGTTTTATTTAGACACTGTAGGGGTACCATGCTCATGCACTGGTACCCTCACCTATGGTATAGTGCACCCTGCCTTAGGGCTGTAAGGCCTGCTAGAGGGGTGTCTTACCTATACTGCATAGGCAGTGAGAGGCTGGCATGGCACCCTGAGGGGAGTGCCATGTCGACTTACTCGTTTTGTCCTCACTAGCACACACAAGCTGGCAAGCAGTGTGTCTGTGCTGAGTGAGAGGTCTCCAGGGTGGCATAAGACATGCTGCAGCCCTTAGAGACCTTCCTTGGCATCAGGGCCCTTGGTACTAGAAGTACCAGTTACAAGGGACTTATCTGGATGCCAGGGTCTGCCAATTGTGGATACAAAAGTACAGGTTAGGGAAAGAACACTGGTGCTGGGGCCTGGTTAGCAGGCCTCAGCACACTTTCAATTGTAAACATAGCATCAGCAAAGGCAAAAAGTCAGGGGGCAACCATGCCAAGGAGGCATTTCCTTACAGTAAGTCACACACAATCCAAATTATCCTGTGCCCACCCTTTGGTAGCTTGGCACTGAGCAGTCAGGCAATATGTAAAGTATCTGTGTAATAAATCATACAGTAACAGTGAAAAGACCACAAAAATAGGTCAAAACAACCAAGATTTGATAAGTATAAGTTGAAATATCACTTTTGTAATGATAAGAAGAGTCAGAGTCTCTAAAAAGCAACAAGTGTCTCTTGCAAGAATAAAGGACCTGGTATGTGTCAAAATTACACACACGGAGACTGCAGAGGAGGGTATGTGAGGAAAACGAAGGGGTGTGTCTGATTTCCGGGCACACACAGATGATGCGTCGATTCTTTTCTACGCAGCAAGGACTTTGCATCGAATTCCGCCGTGCAGGCTTGAATCCTCTTTGCGAAGCGGGGTCTTGATGCCCATGGATGACGCGTGAAAATCCTGGGCGTGCAGGACGAAAGTCACAGGTGCTGCGCTGATCAGGTGGGCGATGCGTCAGAGGTTCTGTTGCACAGCAGGCGCTGCGGCGATTCCTCCCCCAGGAAGTCAGGCTGCGTCGTTCCGGTGATCCAGTCGACTGCACAGAAGTTTCAGTTGCAACTCTGGTGCCGTGTCAATCTCCACTCTGGGAGCCAGGTTGCTTAGCTCCTGTTCAGCGATGTAGTGATTCTTTCACCACTAGGTAGGCCGTGTGTCGATTTTCACCACACAAGGAGTTCCTCTGCAGAGATTAAGTCTTTTTGGCCCTGAGACTTCAGGAGGCAAGCTCAATCCAAGCCCTTGGAGAGCACTTCTCAGCAGAGCCAGAGGCAGAAAGGCTGCAGGGCAACAGCAAGGAAGCAGTCCTTCACGGCAAAGCAGTCCAGGTGAGTCCTTTGGGCAGCCAGGCAACTCCTCTTGGCAAGTTGCAGGATCTGGTTCAGAGTATCTGTCCCAGGAAGTGTCTGAGTTGGTGGGGTCAGGGACCCTGTTTATATAACCAAAAGTGCTTTGCAGTGGGGGAAGACTACAAAGAGTAGTTTTGAAGTGCACAAGGCCCCCTTTCACTACAACCCTGTCTGCCAGGCTCCCAGTAGGGGATCTGGCAGACCATTGCGTGTGGGCAGGACACTGTCCTTTGAAATGCAAGTGTCAGGCCCTCCACCCTTCCAGCCCAGGAAGACCCATTCAGTATGCAGATGTGTGCAGGTGTGACTGAGCATCCTGTGTTTGTGGGTGTCTGGGTGAAATGCACAAGGGAGCTGTCAACCAGCCCAGCCCAGCCCAGCCACGGCACGGATTGGAGACAGGCTTTAAGACCCAAAAGGATTTTAAGTGCAGAGAAATGCTCATTTTCTAAAAGTAGCATTTCTAAAATAGTAATATAGAATCCAACTTCAGCAATAATCAGGATTTTGTATTACTATTTTGGCCATACTATATGACTTGTTTACCCCTTTTTGACCTTATCTGGCTTAAGTGGCTAGTTAATCATACTAGAACGAGCTCCTCTAGTGGTGCAGGAAGAAACATACTGCTTACCCAGAAATAATCTGTTTAGAACTTACAGCTGTAGATTTACATGCTTTGGACATTCCTGCCATTTAGTGACCCTGCAATATCGTTTTCTTCAAAGTGTAAGTTTCGTTTTCGAGGAAACTTGATTTCCCCCTTCCTGAAACCCACAATGCAGCAGGACAAAGACTCCACCTCTGATGCACCCCCCCCCCCACCCCAAAGTCATATGGTTTTCCACTATATGGGGCTTGCCGTACTTCACAAGCTCGAGCTACAATTAGCATACATTTGAATCCAGTGACCGTGGATCTTCCAAAGCTGTAGCTGCCTAAAACGGACACTACAAATTCAACTGGGACCAAAGAGTTTTTACTAGATGCCAGGTCAAATGAGAATGACGTGTGGGTGGGGGTGGGTGTGTTTGGGATGGGTGTGTGGGGTGTGTGTGGGGGGCGAAGGGTGTGTGCGCGCGCACATGGGAGGGAAAGGGGTGGATGTAAATGGAGAACGCACTTACAATTCTCTGTAAGTGCAATTCTAAATTTATGTGGTAAGACCATCACAAAGTTTGCAAATTGTAGATTACCACTGGACCTCAAGGCATTAAACAGCCAACTTTTAAAATAGTTTGTTACTAATGAAACAGATATCCGATCTGCCTCTTGCAGAGAAGCAAGGCAAAGTAAAATGACCTCAGAGCAAATATTGAACATATTTGAGGAAGCAATCAGACTCCAATTTCCTACAAAGGTGACAGACTCTACACAAATCGAGCACTATGAAGGGTCCTCAGGATCTGGTGCACACCTTGAATTTGGTTGAAAAGGGATATCCAATTTGGATAGCAGATGGTGTGAGGTTAAGCTATACAAAAATGCATCGTAGGAACACAAAACAAGGCTGCATGGCACACCAAAAAAGGTTACATTTTAAAGGTTTAGCAACAAAAAATTTGGATGCAACTCATGAAGAGAAAACCTATGAAGGCTACTCGATTTGGGGCACGCATAAGAGGTCAGAACTCATTCTTTGAACACTTCTGTGCACCAGAAATTACACTTGGGGTTTTGTGAAATGTAAAATGTGATATAGCTGTTCACAATTTTGCAACACCACAAAGGTTGTGAACTTTGCACACATTTGCTATTGGTGTGTTCTTGCCAGACAAAACAGTTGAGCAGAATAATTCTGTAAAGTGTAAAAAGTTTAAAAAGAAAGTTTGTCCAAAGTTGGTCTGCTTTTGCACACCCTTTTCCCTAATCAGTTGGGAGGGAAAGCAGAAAACAGACAATATTTCTGCAATGGGTAAGAACATTCCTAAATCACTGCACAAGAGGGAAAGGCAGACGCAGAACTGGTAGAGAAACTGTTGGTTTTGACTACAGAGAACCCAGTCAAAGTAAAAGGTACATTTGCAAACTACCAAAACTAAGATTCAACCCTTCTGAGAAGGAAAACCCTACTATAATAGCAAATGGGAGAACCTCAAAGAAAAACATACCAGTGAAAATATCCTGAGGTTTTATTGAACTGTTCTCCTCTTAATGAACAAAGGTTTTGGGGGAATACAAATCTATACACAATTTATTTACAAACAAGATTAAAATACATATTTCTAATGTACAACAGCTGCGACTCAAACTATACACCATTCCATGGCAGACAGTAGTTCACAATATAATTTAAGAGATTTTATTTGCAGAAATGTGTGGAAAAGACTAAACAAGGTTCAAGCAACTATTCATTCAACCAATCAACCACTTTCAAAAAACTTTTCATCAAAATGATACAAGTCTGTATCACTCCCAACAGAGTTAAAAGTACATAAAAGATCTTCAAAAACATCTTCCTGCATAGAACTTTCACAGTTTGAAAAACTGAAACTAGATCCATTGATTGCTGAATTACTGCAAACTATAGGCGGTGTTTCTTTTGTGCTGTAATTGTGGTGGCCATTCACACTACCATTTTTCAGGTGTGGTGGCACTGAAACCCCATTTACATTATCCACCAACATCTCCAATAACCTAGTACCATCTTCTTCATATTTTCTCATTCCCAATAAAGGGAGAGGTGCAGGAGACAATAACTCTGCTAAGAATTCAGCATCACCTGGGCTACTGCATAATGAATTGTTCGAGCTCATGGTGTGCACAGATTCACTATCTACACTATCAATATGCTCTTGCAATGCCTTTAGGAGGTCTTGCAGAGATGCATGCTTACTAGATTCAGAGTCCAATAAATTCCTGGATGTATTGTTTTCAGAATTTCTATTGCTTCGAACATTTACCAGTGAGTCAAGAGAAGCCAATTCATTTTTTTTTGCTTTTAGCTTTTTTAGAAGTTTTAAACGAAGTCTGCGGATTTTGTTCTCTCTATCAGAATCACCATTTTTTGGTACCAATTTCTGATAGCCATTTGAAATGTATGCCCCTTTCAATGACCCTTTGAGAGCAGGAGACTCTTCTCCATTTGAGATGGACTGGAAACCTCCTAACGTCTTTACAGAAGGTGAGGCTAAATTATTTTCTGAAGAATTCACAGACTTTACATATTTACTGATGTTCTTTAAACTTGAAGGCAGAGACACCTGTTTACATTCATTTCGGGGAACTATTTTCTCTTCAGTGCTTTTATTAATACCTTTGGCAATAAAGCCACCAAAACTGGTAGCCCCCTTAAGAGGAATCTTGCCATTTGGTTCTAGTGGGGAAGTTCCTTTTGAATTTCGTCCATAGGCATCAAAACATTGCTGTGGAACATTACACTTGGAATTTTTTGCTCTTGGAGTCTTAACACTCAGACTAGATGGAAGAACGGGGTGTTTGCCAATTAAACCATTAACCCAATTCGAAGCAAATCCTTTCTTACAATTCTGTTTTGACAATGACAAAGAATCATTTTCCACTACATTCATGCATGTCCAATTTATGTCACTGTTATTTGGCATAGGATCAATATTTACAGCTGGCTTCCCCTCATTCACCTGACTAAATTGAGGGTCCTCATGTATAAATGAATTCTTACTAAATGTCTGCTTCAGAACTTTTGAACGTTCCTGAACGATTACTGTAGTGCTATCATTAACAGAACTAGTAGCTAGAGAAGCCAGTGCATTACAATGTTCAATCAGTCCAGATTGGCTTTGAGCTCCTGCACACCCATTTGTCACTACCGTTTTTGAAGAAGTTTTACCTTGCAACGAAGTTTGCAAGGGAGAGACAGAAGCATTTTCTTGTGGTTGGGGTACACAGTTTCTAGCCATCTCAACCACTTCTATCACATGGTTATGTTCCTGTGGCTTTTCTCCAGAATCAACTTTAACTTCTACAAGATTCAAAGTTATAGCATCATCATTAGCTAAATTCTGAAAACCAAAAAGACCACCTCCCTGCTCCCAGGTTACATTCAATGGCTCAGCTGATAGTGCAGACATATTCACTTTGGGCCGCTCAGCAGGTACACTAAGTACTTTGTTACATTGGGCAGGAGAAACAGATAGCACACAGGGAAGAGGAAGATACTCTCCATTTTCTTTGTGGATACGAGAACTGGCATATATGTCGTTTTTCCTTTCCCAGTACACAATATGAATCTCTGAAGGAGGTACTTCACACTTCTCATGGCACCAACAATAAGGACCTTTCAAATCATCACATTCCAGCCAAGAACCTGAAAAACAGAGATAAATTATGTGAAGACAACAAACATCTCTATACCACTCTCTAGCCCCATCCTCTGCTCCCAATATAATTATGTATTGTGTGCAGTTAATGTACTTTTAATAAAATTCTATATTGCAGGCAGTGAGGGCTACTTCATGGACGCTTTTCACTGGTTATGAAAATCTCTCACTAAACGAAGAATGCACGGCTTAATTTTCAGATGTTGTGAAAGGAAAGAAAATGAACTATTTAAATTCTAAGATTGTACACATCAGATGTTCACCTGTGCACACTATCAAATCTCAATCTAATTTTCCTGAAGGATACTCATACAAATGTTACATGGGTTTTCTTTTTGCTGCAAGAAAGTGGTCAACTAGTATTTGGAGAGTTCACAATTTCCTGTTGACCAGTTTAAAAGACCTGGCATCTGCAATACATATGGAAAAGGTGCCTTTTTCAAAGGAAACAAACTAAATGTTAACATCTTACTCCTTGTACACTTTTGCAGAATAACCTGCTTTGATATATTTTTACAAATGCTAGTCTGATGATTAGTTTTACTTTAGATAATTTTTTTAATGTAATGATGTTAAAATTAGGTTCCACTTTGTTAATTAGCCGATTGATTGTTAGGTTCAAATGACTTGCTGTTTTAACTGGTTTTACAGCTTTTATTGTTAAACTTTAACTGCAATAAACATAACAGACTGACTTTTTTTAACATCTCTCCATTTGGTATCTTCATTTTACAAACTGGTAAAGTTGAAAGATAAAAGCTCACAAGCATAGAAAGTATAACCAAACAAGGTCACCTTCTAACTGACCATTTAAACAGCTTTTTGTTTATTCATGTTAGAAAATAGGAAACAAAATGAGTTCCTAAATACTAAAGATGTAAGAATATAATTCAATAGTCCAGGTTTCTTTCTAGAGTGAGTGGTGCACTTCACAGATAGCACCCTACAGTTTTGCAGCAAACTAGTTGTTAACCAAACATATTGTGAAAACAAAGGTGAGACAAGGATCTATTTGCGACGAGGTTTAACTATGTATAGCGTCTGGCAATTGCTCAGTTGTTACTTCAAGGAAAGTATATTTTTCCCAAATGGAAGCAACGCATTATACAGCCACTACTAACTAAAAGGTATCTGAAAACAAGTGTGATGTGTACCAAACGGGAAACATCCTGAACAACTAGGTCTAAACCACTACTTGCCTGAACCACTACTGCTAAACACCTAAAAAGTCTCTACAACTAAGTACTGAACAACTACTGTCTAAACAATTGTGCCTGAATAACCCATTGCCTGAACAACTAATTTTAAGGTAAGGTTTTCTTTTTGGTTTTTATGGTTTATTAGTTGTTTAGAATATATACATATATATTAGTTGTTCAGGCAATTGTTATTCAGGCACAATTGTTGTTTAGACAGTAGTTGTTCAGTACTTAGTTGTAGAGACTTTTTAGTTGTTTAGCAGTAGTGGTTTAGGCTATAGTTGTTTAGGACCTAGTTGTTCTGTCACATATTCGTACCAAACTGCTAAGACACAGAAATTAACATGGAATTTGTGAGGCTCAGGCCCTTAATATGAGCTTATATGCACTTCCAAGCCAGCGATGAACGTGTTTTGCAAACACCAGGACAAGGATTACATGCAAGGTCAAAATTAAGGATACAGAAATGTTCAAACTTTATCTTGATTTAGAACACAGAACAAAAAATGTTGTGAAATGTACAGGTATGTCACTGACAGTATGGTAGTACAGAAACATTGAGTGAGAAGAGGCATTATAAAAATATATATAATTCCACAGGGTGTGTTTTGTTTGCCAAACACATTGTGAAAATATAAAGACTGGTAGATCAACACTGTAAGGAAAATATTAATAAGTGTGTTTTGTTAGTGGAGCTTGGTCAATAAGAAATGGTTTCTTACCTGTAACTCCAGTTCTCTCGTGGGGGTATTTCCATGATAGTCATAAGCACTGAATAGTTCCGCGCGCCTGCGGGGACCCCGGAGCACTGTTGTGTAGTATATTCTTAAGTGCAATCATCAGCTCCTTGACAAAAAGGTCTGTGAAAAACACTTAAGAATAACAATGTGCAGCCTATGTGAACAGCTACACAGGCCAAATTGTTAGAAGAAAAAAACAGTTGTAGTGTAAATTTCACGTTTAAACCTCTATTTATTCTATAAATACATAAATAAATACATTCTCATATTTTATTTACACCTCTCATGAGAATAAAACAATGTAGGGCAGTGTAGCCCATAGGCTGCCATTATACAGAATGAAAATAGAGCTGTGCCTTTAAGAAAGTAAAGTCTTCCTGTTTCCCATCATGCACAGCAAAAGGCAGTTGCCTCAGTTCTTTTTTGGAGGCTATTAACCTGACATGAAGAAAAAACAAAACATTTGTTGGAGTACCAACCTCCATAATATTCATGTTCTATGTCAACTCCACCGGGGAGGAGGGAGGGTTGCTTATGACTATCATGGAAATACCCCCACGAGAGAACTGGAGTTACAGGTAAGAAACCATTTCTTCTCTCGTAGGGGATTTCCATGTATAGTCATAAGCACTGAATAGAGTAGCAAGCCCATCCCCATAACCGCGGTGGAGTAGATATAAGAATACTGAGAAAAACATGAATCATGCAAACAAATTCTTGAGCAAAGCCTGCCCAACCTGAGCATCTGCCCTAGCGTCTGTATCAAGGCAGTAATGCTTAGTAAAGGTATGGACCGACCTCCAAGTGGCAGCCTTGCATATTTCTGCCAAAGGGACATTTCTCATCAAGGCTACAGTAGCTGCTTTCCCTCTGGTAGAGTGGGCTTTTGGCCTACCACCAAGGGATTTGTTTGCTAACTGATAACATAACATTATACATGAAACAATCCACCTGGATAAAGATTGTTTAGATGTACCCAAACCTGTTCTGATTGGGCCATAGTTAATAAAAAGCTGTTGTGATTTTCGTAAGCTTTTTGTCCTGTCCAAGTAAAATTTCAATACTCTCTTTACATCCAGAGAGTGCAGAGTTCTCTCAGCAGGAGTAGCTGGATTCTGAAAGAAAGTCGGTAATGAAATTGTTTGGTTCACATGGAAGTCGGAGACTACCTTAGGTAAAAATTTTGGATGAGTTCTCATTACCACTTTTGCAGAATGAAAAACCGTGTAGGGTTCCTGAGCGCAAAGGGCCTGGATTTCGCTGACCCTACGCGCTGAAGTGATTGCCACCAGAAAAGCAGCTTTCTATGTGAGATGTTGCAGCGATGCCTTATGTATTGGCTCGAATGGCGGCAGCATCAGACGTGATAAGACAACGTTCAGTTCCCATGGAGGAGAAGGCTTTCTAATGGGGGGAAAAACCTTCTTTAAACCTTCTAGGAAATCCTTAATAATCGGAATCCGAAAAAAGGAAGTTTGTGAAGGACTCTTTCTGTATGCTGTGACAGCCGCCAAGTGAACTTTTATTGACGACAGTTGTAAGCCCGATTTTGCCAAACTTAACAAGTATGGCAGGATAGATTGTTCTCCACAGGAAACCGGGTCAATGTTGTTGTGTAAACACCAAATGCAGAATCTCTTCCACTTGCTTGCATAGGCTGATCGTGTGGAAGGGCGCTTTGCTTCCTTCAGAATTTCCATACAATCCTGAGGTAGGTTCAAGTGTCCATATTGCACTAGCTCAGGAGCCATGCTGCCAAACTCAACGATGAGGGGTTGGGATGAGATATCTGCCCTCTGAACTTCGTGAGAAGGTCCGGACGATATGGTAGCCTGATGTGTGGTTTGAGTGACCGGTGAAGAAGGTCTGGGAACCACCACTGGCGTGGCCACTCCGGAGCAATTAGGATCATTTTGGTCTGAACATTGGACAGCTTCTGGAGGACCGCCGGAATCAGGGGAAGCGGTGGAAAGGCGTAAAGAAATGCTCCTGACCAGCTTATCCACAGGGCATTCCCCAGTGTCCCTGGATGGTAATATCTGGAGGCGAAGTTTTGGCATTTTTTGTTTTCTGGGGTTGCGAATAGGTCTGTAGAGGGGGTACCCCAGAGTGCGAAAATGGAATGAACGACGTCGTCGTGTAGTACCCATTCGTGGTTCTCGTCCATTACCCGACTGAGGGCATCCGCTTGAACATTCTGGATGCCGGGCAGGTGAGTTGCCACTAGTGACAGGTTCCTGGCTAGAAGCCAATGCCAGATTGTCTGAGCCTCTCTGGATAAAATTCTGGACCTGGTGCCTCCTTGTTTGTTCACGTAGTACATAGTGGCCACGTTGTCTGTCTGGAGAAGGAGAGTTTCCGTTCTCAGAGAGGGAAGGAAGGCTTTGAGCGCAAGGTGGACTGCGCGAAGTTCCAGCAGGTTGATGTGATAGAGACTCTCTCTCTGTGACCACTCGCCTTGGACTCGAAGATGTTCCATGTGCGCCCCCCATCCGATCAGTGACGCATCTGTTACGATGGTTTGAGATGGGGGCCGTTGTTGGAACGGAATCCCCACCAAGAGATTGCTGGGTAAACACCACCACTTGAGGGATTGTAGGGTGTGAGGAGAAAGAAGGACTTTGTTCTCCCAATCGTCCCTCAGTTGACACCACTGATCCTCCAGGTTTTCCTGCAATGGTCTCATATGGAGGCGAGCATTGGGAACCAGATGGATACAAGACGCCATCGAGCCCAGTAGAGAAGCTATTATTCTTGCAGTGGCTTGAGGTCTTTCCTGCAGTTGTTTGCACTTCTGGAGAATCGATAACCGTCGTTCCTCCGAAGGAAACACCTTTCCTAGCCTGGTATCTACAATGGCCCCTAAGTAATGCAACCTCTGAACAGGTGTTGCTGTAGATTTCAGGAGATTGACTTGAAGACCAAGTTTTTGCAGCAGTTGTAGAGTCCATTCGAAATGTTGCTGTGTCTCGAGACAACTGGAGGCCTTTATGAGCCAATCGTCTAGATAGGGGTAGACGAATATTCGCTGTTTCCTCAAGTGGGCGGCTACTACCGCCATGCATTTGGAAAAAGTTCTTGGCGCTGATTTTAGGCCGAAAGGTAGAACTGCAAATTGGTAATGGCGTTTTCCGACAGTGAACCTTAGGAATTTTCGATGTTTCTTGGTTACTGGGATGTGAAAGTAAGCGTCGCAAAGATCTATCGCACATAGCCAGTCGCCCTGACGTAGATGTGGATAAATTTGGTGTAAGGCTAACATCCTGAATTTTTCTTTGCGAATCCATTTGTTTGCTGTCCTCAGATCTAAGATGGGACAAACTCTTGTTTGTCTTTTTTCGGTACAAGGAAATATCTCGAATAAATCCCCTTCCCTTGCTGGCTGATGGGAACGGGTTCTATGGCTCTTTTTTGCAATAGGATATTGACCTCTAACTGTAGAGCTTCGAGATGGCGGTTGGCTGTTTTGGGTGGAACAGATGGTGGAGGACTGGTGAATCTGAGAGCGTAACCATGTCTCACAATATTCAATACCCAGGCGTCTGTTGTGATGCGTAGCCACTCGTCCAGATGATTTGAGATACTTCCCCCTACCGGAGTGGATAACGGAGGAGGGGGAAGCAAAGATTCAGGGCTTAGACGTGGGAGCCTGTCGAGTTGCCTGAGTTTGAGGTGTTGAACGACCCCTTGTCGACCTTCGCTGAGTAGAGAAACCCCTTTGATACTGCTGTTGTTGCTGTTGCTGGGGGCGCGAAGACATCCAGTGTGGCGACTGATACCGGTGGGTGAAAAGTCGTCGTTGATATGGCCGGAAAACCTTCCTTTGTTCTTTCGGTCTTTCCATCCCTACCGCTTTCAAGGTATCTAGTTCAGCTTTCATTCTAGCCATCTCGTCATCGGCATGAGAACCGAACAAGGTGGAGCCCGAGAAAGGCAGGTTTTGTATTCTCTGCTGCGCTTCAGGTTTGAGTGATGTAAGTCTCAACCATGCATGCCTTCTGAGCGCTATCCCGTGTGCATAATTGTGTGCGGATAGCACCGAAGAGTCAGCTGCAGCACTTATAATTTGGTTAGACACCATGGATCCCTCACCCACGACCTCCAGGAAATCTTCCCTTTTATCCTTAGGAAGATGTTCCGCAAACTGTATTAAAGAGTCCCAGAGGGCACGATCGTACCGCCCTAATAACGCAGTAGCGCTGGCTGCCTTCATCGTGACGGCTGCAGTAGAGCATACTTTTCGTCCTGCAGCATCTATCTTTCTGCTCTCTTTATCTGGAGGTGAAGAAGAAGATGGTGAGGTTGAATGCAGTTTCTTTGCCGCTACTATGACCACCGAATCAGGAACTGGGTCCGACCTCAAGAATAGAGGATCTTGTTCTGGTGGACGATATTTTTTAATAAGTCTGGAAGGAGCAGACTTTGTTGCGGCCGGTGCAAGGAAAATATCCATTGCTGGTTCAAGGAGACCTGGAACCAGTGGAAGCAAAGGTCTGGAAGATGTCCTGTGATGCAAGGTCTCGAAGATCACTGACGTCGATGGGGCAGGTACCGCCAGCGGGATGTTCAGCTTGGTTGCCCCTCGTACTAAGACCTCCTGGAACGTATTCACATCATCTATGGGGGACACTCTCGGGGACGGTGAGTCCGATAGGGTTGGAGAGTAGTCCCGTGTAGACGAAGAAGAACGCCTGTGATGTGAATGCTGAGATCTCTGTGGGTCATGACGGTGTCGAGAGGAAGAAGAGCGTCTAGAGGAATGTCCCGAACGTCTTACAGACCGCGTTGGAGTCCTCAAAACAGACTCTACAGGCGGAGCCGGAAGAGGCGCCGTAGGTGTTACCGGCGTCTGTGGCAATGGTGATTGTCGAGGAGAGAGTTGTGGAGACGCTGGAAGGAGGATGATTGAAGCCGAGGATTCTGAGGTTGTATAAACCCTCCTAGGTCTTTTTGATTGTCTCGACGTCGACACACTCCTCGACGTCGAAGTACGGTGACGGCGAGTGTCCTTCGCCGTCGATTCTTCTCGCCGTTGAGAATCTCTCGACGACGACCCTCGACGTCGCCGTGATGACGGTGAACGTCTACGACGTCGAGCACCCCTCGACGTTGATCGATCTCGCCGTTTCGACGGCGAACCGGATTCAGATCTCCTCGACGTGGAACGTCCTCGCCGTGTCGACGGTGACCCAGATCTCGACGGCGAAAGTCCACGCCGTCTCGACGGCGAAATCGTCGTCGACGGCGAGCGATGTCTCTTTCTCGCCGGCGAACCACTCCTCGACGGCGAGCATGTTGGCGCCGTTCCTTGCCTCGACGTCGACGCCCTCGACGTCGTCGGAGACCTGTGCCGTTTTTGAGCCGGTCTGGTCGGAGTTATAGAGGAACCAGTGTGAGCCCTGGTAGAAGACTGACCTTCTCCTCGCTCTGTGGTAGAATGACCACTTTTCCTCCTGTCCTCTTTCGCCTGGAGTCGGATCTTCTCCCTGTCACGAAGGGTCCTTCTGGAGAAGGTTTTGCAGATGTCACACGACTCCGGTTTGTGGCTGGATGGAAGGCAAATTATGCAGACCCGATGTGGATCTGTTTTGGCCTTTTTTCTGCCACAAGAAGGACATTTGTCAAACAGTGAAGGCATTTCTGAAGTAGAAAAACCTCAAAATTCTGTCAGAATCTAACAGAAAAAAGCAGAAAATTATCACTCAATGTTAAAAACGTCGAGTGAAAATGAAATTCAAAAGATTTTAAATGAATTTCTGTCACAAAAGGATTTTGTGAGGTAGAGCTCAATGCTTCAGGGTCCTGTCAGAAAGGAGCAGGAAAAAAGAACTGAGGCAACTGCCTTTTGCTGTGCATGATGGGAAACAGGAAGACTTTACTTTCTTAAAGGCACAGCTCTATTTTCATTCTGTATAATGGCAGCCTATGGGCTACACTGCCCTACATTGTTTTATTCTCATGAGAGGTGTAAATAAAATATGAGAATGTATTTATTTATGTATTTATAGAATAAATAGAGGTTTAAACGTGAAATTTACACTACAACTGTTTTTTTCTTCTAACAATTTGGCCTGTGTAGCTGTTCACATAGGCTGCACATTGTTATTCTTAAGTGTTTTTCACAGACCTTTTTGTCAAGGAGCTGATGATTGCACTTAAGAATATACTACACAACAGTGCTCCGGGGTCCCCGCAGGCGCGCGGAACTATTCAGTGCTTATGACTATACATGGAAATCCCCTACGAGAGAAAATGACTATCACGCCTTACTCTTTGTAGTGTACTTTGCCGCCATTTCAAAGCAAAACTCTGGAAATGCGGTTGAGAGCTACACACTCGGTCTGGAAAGTTAAGGAAACTTATTAGCAATTCCTAGCTGACATGTTCATGTGTCCTATTTTTTTCTTTAGCCCAAGACAGGGCTATTTGAAAAGTTAACAGATCAAGCAAATGATAAATGTAATAAAATCATTCTGTTCTCCACAGAAAAGGTCCAAAGATACACAGCCTCAGACTACCGGAATTGTTTTCAAACTCAAGCCCCCTTCAGTACCAATTAGCTGAAATCCAAAGATCACTTAAACCAACCATCTGTATGCACGTGAATAGTTAACTTTGAGACAGTTCACATTTGACTGCCTACTAAGGCTCAAACTAATATCCTTAGTATCTCTATTAACAGAAGCATCAATTACATCTACAAAAAACGAAAAGCCAAACCTTGAGGCAAAGAAACATTAGCAAAATTAAAAATGTCTAGGTCACTTTTGCACTTCAGTTGCTAATCCAGTGCCACAGAAGATGCAGACCTTTAAGCTGCAGACTTTCCTTTTTGCATTATAACCAATGCCAAGAGCATGCTTTTTAGTTTTGTCATTTTGGATCATTCTGTAGTGTTCCACGCTATTAACTGTACTCCAATGTCCTACTGTATAAGTGACTTAAACTGTTTGATCAGTACACAGGAGGTAAACAAAATGTATCTGTCCCCTGATGCAAAATATTCTAATTCAGTCAGGGCCAGCCTTATTCGACTCTCTCCCCAGAGTTAATTAGTAGTTACGTTAGCTGCCTGTGTATGATCAGGTCTATAAATCAGTAAGCACTAATACTGAATGATGGACAGTTTCCAAGAACAAACAAACCTGCCCAGCCATCCATCCATGCAACTCTGGCTCAAAACCTTTCAAGAACTTGATTAACCACTCCCAAACGTTAAACCAAAAAGCCCTGTTCCACATACAATAAATTATTGTTCAATGCCACAAATTACAAAAAATTCTCAAAAGTTTGAGAACGAAATTCTATTTCAGCCTTATTTCAAAACTGCACTCTAGACCATGGCGCTCTACAGGTTTCATGCCTAAAAATACCTTGTGTTGCAAAAACTAAATCCACTCACGGCCATCACCATGCATGATGCTTCACAAGCACCTGAAATGTCAACCTCATTCAATCTTACCCTACAGGCTCTTCCTTCTCATAAAGAATGTGAGCCATCAATAACCAATGTCTTTTGGAGGGCCAACGAACATATCCAAAGTGATACAGCCGACCAGTTACAATGAAGGCCTTTATTTGACAATGCTCACTTTCCCAAAATATCTGTCACAGGAATGCCATGAAAATCAGAATCTTCCTTCCCATTAAAATTCCCAATCTTACCTTCCAACTTTACGTCAAACTGATCCGAAGGCTCCCAGAACTGCCATTGTGATCTTTTCACACACTACTCTTCATCTGCCCTGTATCTGACCAAAAACTAAATTTGTTTGTGAAATGCAATCACCCAAGTGTATGTAAACTGTGCCACTATTTACTTTGTCCACTGCAGTATTAATAACTGTTTCTCCATTAACAGAGCAATAAGTGGAGGGACATCTCTAACCCAACTTACTATTCCATTATTGCTCATGTAATATAATGGCCATACCTGTGTTAGCTGACCCAAGGCAATGTCTAGTCACCTATTATGTTAAAGCACTGCTTAACATTTAATAAACAAAGACGGGGATACCTATTTTCACCACTGAAACACACTGGACATAAATAAATAAGAACAATCTTGATAACAGCCTGAAACTTTTATTTCCTTTAATAAATTCGATCAAATCATGCAAACCTAACAGCTAGAACTGAAAAATGTCTCAAATTGCAACGTCACTCAAACATTCTGTAACTATTAGCAATGCAACCGCACTATCATCTGCCTCTTTGGGTTATGTGAAAATCTATTTCCTGACTACTATGGCTACTGCTGTGCTAGCATACACCAGTCTGATGACCAAGAATCATTTTGGCACAGTAATGAAAATGTCACTTACCCAGTGTACATCTGTTCGTGGCATTGGTCGCTGCAGATTCACATGTTGTGCACAGTCCGCCATCTGGTGTTGGGTCGGAGTGTTACAAGTTGTTTTTCTTCGAAGAAGTCTTTCGAGTCACGAGACCGAGGGACTCCTCCTCTTTGCTTCCATTGCGCATGGGCGTCGGCTCCATCTTAGATTGTTTTCACCGCAGAGGGTGAGGTAGGAGTTGTGTGTGTTAGTAATAGTGCCCATGCAATGGAATGAATAAGTATGTACAAATTAAGGTTAAGTAATATATATATATATATATATACACAAATGTACAGATGTTGAAGATAACTTCCGACGGCTACAGGCTCCCGGGGAGGCGGGTGGGCACATGTGAATCTGCAGCGACCAATGCCACGAACAGATGTACACTGGGTAAGTGACATTTTCAGTTCGATGGCATCTGTTGCTGCAGATACACATGTTGTGCATAGACTAGTAAGCAGTTATCTCCCCAAAAGCGGTGGCTCAGCCTGTAGGAGTGGAAGTAGTCTGAAACAAAGTTCTCAGTACGGCTTGACCTACTGTGGCCTGTTGTGCGGATAGCACGTCTACACAGTAGTGTTTAGTAAATGTGTGAGGCGTGGACCATGTGGCTGCCTTACATATTTCGTGCATTGGAATATTTCCTAGGAATGCCATGCTAGCCTATTTCGTGCATTGGAATATTTCCTAGGAATGCCATGCTAGCGCCTTTTTTCCTGGTTGAGTGTGCCCTTGGTGTAATGGGCAGTTGTCTCTTTGCTTTAAGATAGCAGGTTTGGATGCATTTAACTATCCATCTGGCTATACCTTGTTTTGATATTGGGTTTCCTGTATGAGGTTTTTGAAATGCAATAAACAGTTGTTTTGTTTTCCTAACCTCCTTTGTTCTGTCGATGTAGTACATTAGTGCTCTTTTGACATCTAATGTATGTAGTGCCCTTTCAGCTACTGAGTCTGGCTGTGGGAAGAACACTGGTAACTCTACCGTTTGATTTAAGTGGAACGGTGAAATAATCTTTGGTAGGAATTTAGGGTTGGTTCTTAGTACAACCTTATTTTTGTGTATTTGGATAAAAGGTTCTTGTATTGTAAATGCCTGAATTTCACTTACTCTTCTTAGAGATGTGATGGCAATGAGAAATGCAACTTTCCAGGTTAAGAATTGTATTTCACAAGAATGCATGGGTTCAAAAGGTGGTCCCATGAGTCTTGTCAAGACGATGTTAAGGTTTCATGAAGGAACTGGTGGTGTTCTTGGTGGTATTATTCTTCTTAGGCCTTCCATAAATGCTTTAATGACGGGTATCCTGAACAGTGAAGTTGAATGAGTAATCTGCAGGTATGCAGATATTGCTGCAAGGTGTATTTTTATGGAAGAGAAGGCTAGATTTGACTTTTGTAAGTGTAGTAAGTATCCCACTACATCTTTTGGGGATGCGTGTAATGGATGAACTTGATTATTATGGCAGTAGCAAACAAACCTTTTCCATTTGCTTGCATAGCAGTGTCTAGTGGATGGCCTTCTAGCTTGTTTTATGACTTCCATACATTGAGGGAGGTTTAAATGTCCGAAATCTAGGATTTCAGGAGCCAGATTGCTAGATTGAGCGATGCTGGGTTTGGATGCCTGATCTGCTGTTTGTGTTGTGTTAACAGATCTGGCCTGTTGGGTAACTTGACGTGTGGTACTACTGACAGGTCTAGTAGTGTTGTGTACCAAGGTTGTCTTGCCCATGTTGGTGCTATTAATATGAGTTTGAGTTTGTTTTGACTCAATTTGTTTACTAGATATGGAAGGAGAGGGAGAGGGGGAAAAGCGTATGCAAATTTCCCTGACCAGTTCATCCACAGGGCATTGCCTTGAGACTGTCTGTGTGGGTACCTGGATGCGAAGTCTCGGCATTTTGCGTTCTCCTTTGTGGCAAATAGGTCTATTTGCGGTGTTCCCCAAATTTTGAAGTAAGTGTTTAGGATTTGGGGGTGAATCTCCCATTCGTGGACCTGTTGGTGATCTCGAGAGAGATTGTCTGCTAGTTGATTTTGGATCCCTGGAATAAACTGTACTATTAGGCGAATGTGGTTGTGAATTGCCCATTGCCATATCTTTTGTGCTAGGAGACATAGCTGTGTCGAGTGTGTTACCCCTTGCTTGTTTAGGTAATACATTGTTGTCATGTTGTCTGTTTTGACAAGAACGTATTTGTGGGTTATGATGGGTTGAAATGCTTTTAGCGCCAGGAATACTGCTAGTAATTCGAGGTGATTTATATGCAGTTTTGTTTGATGTACGTCCCATTGTCCTTGGATGCTGTGGTGATCGAGGTGTGCTCCCCACCCTGTCATGGAAGCATCTGTTATTACGTATTGTGGCACTGGGTCTTGGAACGGCCGCCCTTTGTTTAAATTTGTACTGTTCCACCATAGAAGCGAGATGTATGTTTGGCGGTCTATCAACACCAGATCTAGAAGGTGACCCTGTGCATGTGACCATTGTGATGTTAGGCACTGTTGTAAGGGCCTCATGTGCAGTCTTGCGTTTGGGACAATGGCTATGCATGAGGACATCATGCCTAGGAGTTTTAAAACTACTTTTGCCTGTATTTTTAGTGTTGGATACATGGCCTGTATGGCCTTGTGAAAATTTTGAACCCTTTGTGGACTCGGAGTGGCTAATCCTTTTGTTGTGTTGATTACCGCTCCTAAGTAGCGCTGTATTTTGCACGGCACAATGTTTGATTTTGTGTAGTTGAGGGAGAACCCGAGTGTAAGGAAATGCCTCCTTGGCATGGTTGCCCCCTGACTTTTTGCCTTTGCTGATGCTATGTTTACAATTGAAAGTGTGCTGAGGCCTGCTAACCAGGCCCCAGCACCAGTGTTCTTTCCCTAACCTGTACTTTTGTATCCACAATTGGCAGACCCTGGCATCCAGATAAGTCCCTTGTAACTGGTACTTCTAGTACCAAGGGCCCTGATGCCAAGGAAGGTCTCTAAGGGCTGCAGCATGTCTTATGCCACCCTGGAGACCTCTCACTCAGCACAGACACACTGCTTGCCAGCTTGTGTGTGCTAGTGAGGACAAAACGAGTAAGTCGACATGGCACTCCCCTCAGGGTGCCATGCCAGCCTCTCACTGCCTATGCAGTATAGGTAAGACACCCCTCTAGCAGGCCTTACAGCCCTAAGGCAGGGTGCACTATACCATAGGTGAGGGTACCAGTGCATGAGCATGGTACCCCTACAGTGTCTAAATAAAACCTTAGACATTGTAAGTGCAGGGTAGCCATAAGAGTATATGGTCTGGGAGTCTGTCAAACACGAACTCCACAGCACCATAATGGCTACACTGAAAACTGGGAAGTTTGGTATCAAACTTCTCAGCACAATAAATGCACACTGATGCCAGTGTACATTTTATTGTAAAATACACCACAGAGGGCACCTTAGAGGTGCCCCCTGAAACTTAACCGACTATCTGTGTAGGCTGACTAGTTTTAGCAGCCTGCCACAAACCGAGACATGTTGCTGGCCCCATGGGGAGAGTGCCTTTGTCACTCTGAGGCCAGTAACAAAGCCTGCACTGGGTGGAGATGCTAACACCTCTCCCAGGCAGGAATTGACACACCTGGCGGTGAGCCTCAAAGGCTCACCTCCTTTGTGCCAACCCAGCAGGACACTCCAGCTAGTGGAGTTGCCCGCCCCCTCCGGCCAGGCCCCACTTTTGGCGGCAAGGCCGGAGAAAATAATGAGAATAACAAGGAGGAGTCACTGGCCAGTCAGGACAGCCCCTAAGGTGTCCTGAGCTGAGGTGACTCTAACTTTTAGAAATCCTCCATCTTGCAGATGGAGGATTCCCCCAATAGGGTTAGGATTGTGACCCCCTCCCCTTGGGAGGAGGCACAAAGAGGGTGTACCCACCCTCAGGGCTAGTAGCCATTGGCTACTAACCCCCCAGACCTAAACACGCCCTTAAATTTAGTATTTAAGGGCTACCCTGAACCCTAGAAAATTAGATTCCTGCAACTACAAGAAGAAGGACTGCCCAGCTGAAAACCCCTGCAGCGGAAGACCAGAAGACGACAACTGCCTTGGCTCCAGAAACTCACCGGCCTGTCTCCTGCCTTCCAAAGATCCTGCTCCAGCGACGCCTTCCAAAGGGACCAGCGACCTCGACATCCTCTGAGGACTGCCCCTGCTTCGAAAAGACAAGAAACTCCCGAGGACAGCGGACCTGCTCCAAGAAAAGCTGCAACTTTGTTTCCAGCAGCTTTAAAGAACCCTGCAAGCTCCCCGCAAGAAGCGTGAGACTTGCAACACTGCACCCGGCGACCCCGACTCGGCTGGTGGAGATCCGACACCTCAGGAGGGACCCCAGGACTACTCTGATACTGTGAGTACCAAAACCTGTCCCCCCTGAGCCCCCACAGCGCCGCCTGCAGAGGGAATCCCGAGGCTTCCCCTGACCGCGACTCTTTGAACCTAAAGTCCCGACGCCTGGGAGAGACCCTGCACCCGCAGCCCCCAGGACCTGAAGGACCGGACTTTCACTGGAGAAGTGACCCCCAGGAGTCCCTCTCCCTGGCCCAAGTGGAGGTTTCCCCGAGGAATCCCCCCCTTGCCTGCCTGCAGCGCTGAAGAGATCCCGAGATCTCTCATAGACTAACATTGCGAACCCGACGCTGGTTTTCTACACTGCACCCGGCCGCCCCCGCGCTGCTGAGGGTGAAATTTCTGTGTGGGCTTGTGTCCCCCCCGGTGCCCTACAAAACCCCTCTGGTCTGCCCTCCGAAGACGCGGGTACTTACCTGCAAGCAGACCGGAACCGGGGCACCCCCTTCTCTCCATTCTAGCCTATGTGTTTTGGGCACCACTTTGAACTCTGCACCTGACCGGCCCTGAGCTGCTGGTGTGGTGACTTTGGGGTTGCTCTGAACCCCCAACGGTGGGCTACCTTGGACCAAGAACTGAACCCTGTAAGTGTCCTACTTACCTGGTAAAACTAACAAAAACTTACCTCCCCCAGGAACTGTGAAAATTGCACTAAGTGTCCACTTTTAAAACCGCTATTTGTCAATAACTGGAAAAGTATACATGCAATTTTTATGATTTGAAGTTCCTAAAGTACTTACCTGCAATACCTTTCGAACAAGATATTACATGTTAAATTTGAACCTGTGGTTCTTAAAATAAACTAAGAAAAGATATTTTTCTATACAAAAACCTATTGGCTGGATTTGTCTCTGAGTGTGTGTACCTCATTTATTGTCTATGTGTATGTACAACAAATGCTTAACACTACTCCTTGGATAAGCCTACTGCTCGACCACACTACCACAAAATAGAGCATTAGTATTATCTATTTTTACCACTATTTTACCTCTAAGGGGAACCCTTGGACTCTGTGCATGCTATTCCTTACTTTGAAATAGCACATACAGAGCCAACTTCTTACATTGGTGGATCAGCGGTGGGGTACAAGACTTTGCATTTGCTGGACTACTCAGCCAATACCTGATCACACGACAAATTCCAAAATTGTCATTAGAAATTGATTTTTGCAATTTGAAAAGTTTTCTAAATTCTTAAAAGACCTGCTAGGGCCTTGTGTTAGATCCTGTTTAGCATTTCTTTTAGAGTTTAAAAGTTTGTAAAAGTTTGAATTAGATTCTAGAACCAGTTTTAGATTCTTTAAAAAGTCTTCCAACTTTTAGCAAAATAATGTCTGATACAGAGATGAATGTGGTGGAACTCGACACCACACCTTACCTCCATCTTAAGATGAGGGAGCTAAGGTCTCTCTGTAATATCAAAAAAATAACCATTGGCCCCAAACCTACCAAAATACAGCTCCAGGAGCTTTTGGCAGAGTTTGAAAAGGCCAACCCCTCTGAGGGTGGCAACTCAGAGGAAGAGGATAGTGACTTGGAGGACAATTCCCCCCTACCAGTCCTATCTAGGGAGAACAGGGTCCCTCAAACCCTGACTCCAAAAATAATAGTCAGAGATGCTGGTTCCCTCACAGGAGAGACCAACACCTCTGAAATCACTGAGGATAACCCCAGTGAAGAGGACATCCAGTTAGCCAGGATGGCCAAAAGATTGGCTTTGGAAAGACAGATCCTAGCCATAGAGAGGGAAAGACAAGAGATGGGCCTAGGACCCATCAATGGTGGCAGCAACATAAATAGGGTCAGAGATTCTCCTGACATGTTGAAAATCCCTAAAGGGATTGTAACTAAATATGAAGATGGTGATGACATCACCAAATGGTTCACAGCTTTTGAGAGGGCTTGTGTAACCAGAAAAGTGAACAGATCTCACTGGGGTGCTCTCCTTTGGGAAATGTTCACAGGAAAGTGTAGGGATAGACTCCTCACACTCTCTGGACAAGATGCAGAATCTTATGACCTCATGAAGGGTACCCTGATTGAGGGCTTTGGATTCTCCACTGAGGAGTACAGGATTAGGTTCAGGGGGGCTCAAAAATCCTCGAGCCAGACCTGGGTTGACTTTGTTGACTACTCAGTGAAAACACTAGATGGTTGGATTCAAGGCAGTGGTGTAAGTAATTATGATGGGCTGTACAATTTATTTGTGAAAGAACACCTGTTAAGTAATTGTTTCAATGATAAACTGCATCAGCATCTGGTAGACCTAGGACCAATTTCTCCCCAAGAATTGGGAAAGAAGGCGGACCATTGGGTCAAGACAAGGGTGTCCAAGACTTCAACAGGGGGTGACCAAAAGAAAGGGGTCACAAAGACTCCCCAGGGGAAGGGTGATGAGACAACCAAAACTAAAAATAGTAAAGAGTCTTCTACAGGCCCCCAAAAACCTGCACAGGAGGGTGGGCCCAGAGCCTCTTCACAAAACAATGGGTACAAGGGTAAAAACTTTGATCCCAAAAAGGCCTGGTGTCATAGCTGTAAACAGCATGGACACCAAACTGGAGACAAGGCCTGTCCCAAGAAAGGTTCCACTCCAAACTCCCATCCAAGTAACACTGGTATGGCTAGTCTCCAAGTGGGATCAACAGTGTGCCCAGAGCAAATCAGGGTCCACACTGAAGCTACTCTAGTTTCTGAGGGTGGGGTGGATTTAGCCACACTAGCTGTCTGGCCGCCTAACATGCAAAAATACAGACAGCAACTCTTAATTAATGGGACTAGAATAGAGGGCCTGAGGGATACAGGTGCCAGTGTCACCATGGTGACAGAGAAACTGGTTTCCCCTGGCCAATACCTGACTGGAAAAACTTACACAGTCACCAACGCTGACAATCAGAGAAAAGTACATCCCATGGCAATGGTTACTTTAGAATGGGGAGGGGTCAATGGCCTGAAACAGGTGGTGGTCTCCTCAAATATCCCAGTGGACTGTCTGCTTGGAAATGACCTGGAGTCCTCAGCATGGGCTGAGGTAGAACTAAAAACCCATGCAGCAATGCTGGGTATCCCTGAACTGGTGTGTGTGAAAACAAGAGCACAATGCAAGGCACAGGGTGAAAAAGTAGAGCTGGAGTCTGGAAAAATGGCCCAGCCTACCAAGAGAACAGGAAAGTCAGTTGGGAAACCAACTGCAACACAGCAAAAGAAAGGGAACCTCTCTTCTCAGGAAGAAGTTCTGCCCTCTGAGGGAACTGAGCCTTTGGAGCTTGAACCTTACCAGGTTGAGCTCTTAGGCCCAGGGGGACCCTCCAGGGAGGAGCTGTGTAAGGGACAAGAAACCTGTCCCTCTCTTGAAGGCCTTAGGCAGCAAGCTGCTGAAGAGTCCAAAGGCAAGAAAAATGGAACGCATAGGGTCTATTGGGAAGATGGACTCCTGTACACTGAGGCCAGAGACCCCAAACCTGGTGCCACTAGGAGAGTGGTAGTGCCTCAGCTGTTCAGAGGGTTCATCCTAACATTGGCCCATGACATTCCCCTTGCTGGACATTTGGGACAAACCAAGACGTGGGAGAGGTTAGTCAACCACTTCTACTGGCCCAATATGTCCAACATGGTTAAGGAGTTTTGCCTCTCCTGCCCCACCTGTCAAGCCAGTGGTAAGACAGGTGGGCATCCAAAGGCCCCCCTCATTCCACTTCCAGTGGTGGGGGTTCCCTTTGAAAGAGTGGGTGTGGACATAGTTGGTCCACTGGAACCTCCCACAGCCTCAGGAAATATGTATATCCTGGTAGTAGTGGATCATGCTACCAGGTATCCTGAAGCTATTCCCCTTAGGTCGACTACTGCCCCTGCAGTAGCCAAGGCCCTCATTGGTATCTTTACCAGAGTGGGTTTCCCTAAGGAGGTGGTGTCTGACAGAGGTACCAACTTCATGTCAGCATACCTAAAGCACATGTGGAATGAGTGTGGAGTGACTTATAAATTCACTACACCATACCATCCACAAACTAATGGCTTGGTTGAGAGATTCAACAAGACATTAAAAGGCATGATCATGGGGCTCCCAGAAAAGCTCAAAAGGAGATGGGATGTCCTCTTGCCATGTCTGCTTTTCGCTTACAGGGAGGTGCCACAGAAGGGAGTAGGATTCTCACCCTTTGAACTTCTGTTTGGTCATCCTGTAAGGGGACCACTTGCCCTTGTTAAAGAAGGCTGGGAGAGACCTCTCCATGAGCCTAAACAGGACATAGTGGACTATGTACTTGGCCTTCGCTCTAGAATGGCAGAGTACATGGAAAAGGCAACCAAAAACCTTGAGGCCAGCCAACAGCTCCAGAAGTTTTGGTATGACCAAAAGGCTGCACTGGTTGAGTTCCAACCAGGGCAGAAAGTCTGGGTTCTGGAGCCTGTGGCTCCCAGGGCACTCCAGGACAAATGGAGTGGCCCTTACCCAGTACTAGAGAGGAAGAGTCAGGTCACCTACTTGGTGGACCTGGGCACAAGCAGGAGCCCCAAGAGGGTGATCCATGTAAACCGCCTTAAGCTCTTCCACGACAGGGCTGATGTCAATCTGTTGATGGTAACAGATGAGGATCAGGAGGCAGAGAGTGAACCTCTCCCTGATCTTCTGTCATCAGACCCAAAAGATGGTACAGTAGATGGAGTGATCTACTCAGACACCCTCTCTGGCCAACAGCAAGCTGATTGTAGGAGAGTCCTACAACAGTTTCCTGAACTCTTCTCCTTAACCCCTGGTCAGACACACCTGTGTACCCATGATGTGGACACAGGAGACAGCATGCCTGTCAAGAACAAAATCTTTAGACAGTCTGACCATGTTAAGGAAAGCATCAAGGTGGAAGTCCACAAGATGCTGGAATTGGGAGTAATTGAGCGCTCTGACAGCCCCTGGGCTAGCCCAGTGGTCTTAGTCCCCAAACCTCACACCAAAGATGGAAAGAAAGAGATGAGGTTTTGTGTGGACTACAGAGGGCTCAATTCTGTCACCAAGACAGATGCCCATCCAATTCCAAGAGCTGATGAGCTCATTGATAAATTAGGTGCTGCCAAATTTCTAAGTACCTTTGACTTGACAGCAGGGTACTGGCAAATAAAAATGGCACCTGGAGCCAAAGAAAAGACAGCATTCTCCACACCTGATGGGCATTATCAGTTTACTGTTATGCCCTTTGGTTTAAAGAATGCCCCTGCCACCTTCCAAAGGTTGGTGAATCAAGTCCTTGCTGGCTTGGAGTCCTTTAGCACAGCTTATCTTGATGATATTGCTGTCTTTAGCTCCACCTGGCAGGATCACCTGGTCCACCTGAGGAAGGTTTTGAAGGCTCTGCAATCTGCAGGCCTCTCTATCAAGGCATCCAAATGCCAGATAGGGCAGGGAACTGTGGTTTACTTGGGACACCTTGTAGGTGGAGGCCAAGTTCAGCCACTCCAACCCAAGATCCAGACTATTCTGGACTGGGTAGCTCCAAAAACCCAGACTCAAGTCAGGGCATTCCTTGGCTTGACTGGGTATTACAGGAGGTTTGTGAAGGGATATGGATCCATTGTGACAGCCCTCACTGAACTCACCTCCAAGAAAATGCCCAAGAAAGTAAACTGGACTGTGGACTGCCAACAGGCCTTTGACACCCTGAAACAGGCAATGTGCTCAGCACCAGTTCTAAAAGCTCCAGATTATTCTAAGCAGTTCATTGTGCAGACTGATGCCTCTGAACATGGGATAGGGGCAGTTTTGTCCCAAACAAATGATGATGGCCTTGACCAGCCTGTTGCTTTCATTAGCAGGAGGTTACTCCCCAGGGAGCAGCGTTGGAGTGCCATTGAGAGGGAGGCCTTTGCTGTGGTTTGGTCCCTGAAGAAGCTGAGACCATACCTCTTTGGGACTCACTTCCTAGTTCAAACTGACCACAGACCTCTCAAATGGCTGATGCAAATGAAAGGTGAAAATCCTAAACTGTTGAGGTGGTCCATCTCCCTACAGGGAATGGACTTTATAGTGGAACACAGACCTGGGACTGCCCATGCCAATGCAGATGGCCTTTCCAGGTTCTTCCACTTAGAAAATGAAGACTCTCTTGGGAAAGGTTAGTCTCATCCTCTTTCGTTTGGGGGGGGGTTGTGTAAGGAAATGCCTCCTTGGCATGGTTGCCCCCTGACTTTTTGCCTTTGCTGATGCTATGTTTACAATTGAAAGTGTGCTGAGGCCTGCTAACCAGGCCCCAGCACCAGTGTTCTTTCCCTAACCTGTACTTTTGTATCCACAATTGGCAGACCCTGGCATCCAGATAAGTCCCTTGTAACTGGTACTTCTAGTACCAAGGGCCCTGATGCCAAGGAAGGTCTCTAAGGGCTGCAGCATGTCTTATGCCACCCTGGAGACCTCTCACTCAGCACAGACACACTGCTTGCCAGCTTGTGTGTGCTAGTGAGGACAAAACGAGTAAGTCGACATGGCACTCCCCTCAGGGTGCCATGCCAGCCTCTCACTGCCTATGCAGTATAGGTAAGACACCCCTCTAGCAGGCCTTACAGCCCTAAGGCAGGGTGCACTATACCATAGGTGAGGGTACCAGTGCATGAGCATGGTACCCCTACAGTGTCTAAATAAAACCTTAGACATTGTAAGTGCAGGGTAGCCATAAGAGTATATGGTCTGGGAGTCTGTCAAACACGAACTCCACAGCACCATAATGGCTACACTGAAAACTGGGAAGTTTGGTATCAAACTTCTCAGCACAATAAATGCACACTGATGCCAGTGTACATTTTATTGTAAAATACACCACAGAGGGCACCTTAGAGGTGCCCCCTGAAACTTAACCGACTATCTGTGTAGGCTGACTAGTTTTAGCAGCCTGCCACAAACCGAGACATGTTGCTGGCCCCATGGGGAGAGTGCCTTTGTCACTCTGAGGCCAGTAACAAAGCCTGCACTGGGTGGAGATGCTAACACCTCTCCCAGGCAGGAATTGTCACACCTGGCGGTGAGCCTCAAAGGCTCACCTCCTTTGTGCCAACCCAGCAGGACACTCCAGCTAGTGGAGTTGCCCGCCCCCTCCGGCCAGGCCCCACTTTTGGCGGCAAGGCCGGAGAAAATAATGAGAATAACAAGGAGGAGTCACTGGCCAGTCAGGACAGCCCCTAAGGTGTCCTGAGCTGAGGTGACTCTAACTTTTAGAAATCCTCCATCTTGCAGATGGAGGATTCCCCCAATAGGGTTAGGATTGTGACCCCCTCCCCTTGGGAGGAGGCACAAAGAGGGTGTACCCACCCTCAGGGCTAGTAGCCATTGGCTACTAACCCCCCAGACCTAAACACGCCCTTAAATTTAGTATTTAAGGGCTACCCTGAACCCTAGAAAATTAGATTCCTGCAACTACAAGAAGAAGGACTGCCCAGCTGAAAACCCCTGCAGCGGAAGACCAGAAGACGACAACTGCCTTGGCTCCAGAAACTCACCGGCCTGTCTCCTGCCTTCCAAAGATCCTGCTCCAGCGACGCCTTCCAAAGGGACCAGCGACCTCGACATCCTCTGAGGACTGCCCCTGCTTCGAAAAGACAAGAAACTCCCGAGGACAGCGGACCTGCTCCAAGAAAAGCTGCAACTTTGTTTCCAGCAGCTTTAAAGAACCCTGCAAGCTCCCCGCAAGAAGCGTGAGACTTGCAACACTGCACCCGGCGACCCCGACTCGGCTGGTGGAGATCCGACACCTCAGGAGGGACCCCAGGACTACTCTGATACTGTGAGTACCAAAACCTGTCCCCCCTGAGCCCCCACAGCGCCGCCTGCAGAGGGAATCCCGAGGCTTCCCCTGACCGCGACTCTTTGAACCTAAAGTCCCGACGCCTGGGAGAGACCCTGCACCCGCAGCCCCCAGGACCTGAAGGACCGGACTTTCACTGGAGAAGTGACCCCCAGGAGTCCCTCTCCCTGGCCCAAGTGGAGGTTTCCCCGAGGAATCCCCCCCTTGCCTGCCTGCAGCGCTGAAGAGATCCCGAGATCTCTCATAGACTAACATTGCGAACCCGACGCTGGTTTTCTACACTGCACCCGGCCGCCCCCGCGCTGCTGAGGGTGAAATTTCTGTGTGGGCTTGTGTCCCCCCCGGTGCCCTACAAAACCCCTCTGGTCTGCCCTCCGAAGACGCGGGTACTTACCTGCAAGCAGACCGGAACCGGGGCACCCCCTTCTCTCCATTCTAGCCTATGTGTTTTGGGCACCACTTTGAACTCTGCACCTGACCGGCCCTGAGCTGCTGGTGTGGTGACTTTGGGGTTGCTCTGAACCCCCAACGGTGGGCTACCTTGGACCAAGAACTGAACCCTGTAAGTGTCCTACTTACCTGGTAAAACTAACAAAAACTTACCTCCCCCAGGAACTGTGAAAATTGCACTAAGTGTCCACTTTTAAAACCGCTATTTGTCAATAACTGGAAAAGTATACATGCAATTTTTATGATTTGAAGTTCCTAAAGTACTTACCTGCAATACCTTTCGAACAAGATATTACATGTTAAATTTGAACCTGTGGTTCTTAAAATAAACTAAGAAAATATATTTTTCTATACAAAAACCTATTGGCTGGATTTGTCTCTGAGTGTGTGTACCTCATTTATTGTCTATGTGTATGTACAACAAATGCTTAACACTACTCCTTGGATAAGCCTACTGCTCGACCACACTACCACAAAATAGAGCATTAGTATTATCTATTTTTACCACTATTTTACCTCTAAGGGGAACCCTTGGACTCTGTGCATGCTATTCCTTACTTTGAAATAGCACATACAGAGCCAACTTCTTACACCGAGTTTGTAGAGGGTTTGTATGACATACTCTGTGTGTTGTGAACACTTTGTTAGCGAGTTGGTCTTGATTAGCCAATCGTCTAGATACGGGAATACGTGTATTTGCTGTCTTCTGATGTGTGCGGCTACTACTGCTAGGCATTTGGTAAACACCCTTGGTGCGGTTGTTATACCGAACGGTAAGACTTTGAATTGATAGTGTATTCCCTTGAATACAAACCTTAGGTATTTCCTGTGCGAAGGATGTTTATCGGTATGTGGAAATACGCGTCTTTGAGATCTAAGGTTGTCATGTAATCTTGTTGCTTTAGCAGTGGTAACACTTCTTGTAGTGTGACCATGTGAAAGTGGTCTGATTTGATGTAGGTGTTTAGTATTCTGAGATCTAAGATTGGCCTCAGTGTTTTGTCCTTTTTGGGTATTAGAAAATACAGTGAATAGACTCCTGTGTTTATTTCTGTACATGGTACCAGTTCTATTGCTTCTTTTTGCAGTAGTGCTTGAACTTCTATTTCTAGGAGGTCTAAATGCTGTTTTGACATTTTTTGTGTTTTGGGTGGGATATTTGGAGGGATCTGTAGAAATTCTATGCAATAACCATGTTGGATAATTGCTAAGACCCAAGTGTCTGTTATATTCACCCATGATTGATAAAATTGACTTAGTCTTCCCCCCACTGGTGTTATGTGGAGGGGTTGAGTGACCTGTAAGTCACTGTTTGGTTGTTGGGGTTTTGGGGCTTTGAAATTTCCCCCGGTTTCTCAGGAATTGTCCTCCTCTGTACTGGCCCCGAAAACCTCCCCTTTGGTACTGTCCCTGGTAGGTAGACTGTGTTGATTGTGAGGTGCTGGCTTGTGTGGCCTGATCCCGAAACCCTCCTCTGAATGTTGTTTTACGGAAGGTGCCGAAAGTGCCTCTGCTCTGCAGGGAGTAGAGCGCGCCCATGGCCTTGCCTGTGTCAGTGTCCTTTTTCAGCTTCTCAATCGCCGTGTCAACCTCTGGTCCGAACAGTTGTTGTTCGTTGAACGGCATATTGAGTACTGCTTGCTGTATTTCTGGCTTAAAGCCAGATGTGCGCAACCATGCGTGCCTTCTGATGGTAACTGCAGTGTTTATTGTTCTTGCAGCTGTGTCCGCTGCGTCCATAGAGGAGCGTATTTGGTTATTGGAGATGTTTTGTCCCTCCTCAACCACTTGTTTTGCCCGCTTCTGAAATTCCTTGGGTAGATGCTCGATGAGATGCTGCATCTCATCCCAATGGGCTCTGTCATAGCGCGATAGGAGCGCCTGAGAGTTGGCGATGCGCCACTGGCTGGCTGCTTGTACAGCGACTCTCTTCCCAGCTGCGTCGAATTTTCGGCTTTCCTTATCCGGGGGTGGTGCATCGCCCGATGTGTGTGAATTGCCTCTTTTGCGAGCTGCTCCTGCCACGACTGAGTCTGGTGGCAGTTGAGAGGTGATAAAAGCAGGGTCTGTGGGAGGTGCTTTATATTTCTTCTCTACCCTTGGAGTGATTGCTCTACTCTTGATGGGGTCTTTGAAGATTTGCTTCGCGTGCCTTAGCATTCCCGGAAGCATAGGCAGGCTTTGGTAGTTGCTATGGGTGGAGGAGAGGGTGTTAAAAAGGAAGTCATCCTCGACAGGTTCTGTGTGTAACGACACGTTGTGGAATTCTGCTGCCCTAGCTACCACCTGCGCATACGCTGTGCTGGGCTATTGCCTGACACTGGTGCGTCGTATAGGTCCCAAGCATCTTGGCTCATGGTGGTGTGAGCCGGTGAATGTGACGGAGTTTGTGCCGGTGATATTTGAGTTACAGGTGGAGGAGAGATTGGCGGAGTTGCTTTCTTTGCCACCTTTGCTTGTGGTGTTAGTAGTTCAGTTTGGAACTCTATTCTCCTTTTTCTCTTGATTGGTGGAAGAGTGCTAATCTTCCCCGTTCCACTCTGGATGAAGATCCTCTTTTGTGTATGGTCTACATCAGTAGTCTGTAGCTCCTCTTCAAACCTGTGCTTACGCATTTGAGAGGACAATGAATGTTCCTCTGAATATGAGCCGGTAGTGGTTTCGGTTGCTGATTGTTTTGGCACCGAAACTGTGTCCTTTTTTGTTTTCGGCTCCGAGGCGAATCTCTTCTTTTTCGGAGTCGAGCCGTCTCGGCGTCTATCATCCTCGGTGCCGCTGTCTCTGCGTCGAGCAGCGTCGGCTCCGCCTTCTCGGCGTCGATCTTTTTCAGCAACACTTTCTCGGTCCCGAGAATGTTGCGTGCCTGTGTCTCGACCCGAGTCGGACGATCTGGGCAATAGTTCGGCCTTTTTCGGTGCCGATGGACGGTCACCTTTATGGGTTGAGCCATGGCCGGTTGGCAGTGGCGTCCCCTGGCCCTTGTCTGTTTTCTTGTGCTGTGTGCTTTTCGACGTCTTACTCACAGTTTCGTCTACGTCGAATTCATCCGAGTCATGGACGGAGAAGGCTTCCTCCTCTTCTCCTTGTTCCTCGAACTCTCGGTGTTCTGTCAGCGTGGATGCCATCTGTAGTCTTCTGGCTCGACAGTCACGGAGAGTTTTTCGGGACCGGAACGCACGACAGGCCTCACAAGTTTCTTCTTTGGGCTCGGGTGACAGGCACAAGTTACAGACCAAATGTTGGTCCGTATATGGATATTTATTGTGGCATTTAGGACAGAATCGGAACGGGGTCCGTTCCATCGGTGTCGATGTTACACGCGGTCGGGCCGACCAGGCCCCGACGGGGGATCGAAATTACCCCGAAGAGCTACCGGAGCTCTTCACGATTCGGTGTCGATTCTAACTATCCCGATCGAAACAATACCGACGTAATTTTTCTAAGTTTTGACTATCTTTCTGTCCCGAAACCCGGAGCGAAAAGGAACACGTCCGAACCCGAGGGCGGAAAAAAAACAATCTAAGATGAAGCCGACGCCCATGCGCAATGGAAGCAAAGAGGAGGAGTCCCTCGGTCTCATGACTCGAAAGACTTCTTTGAAGAAAAACAACTTGTAACACTCCGACCCAACACCAGATGGCGGACTGTGCACAACATGTGTATCTGCAGCAACAGATGCCATCGAACATAATGTTATCTTGTAGAGCAATACACCTCTACAAAACAATATTTCACGATTTAGTAACACACCCACCTCTTAAAAAAATGGAATGACTACTTTAGGACATATTTTGTGGAAATTCTACTTTTCTGTAGTCCGCCTTCTAAACCAAATTCTTAGAATATTGAACAAGGACTAGAATGCAATAGGTTCTTACCTGTAACTCCTGTTCTCCCGTAGGGAAATTTCCATGAAAAGTCATAGGCACAGACTAGTCCCACCCACATGCGGGGACCCCAGAGCAGATCTTCAATATGTGTTCTGAAGTGGAAATGTTTGCCTTTCTTCAGGAAGGCCTTCAAATTCAATTAAGAAAAAGACAGATAATGCAGCCTATACGTGTAGGCTAGAATGGCCAAATTCATCATCTTGAAATTAAAAAAGGGCCAATTTTATTGAAAATGTATAATTTTATATGTCTTACAAACAGAATAAATGTCCTACAAAAACTCCATTTTGTAATGATAGAGATAAGGAACAGCAGGGCAAAGTAGACTCCTAGGCTGCCATTATATGGCTAAAATAGAGACTGTGCCTTTAAGACCTCAGAGATCATGTGTATCCCATTATGCTCAGCTGGTGGCAATTGCTTTAATTCTTTTTGAAGGCTACTGGAAATGTCTGTTTGTTGAGTAATGCAGTGTGGGATAGTCTTTCAACTATGTCTTTTAAATGGTGATTGTATTGTTCCATGGGTATATACACACACGTACATACACACTAACACCCTTGACACACCTTGTGCTTTATAGACCTTTGTTACTCCCTCTTGCAGAGGCTGTGCTGATACTAAGTAAGTTAGACTGGGCACCTCCCATGCTGGCATGCACAGTCCTAGATTAGAAGGAAAATGTTCCTTACCCAGTAAGCATCTGTTCCTGACACGTAGCACTGTAGATTCAAGTGTTTAGCATAATCCTGCCATTTAGTGTTGGGCTCAAATGTGTGCAAGTTGTTTTTCATCTAAAAGTCCTTCAAGTCACAAGGTAGTGTGACTCCTCCTCTTGCTGGTAATGCACATGGTCATCACCTCCATTATTAGACTGTTTTACTGCATGGCGGGTGAGGATGGAATGTGAAGCAAAGAGTTGAATAAAGAGAGGTCCATGCGAAAGGAATTTGTGGAAAAATATTGAAAGTAACTAACAAGCACAGGTGTCCGGGGAAGTGGGTGAGCGCATGTGAAAATACAGTACTACATGCCATGGACAGATGCCTACTGGGTAAGTAATATTTTCCTTTCAAGGCATGTGTGGCTGTAAATAGACATGCTTAGCAGTCTATTGTAAAGACTGTAAAGCAGTCTTCCTCCATAAGCGGTAGCTAACCTGTTGGGAGTTACAGTTGTTTGGAATAGTGTATGTGGAACTGCTTGGCCAACACTGGCTTGTGGACAGACCAGTACATCTACACAGTAATGTTTTGTAAATGTATGCACTATAACCATGTAGTTGCTTTATACATGTCAACGATAGGTACATTTCCTAGGAAGTCCATTAAAGCTCCTTTCGTACGAGTAGAGTGAGCGCTATGAGGAATGGGTAAAGTTCCTTTAGTACAACATGTTTGGATGCACTTAATCCATTGGGCAATGCCTGGTTTAAAAATGGCCCTTTGTGAGGTTTTGAGAAAGGAACAAATAGTGGTTGAATCTTTCTAAATGATTTAGTCCTGTCAATGTAATACAGAAGAGCTTGATTTACGTCAATGGTATTGAGCCTTTTCTGCAACTGAGTCAGGTTGGGCAAAATAGGTAGTTCAATAAAGTAAGGTGGAATTGTGATACCACCTGTGGAAAAAAATTGGGGGATGATGCAAAGTATAACCTAATCCTTATGTATTTGGAAGAAAGGTTCTTGTCATGTTAGTGCCTGAAGCTCACCGACAGAGCTAAGTGAAGAGATAGGGGCCAGGATTACTACTTTCCAGGATAAAAACTGGAAGGGGCAGGAGTGGAGGGGTTCAAATGGAGGGCCCATTAACCTTGTTAATACAATATTGAGATTTCATGTGGGGGCTAGTGGCACCCTGGGAATGACTCAAGACCTTCCATGAAGGCTTTGAGGACTAGAACTCTAAATAGGGAAGTGTCTTACTTATTTTGTACCTATGCAGCTACCACCGCTAGAGGTGTAGCCTTATAGATGTAAAAGCTAATCCAGAGGTATGGTAATGAAGTGCGTAGCAAACAATGTCTTGTACTTTGGCTGCTAAGGGATCAATGTGTTTAGAATGACAATAGTGAACAAATATTTTCAATTTAGCAGCGTAACAGGCCCAAGTAGCAGGCCTGCATCCATCTTTAAGAATGTCTATACACTGTGTTAGGAGATCAAGGTAACCAAATTCTAGGACTTCAGGAGCTAAATCGAAAGGTTGAGAGATCTGGGTCTTGGTTCTGATTTCTCCATGGTTCTTTGTGAGAAGTACCTCCCTGTTTGGCAGTGTTCCATAGGGAACTACTGACAGTTCGAGGAGTGTGATGAATCATGGCTTCTGTGCCCATGTGGGAGCCACTAGGATGAGGGTGAGAGATGTCTGCCAAAGTTTGCAAATCACAAACGAAAGCAGTGGAGAAGTGGAAAAGCATAAGCAAATATCTCGACCAAGTCATCCATAGTGTGTTCCCTTTGACTGTGGGAACCTGGAGGTGAAGTCTGGGCTTTTGGCGTTTTCTGCCGTGGAGAAAATGACTGTTGGCGGTTGTCCCCAATGCTGGTAGTATTGGGGGAGGACTTGGGGGTGGAGTTCTCACTCGTGGATTTGTTGGCACCTCCTGCTGTGATCTGCAAAGTCATTGTCCACTACCGCTGAGTACTCTGCTAGCAGGTGAATGTTTTATCAGAGAGCCCACTTTCAGATGGTATGGGCTAAATAAGAAAAACTTGGGGACTTGGTGTCTGGTCTTCAAAGATAATACATGGCTGTCAGATTGTCTGTCTTTACCTTGCTAATTGGGTGAGGGAGAAAGGCTTGCAGCCCTACGTGAACACTAAGTAACTCCAGGCGATTTATGTGGTGGTGCCTCGGACTAGGTGTCCAGTGGCCCTGGACAGTTAGATCTTAGGAATGTGCTACCCATCCTGGAAGGGAGGCGCCTGTTAGTTCTCTGTGAAACTGGGTCTAGTACAGGCTGCTGACCTTTTAACAGGTTGTTGGTGTTACACCACTGCAGGAAGTGGCAAGCTTGACGGCTGACCAACACTAGATCTTCTATTTGACCCTTCACTTGAGCCCATTGGTGCGCTAAGCACTCCTGCAATGGACGCATGTATAATCTGGCATGAGGTGCTATGGCTATATTTGAAGCCATCATACAGAGGAGACACAGGACTGTCCTCACAGTTACCTAGTGATCTGGTTGGAATTGGTGAAGGAGTGCCTGGAATGACTGCATTCTATCAGAACTTGGGTAAGCTATTCCTAGTTGTGAGGTGAGAATTGCTCCTAAATAAAGCTGAATTTGAAGGGGTTGGAGTTCAAGGAGTTTGTTGTAAAGGCTAGTGGGTAAAGTAGCTTTATGGTGACCTGTGTGTTGAAAGCGCTTTTGATGAGTGGAGCTTCTGATGAGCTAATTGTCTGGATATGGAAAGACATGTATGCCTTGTATGCAGAGGTAAGCAGCTACTACCATGAGACATTTGGTGAATACCCTTGGTGTGGTTTTGACCCTGAATGGGAGCACTTAGAACTGGAAATACGGAATGTTTATTACAAACCTTAGTACCGGAAATGTGTCAGGTAAATAGGAATGAGAAAGCAGAGACCCTGAGGTCGAGTACTGCTATGAAGTTGCCTTGTTGTAATAACGGGGTGCCATCCTGAATAGCGCCCATAAGAAAGAGCTCTTAGAGAATATATTAGTTTTGGAATCGGAGGTCCAAGATTAGGCTCAAGGACACATCCTTTTTGGGGATTAAGGAAGTAGTGACTAGACTCCCCCACAACCCATGACTGAGTGGGGCACGTTCTATAGCCTTTATTTTTGTTTTGGGGAGTGCTTGTACTTCTCCCTGAGCAACTGCTCATGTTGTGGGGAAAGTGTGCGTCAGTGAGGTAGAATGCTGAGGTGTAGAAGTGAGCTACAGATATTAACCATGTAGGATAACATTCAACACCCACTGTTTGGAATTGATATTCCGCCAGGAGGGGAAGAACCCTTGTTGACCCTTGACAGGTGTAGTGTGATTTTTTTTTGGGGGGGGGGGGGGGGGGGGGGGCTTAATTGGTAACTCATGGTTTTGTGGTGTTGGCAGACGGATGGTTTTGTAAAATCACCCTTGCCTCTATCTTTTCAGTTGGTACCCCAGAATGAACTTTTGTAGTATCCCCTATGTAAAGAAATGGCTCCCTGTTGCAGTTACCCCCCACTTTTTGCCTGATACTGATGCTGACTTGACTGAGAAGTGTGCTGGGACCCTGCTAACCAGGCCCCAGCACCAGTGTTCCTTCACCTAAAATGTACCATTGTATCCACAATTGGCACACCCTGGCATTCAGATAAGTCCCTTGTAACTGGTACTTCTAGTACCAAGGGCCCTGATGCCAAGAAAGGTCTCTAAGGGCTGCAGCATGTCTTATGCCACCCTAGAGACCCCTCACTCAGCACAGACACACTGCTTACAAGCCTGTGTGTGCTAGTGAGAACAAAATGAGTAAGTCGACATGGCACTCCCCTCAGGGTGCCATGCCAGCCTCTCACTGCCTAGGCAGTATAGGTAAGACACCCCTCTAGCAGGCCTTACAGCCCTAAGGCAGGGTGCACTATACCATAGGTGAGGGTACCAGTGCATGAGCACTGTGCCCCTACAGTGTCTAAACAAAACCTTAGACATTGTAAGTGCAGGGTAGCCATAAGAGTATATGGTCTGGGAGTCTGTCAAACACGAACTCCACAGCACCATAATGGCTACACTGAAAACTGGGAAGTTTGGTATCAAACTTCTCAGCACAATAAATGCACACTGATGCCAGTGTACATTTTATTGTAAAATACACCCCAGAGGGCACCTTAGAGGTGCCCCCTGAAACTTAACCGACTATCTGTGTAGGCTGACTAGTTTTAGCAGCCTGCCACAAACCGAGACATGTTGCTGGCCCCATGGGGAGAGTGCCTTTGTCACTCTGAGGCCAGTAACAAAGCCTGCACTGGGTGGAGATGCTAACACCTCTCCCAGGCAGGAATTGTCACACCTGGCGGTGAGCCTCAAAGGCTCACCTCCTTTGTGCCAACCCAGCAGGACACTCCAGCTAGTGGAGTTGCCCGCCCCCTCCGGCCAGGCCCCACTTTTGGCGGCAAGGCCGGAGAAAATAATGAGAATAACAAGGAGGAGTCACTGGCCAGTCAGGACAGCCCCTAAGGTGTCCTGAGCTGAGGTGACTCTAACTTTTAGAAATCCTCCATCTTGCAGATGGAGGATTCCCCCAATAGGGTTAGGATTGTGACCCCCTCCCCTTGGGAGGAGGCACAAAGAGGGTGTACCCACCCTCAGGGCTAGTAGCCATTGGCTACTAACCCCCCAGACCTAAACACGCCCTTAAATTTAGTATTTAAGGGCTACCCTGAACCCTAGAAAATTAGATTCCTGCAACTACAAGAAGAAGGACTGCCTAGCTGAAAACCCCTGCAGAGGAAGACCAGAAGACGACAACTGCCTTGGCTCCAGAAACTCACCGGCCTGTCTCCTGCCTTCCAAAGATCCTGCTCCAGCGACGCCTTCCGAAGGGACCAGCGACCTCGACATCCTCTGAGGACTGCCCCTGCTTCGAAAAGACAAGAAACTCCCGAGGACAGCGGACCTGCTCCAAGAAAGGCTGCAACTTTGTTTCCAGCAGCTTTAAAGAACCCTGCAAGCTCCCCGCAAGAAGCGTGAGACTTGCAACACTGCACCCGGCGACCCCGACTCGGCTGGTGGAGACCCGACACCTCAGGAGGGACCCCAGGACTACTCTGATACTGTGAGTACCAAAACCTGTCCCCCCTGAGCCCCCACAGCGCCGCCTGCAGAGGGAATCCCGAGGCTTCCCCTGACCGCGACTCTTTGAATCTAAAGTCCCGACGCCTGGGAGAGACCCTGCACCCGCAGCCCCCAGGACCTGAAGGACCGGACTTTCACTGGAGAAGTGACCCCCAGGAGTCCCTCTCCCTTGCCCAAGTGGAGGTTTCCCCGAGGAATCCCCCCCTTGCCTGCCTGCAGCGCTGAAGAGATCCCGAGATCTCTCATAGACTAACATTGAAAACCCGACGCTTGTTTCTACACTGCACCCGGCCGCCCCCGCGCTGCTGAGGGTGAAATTTCTGTGTGGACTTGTGTCCCCCCCGGTGCCCTACAAAACCCCCCTGGTCTGCCCTCCGAAGACGCGGGTACTTACCTGCAAGCAGACCGGAACCGGGGCACCCCCTTCTCTCCATTCTAGCCTATGTGTTTTGGGCACCACTTTGAACTCTGCACCTGACCGGCCCTGAGCTGCTGGTGTGGTGACTTTGGGGTTGCTCTGAACCCCCAACGGTGGGCTACCTTGGACCAAGAACTGAACCCTGTAAGTGTCCTACTTACCTGGTAAAACTAACAAAAACTTACCTCCCCCAGGAACTGTGAAAATTGCACTAAGTGTCCACTTTTAAAACAGCTATTTGTCAATAACTTGAAAAGTATACATGCAATTTTGATGATTTGAAGTTCCTAAAGTACTTACCTGCAATACCTTTCGAATGAGATATTACATGTAGAATTTGAACCTGTGGTTCTTAAAATAAACTAAGAAAATATATTTTTCTATATAAAAACCTATTGGCTGGATTTGTCTCTGAGTGTATGTACAACAAATGCTTAACACTACTCCTTGGATAAGCCTACTGCTCGACCACACTACCACAAAATAGAGCATTAGTATTATCTATTTTTACCACTATTTTACCTCTAAGGGGAACCCTTGGACTCTGTGCATGCTATTCCTCACTTTGAAATAGCACATACAGAGCCAACTTCCTACATTGGTGGATCAGCGGTGGGGTACAAGACTTTGCATTTGCTGGACTACTCAGCCAATACCTGATCACACGACAAATTCCAAAATTGTCATTAGAAATTGATTTTTGCAATTTGAAAAGTTTTCTAAATTCTTAAAAGACCTGCTAGGGCCTTGTGTTAGATCCTGTTTAGCATTTCTTTTAGAGTTTAAAAGTTTGTAAAAGTTTGAATTAGATTCTAGAACCAGTTTTAGTTTCTTAAAAAGTATTCCAACTTTTAGAAGCATAATGTCTAGCACAGATGTGAATGTGGTGGAACTCGACACCACACCTTACCTCCATCTACAGATGAGAGAGCTAAGGTCACTCTGTAAACTAAAGAAAATAGCAATGGGCCCCAAACCTACCAAAGTACAGCTCCAGGAGCTTTTGGCAGAGTTTGAAAAGGCCAACCCCTCTGAGGATGGCAACTCAGAGGATGAAGATAGTGACTTGGAGGGAAATTCCCCCCCTCCAGTCCTACTTAGGGAGAGCAGGGCTTCTCAAGCCCTGACTCCACAAATAATAGTCAGAGATGCTGGTTCCCTCACAGGAGGGACCAACAACTCTGAAATCACTGAGGATAACTCCAGTGAAGAGGACATCCAGTTAGCCAGGATGGCCAAAAGGTTGGCTTTGGAAAGACAGATCCTAGCCATAGAGAGGGAAAGACAAGAGATGGGCCTAGGACCCATCAATGGTGGCAGCAACATAAATAGGGTCAGAGATTCTCCTGACATGTTGAAAATCCCCAAAGGGATTGTAACTAAATATGAAGATGGTGATGACATCACCAAATGGTTCACAGCTTTTGAGAGGGCTTGTGTAACCAGAAAAGTGAACAGATCTCACTGGGGTGCTCTCCTTTGGGAAATGTTCACAGGAAAGTGTAGGGATAGACTCCTCACACTCTCTGGACAAGATGCAGAATCTTATGACCTCATGAAGGGTACCCTGATTGAGGGCTTTGGATTCTCCACTGAGGAGTACAGGATTAGGTTCAGGGGGGCTCAAAAATCCTCGAGCCAGACCTGGGTTGACTTTGTAGACTACTCAGTAAAAACACTAGATGGTTGGTTAACTGGAAATGAAGTGTGTGACTATGTTGGGCTTTATAATTTGTTTATGAAAGAACACATTTTAAGTAACTGCTTCAATGAAAAGTTGCATCAGTATCTGGTAGACCTAGGTCCAATTTCTCCCCAAGAATTGGGAAAGAAGGCAGACCACTGGGTCAAGACTAGGGTAACCAAAACTTCCACTGGGGGTGACCAAAAGAAAGGGGTTACAAAAACTCCCCAGGAGAAAGTGGGTGACACTAGAAACAAAGAAAAAGAGTCCTCTGTAGGCCCCCAAAAACCAGAACAGGTGGGTGGGCCCCAAGACACAACCCAAAACAAAGGTGGGTACCAGGGTAAGAACTGGGATGCCACTAAGGCATGGTGCCACAACTGTAAACAGTCTGGGCACCACACCAAGGACACTTCTTGTCCCAAAAACAAACCCCAGAACAAAATTCCAGGGGTAACCAGTGTAGCCATGGGAGATGACTCCTCAGATGAGGAGGTCTTCATAGCCTTCAACTGGAAACAGGGCCCAACAGGTGAGTTGGAGATTCCAGAGGGAAGTAGACACTTCCACCACCTACTGGTGAATGGAATCCCAACCACTGCCCTGAGAGACACTTGTGCCAGTCACACTATTGTGCATGACAGGCTGGTGCTCTCAAACCAGTACATCCCAGGTGAGACTGCCAGGGTAAGAGTTAGCCTAGACAGGGTCACTAAGAGGCCTGTGGCTTTAGTACCCATAGAAGTGGGTGGCACTCTTAGCTGGAGAAGGGTAGTAGTCAGTACAGACCTCCCCCTTGATTGTCTCCTTGGAAATGACTACCCAGAGGTTAGTCAGAGCCCAAGAGAGGAACTGGTCCAGTGCCAGTCCTCTCCCAAGGATTCTGGAAGTCCTGCCTCTGCAGTAAATGCAAGCAGGCCCCAGAAGAAGAAAAAAAGAAAACAGAGTAGGAAGGGTGGACAACCTTTAGCCAAGGTTACAGCAAGCCAAGGAGATTCTGCTCCAGTAGGGGAGAACTCCAAAAATGGCTCTGATAAAGTCCAACCTGACCCACAAGAAGTCCTGGCTAGTCAGGCAACTGTTAAGCCTGAGTGGGTGGCTCCTCAGCTAACAGAAGAAAGAGTGGAAGAAGGGTGTTTACTACAAGATGTGGTAACCCCCCACTCTAATACAGCAGACAGGCACCCTGAACCCAAAGAAGTCTGTAACTTAGCCCCTTCCCTTGTAGGTGAAGAGCTAAGGGTGTGGTTCTGGGCACTGACAGCTGTCAGTGGCCTCTGCTGGGTGTTAGCCTTTATGGCTGCACTATCCTTGGCATGGTGGTCTGACCCCCTGCCAAATAACAAGTTAGGCCCCCTGACCCTGTTGGTCATGGTGGGGTTACTCCAGCTCTGGGTAACCTCTTTGGGTAAGCTAGGGGTGACCCTGGCTAAGATAAGATTAGCAGAGGTGGATACCTCTGACCTCAAAATAGAGAGAATGGGTGAAGACATAAAAAGCACAGACAAGAGGCAGTTCAGACTAGGTCCTATCACTGTGGAAGTGGGTCAGTTCCCCAGAGGGAATGACCTGAACAGGAGGATGTAAGGCAGAGTAGGCCCTGCAACAAACCAGCCATTTCCTCTACTCTTCCTCGCCTGACAGACTAGGAAGACTCTTCCAGCGTTGGCTGAGTCTCCTGGCCTGTGGGCTGGGGGGGGCTTGTGTAAAGAAATGGCTCCCTGTTGCAGTTACCCCCCACTTTTTGCCTGATACTGATGCTGACTTGACTGAGAAGTGTGCTGGGACCCTGCTAACCAGGCCCCAGCACCAGTGTTCCTTCACCTAAAATGTACCATTGTATCCACAATTGGCACACCCTGGCATTCAGATAAGTCCCTTGTAACTGGTACTTCTAGTACCAAGGGCCCTGATGCCAAGAAAGGTCTCTAAGGGCTGCAGCATGTCTTATGCCACCCTAGAGACCCCTCACTCAGCACAGACACACTGCTTACAAGCCTGTGTGTGCTAGTGAGAACAAAATGAGTAAGTCGACATGGCACTCCCCTCAGGGTGCCATGCCAGCCTCTCACTGCCTAGGCAGTATAGGTAAGACACCCCTCTAGCAGGCCTTACAGCCCTAAGGCAGGGTGCACTATACCATAGGTGAGGGTACCAGTGCATGAGCACTGTGCCCCTACAGTGTCTAAACAAAACCTTAGACATTGTAAGTGCAGGGTAGCCATAAGAGTATATGGTCTGGGAGTCTGTCAAACACGAACTCCACAGCACCATAATGGCTACACTGAAAACTGGGAAGTTTGGTATCAAACTTCTCAGCACAATAAATGCACACTGATGCCAGTGTACATTTTATTGTAAAATACACCCCAGAGGGCACCTTAGAGGTGCCCCCTGAAACTTAACCGACTATCTGTGTAGGCTGACTAGTTTTAGCAGCCTGCCACAAACCGAGACATGTTGCTGGCCCCATGGGGAGAGTGCCTTTGTCACTCTGAGGCCAGTAACAAAGCCTGCACTGGGTGGAGATGCTAACACCTCTCCCAGGCAGGAATTGTCACACCTGGCGGTGAGCCTCAAAGGCTCACCTCCTTTGTGCCAACCCAGCAGGACACTCCAGCTAGTGGAGTTGCCCGCCCCCTCCGGCCAGGCCCCACTTTTGGCGGCAAGGCCGGAGAAAATAATGAGAATAACAAGGAGGAGTCACTGGCCAGTCAGGACAGCCCCTAAGGTGTCCTGAGCTGAGGTGACTCTAACTTTTAGAAATCCTCCATCTTGCAGATGGAGGATTCCCCCAATAGGGTTAGGATTGTGACCCCCCTCCCCTTGGGAGGAGGCACAAAGAGGGTGTACCCACCCTCAGGGCTAGTAGCCATTGGCTACTAACCCCCCAGACCTAAACACGCCCTTAAATTTAGTATTTAAGGGCTACCCTGAACCCTAGAAAATTAGATTCCTGCAACTACAAGAAGAAGGACTGCCTAGCTGAAAACCCCTGCAGAGGAAGACCAGAAGACGACAACTGCCTTGGCTCCAGAAACTCACCGGCCTGTCTCCTGCCTTCCAAAGATCCTGCTCCAGCGACGCCTTCCGAAGGGACCAGCGACCTCGACATCCTCTGAGGACTGCCCCTGCTTCGAAAAGACAAGAAACTCCCGAGGACAGCGGACCTGCTCCAAGAAAGGCTGCAACTTTGTTTCCAGCAGCTTTAAAGAACCCTGCAAGCTCCCCGCAAGAAGCGTGAGACTTGCAACACTGCACCCGGCGACCCCGACTCGGCTGGTGGAGACCCGACACCTCAGGAGGGACCCCAGGACTACTCTGATACTGTGAGTACCAAAACCTGTCTCCCCTGAGCCCCCACAGCGCCGCCTGCAGAGGGAATCCCGAGGCTTCCCCTGACCGCGACTCTTTGAATCTAAAGTCCCGACGCCTGGGAGAGACCCTGCACCCGCAGCCCCCAGGACCTGAAGGACCGGACTTTCACTGGAGAAGTGACCCCCAGGAGTCCCTCTCCCTTGCCCAAGTGGAGGTTTCCCCGAGGAATCCCCCCCTTGCCTGCCTGCAGCGCTGAAGAGATCCCGAGATCTCTCATAGACTAACATTGAAAACCCGACGCTTGTTTCTACACTGCACCCGGCCGCCCCCGCGCTGCTGAGGGTGAAATTTCTGTGTGGACTTGTGTCCCCCCCGGTGCCCTACAAAACCCCCCTGGTCTGCCCTCCGAAGACGCGGGTACTTACCTGCAAGCAGACCGGAACCGGGGCACCCCCTTCTCTCCATTCTAGCCTATGTGTTTTGGGCACCACTTTGAACTCTGCACCTGACCGGCCCTGAGCTGCTGGTGTGGTGACTTTGGGGTTGCTCTGAACCCCCAACGGTGGGCTACCTTGGACCAAGAACTGAACCCTGTAAGTGTCCTACTTACCTGGTAAAACTAACAAAAACTTACCTCCCCCAGGAACTGTGAAAATTGCACTAAGTGTCCACTTTTAAAACAGCTATTTGTCAATAACTTGAAAAGTATACATGCAATTTTGATGATTTGAAGTTCCTAAAGTACTTACCTGCAATACCTTTCGAATGAGATATTACATGTAGAATTTGAACCTGTGGTTCTTAAAATAAACTAAGAAAATATATTTTTCTATATAAAAACCTATTGGCTGGATTTGTCTCTGAGTGTATGTACAACAAATGCTTAACACTACTCCTTGGATAAGCCTACTGCTCGACCACACTACCACAAAATAGAGCATTAGTATTATCTATTTTTACCACTATTTTACCTCTAAGGGGAACCCTTGGACTCTGTGCATGCTATTCCTCACTTTGAAATAGCACATACAGAGCCAACTTCCTACACCCTACGTAAGGTGGTCTGAGTCAGAAAATGCTGGCATGAGGTGGGGGTCTAAGGGAAGGTGGCCTTATAGCCTCCACTGTAACAAAAATGGCGAAAGGAGCCATAGTAAGATGTCTACAGCACACCCATGGTCTTGCCAGTTTCATTATCCTTTTTGATTTTCTCAATGAGGGTATCTACATCGGGACCAAAAAGATGTTCCCCATTCAAAGGAAGGGCCAGGAGTTTCTGTTGGACCTCTGATTTAAACCTGCGACCAGGAGCTAGGCATGCCTGCGTAAAAGTACACTAGAATTTATTCCTCTAGCTGCAATATTAGCAGCATCGAGGGCTCAACAAACAGTAGTATTAAATATTAATTTGCCCTCAGAGGCAATTTGATACGCGCGTTTCTTATGTTCATCTGGGAGGTACTGGAGTATCTCCTCCATCTTATCCCAGTGAGCCCTGTCATATCTGGAGAGGACGCCAATAGAGTCCGAGACCTGCTAATGACTGGCAGATTGGGCTGCTACTCTCTTTCCAGCTGCATCACACTTTTTACTTTCTTTATCTGGCAGAAAGTGTGGTTGGAGTTTACCTTTGATATATATATGGGGTTGTCAGGTGAAGCTTTATACTTATCTATCCTTGCCGTTATGACCCTAGATCTAATCGCGTCATTGTGGTGAGATATCTAAAGTGTCCCCCATGTATCCACCCTCAATGTGAGAATGCAATGACCCTTCTGTGGAATATAGTGCGGGGATAGCCAGTGAAACATGTAGTGAGGGGTGGTATGGTGTTTCAGATTGTGAAGGTGGTGGGCTGATGTGCACAGGGCTTGTGGCCTTACCCATTACATTCCTGTGCTTGGAAGGAGTTGCTTCCATTAAAGAGCCGTCTTTTGGATAGCTGGGCACTGGTGTTGAAGGGGTGGGGGGATTGGGGGGGGGGGGGGGTGTCCTTGTAATTATGTGTCCAGTATCAGGGTGGACCATAAAGTGCTTTTGTCTAGTGAGTCATTCTGCTCAAGTAGGCTCCTGTGTAAACAATTTTGGCTTTGACACCAAGGGTTTCGGTGCTGAAGTTATGGGCTCTGAATCAGCTGGTTTCGGTGTCGACATCAAATGATGTTTTGATGCCCAAGGTTTCGGCTCAGAGGGTCAACTCTGCTCTGAAGCAGAAGTGGTCAGCTCCAAAGCATGCTGCCTCGATTTTTTTGTCGCTGAGCTGGGCATATCTGAAACAGACTGTTGCGTGCCGACCATGGCCTGAAGGCAGTGGTAGCCTGGCAAAGGTTTTAGTTCGGTCAGGAACTTTCTGGTGTCAAGGTGGTGGAGCACAGTACTCATGGCTGGCCGCGCTGGAGGGCAATCTTATCTTGATCTCAGAACCAGAACTTTCTTCCGGAGAGAAGGTCCCTTCATCTCCAGCCTATGCTTGTGCCTGCAGTTCTTCAAGACGCCTCCGGTCCAAAGAGATCTGATGTTTCGTCAACGCTCCTTCAAGACATCTCGAGATGTCAAGAATGACTGTCACAAAGAGTCTTTTGACCTGAAGGAGCAGCAGGCCTCACAGCTAGCTCCCCTGTGCTCGGGGGAGAACCACAAGTTAAACAGGTGCAGGTCAGTGAGAGGGTATTTGGTGTGACACCAAGGACCAAAATGAAAAGGTGTTCACTCCATTACTGAGTTGGCATGGGGCGGGGAGAGTGCCTAAGGATGGAAGCTGAGCCTTGAAGGGCGAGGGCCGCAGTCGATGTGAGTTGCTCCAACAAACTTTACTTTGTTGAACAGAACAAAGGAGATAGAAAAACACTGCAATCGTGAACAATATCGATGGAAAGTAGGTATACAGCAAGAAAAGTATATGATGGTGTCGAACTAGAGCAGAAGCGCACACGTCCAAACTCGTTGGTGGAAGAAAACAATTTAACAATGGAGTTGATGACCATGTGAATTACCAGCAAGAGGAGTCACACTAACTTGTGACTCGAAAGACTTTCTTCAAAGAAAACAACTTGCACACATCTGAGCCGAACACTAGATGGCAGGATTATGCTTAGCATGTGTATCTACAGCCACACATTCCTCGAACATTACATTTTTTGCTGAAAGATTCTGCTACGGGAATAAGAGGAAAACAGGTCTTTAGAGAGTTTTACATTTTCCAAGCCGTCAAGGGTGAAGAGCTGCATTTATGACAATTCTGAAACAGGACTTGACTTGAAGACCTCAAGCTCTACAGCACAGATGCACCTCCCATTTTTGGGGCATGCAGACAGCCTTTACGTATTCATAATCCTCATCAAGGATTGACAAAAAAAAAAAAGGGGATTTTTTTTTTTTTACAACACTATTTCAGAGTTCCATAGCCATCAAGAAATGGAACTCGGCATGTTCAAAGAAGGAAGTTGAGTTGTCTAAATACATCACACCTGCCTTCCACTTGAAGCTCCAATAAGGATTTCTAGAGAACACGCAATGATTTTACATCCAACACACTGATATACATTCCATAGATAAGCCTCGCAGGTGCCCTCAGACTTCTACAGGATATTTGTCCTGGGATCCTCTTCATCCTTTGAGCTGTTTGGTCGACCATATGCCTTTCGCTCCAAGCGGCAAGTGGAGCCACTCTGCAAGCCAACAGGTCCTCCATCAGTGCAGAGACCAGCATAACTGGATTTTCCAGTGTTTGGGTCTGATGTATCTGCTTTTCTCAATGCAATGTTCGATACCTCTGCCCAGGCGACGGCCCTCTCTGGTGTGCCTTTGTATCTAATCAGGCCAAATGACATACCTATGCTCATGCTTCTTACCCCTGCTCCTGACCATCAGATACCTCTCTTGAAGTTGGTGCAGAGATACTCGTCCCCACCTATGTCATCAGCACCACCACTACATCACCACCATTTCATATGCTCCACTGGTCCCAAATTGTGTAGCTTCAGGCTCTCCCAATGGAAGAATCAGTGCCACTGAACAAATCCAGAAGAGGGGCCTAAAGGTTGTAACAGGAAGAGGCATACTGCCATGAAGGTATGTACTATGACCAAATGATAAATGAGCTCTTAGTCTAGAACTCTGAACCCTTCAACTTATATGGGAAAGAGGAAGTTCATTATCACCTGGACGAATAAGCTGGCTTCTTCTCAACCAATGATCTAGATAGCTCTCTAGAAATGGAAATGAAATTCCCTTCAGGGTATCCACTCTTAGAAGTTGCGTCTTTCCACAAAGTAGAGTAGTGAAGAAAGCTGCATAAGTGCTTGACTTGTTACTTCCCTATGTAGATATTAAGGCTAATGCCCTCATGGAGATCCTCTTACCATCAAACACAGATGTCTGAGTTCTTGCTCACTTTCAGTGATGCCTTAAAGGAACTAGTCTTGTTGGCGTGGGAATCAGAGTAAGAAGTGAATATGCTAGTGGCACAATGCGATTGTCCTGTACCAGGCGATCCATCCCTTTTCCTTGCACACCCATCCCCCATAGAGCTTAGTTATTCATGCTTCTTGTTCGGAGGACTTTTCCTTTAACACGATCAGACAGGGAATTCAAATGTCTAGAGGCCTTGGGCAACATTTTCTCTGACGGAAGCATGGAATTAAAACCTCTGAATGCCACTTGTCTATTAACAAGGTATATTCACACCCTAAGGGACACAGCCCAGCTAGCCATCCCCCAAGTGCCCAATAATGTCAAACTACTTCTAAGGAGTCAAAGACAGCCAGAAAGCTTTGTACCCAATCATTAAGTCTAGCCTCAACACTGCAAACTCATTGGCAGGCCTACTTGGGTCCTCAATCATTGGTCTGCCACTATACTTGGGTTCACATAGTAGGGTTTCCCACAGATGTGCAGGCCACCATAAGGGACCAACCTTGGAGTCCACCTACATGGCGATAAAGCGTACTCAACTCTGGAGCTATTTAGGGCTAGCCAGAGGATTAAGCCTCCAAAAGCCTCAACTTCTAGTGTGATTATGGACAATTTTGCTGCTTTTCTAGACTTATCAACTTTTGGAAATGCCAGTCGGCACAGACATTGGCACAATAGCACCGAAACCCTGGTTAGACACTGCAGAGGTAAGAGCTGCAAATCACTTTCTCTAGCCTCCTTGTCTTCTTCTCTGGCACCATAAGGAAAAGCAGGGCTAGTTTGCTTTTGCTAGCAGACCACAAAGTTGTAAAAGGCCATGCAGCTGTCTGCTCAAGGCCAAGTATCCGGAGTCAGTGTTCCGTCATCTCCAGTCAATGGCAACTCTGCTTTTCAAAAAAATCTCACCTGGGGGGTGGCATTCTGCAAAGTTTATCAGGAAACGTTTTGAATGACCATTTTGTCAAACGTAACATCTGCTTGGTTATCAACAGCACAGTAATGGGGGAAGAAATGTTGTGCACATCTCTATGTTCTTCATAATAAACATGATTCAGCAGTAGTTTCATATATTCAAATTGTGCACTGCTGGCCTGTTTGACAATGAAAGGCGCTGGCACTCTTGGATGAACAGCAATTTGGGTGAAGGGGAAACAGATCTTCATTAAATCTCTAGGAAAGTAATGTCTGCCGTTTCTCTGTCAAAAATAAGCAGCCCAATAAAAGGAAAGAAGACTGAAGAAGAGACATTTTAGCTTGACAGTCATTCAGCTCTGAAATGGTTACTTACCAGTAAGAGTAGTTTTACAGCCTGAAGAGTTCACTGGATTCACATACTGTGCATTATTCTTCTATCTAGTGGTTGGGTCTTTTTTAGTTTTTCTTCTTCTCGGCATCCTCGACCACCATTTGGTGTTAGGACCATCCCCCGGCATTACGTCAAACGGCACCCTAGAAGTTCCTGTGCGTGGTAGCCATCTTTGGATTCTTTTCCCCCCCGTTGTGTTTTTGTTTTCTCCCTTTTTTCTTTTTCTTCCTCTTCGACCTCTTCCCCACCTGTTTGTCCTGTTCTCATTTCTGGGGAGGTGGGTGGGTTGCAAGCAAATCCAGAAAACTGTTCAGGCTGCAAAACTACTCTTACTGGTAAGTAACTGTAGGAAGTTGGCTCTGTATGCACTATTTCAAAGTAAGGAATAGTATGCACAGAGTCCAAGGGTTCCCCTTAGAGGTAAGATAGTGGCAAAAAGAGATAATACTAATGCTCTATTTTGTGGTAGTGTGGTCGAGCAGTAGGCTTATCCAAGGAGTAGTGTTAAGCATTTGTTGTACATACACACACAGGCAATAAATGAGGAACACACCCTCTGAGACAAATCCAGCCAATAGGTTTTGTTATAGAAAAATATATTTTCTTAGTTTATTTTAAGAACCACAGGTTCAAATTCTACATGTAATATCTCATTTGAAAGGTATTGCAGGTAAGTACTTTAGGAACTTTGAATCATTTCATTAGCATGTATACCTTTTACATAAAACACAATAAGCTGTTTTAAAAGTGGACACTTAGTGTAATTTTCACAGTTCCTGGGGGAGGTAAAGTATTGTTAGGTTTCACAGGTAAGTAAGTCACTTACAGGTTTCAGTTCTTGGTCCAAGGTAGCCCACCGTTGGGGGTTCAGAGCAACCCCAAAGTCACCACACCAGCAGCTCAGGGCCGGTCAGGTGCAGAGGTCAAAGAGGTGCCCAAAACACATAGGTTGTAATGGAGAGAAGGGGGTGCCCCGGTTCCAGTATGCCAGCAGGTAAGTACCCGCGTCTTCGGAGGGCAGACCAGGGGGGTTTTGTAGGGCACAAGTCCACACAAAAAGTACACCCTCAGCAGCGCGGGTGCGGCCGGGTGCAGTGTGGGAACACGCGTCTGGTTTCCAATAGTTTCCTATGGGAGATCAAGGGATATCTTCAGCGTTGCAGGCAGGCAAGGGGGGGCTCCTCGGGGTAGCCACCACCTGGGCAAGGGAGAGGGCCTCCTGGGGGTCACTCCTGCACAGGAGTTCCGTTCCTTTAGGTGCTGGGGGCTGCGGGTGCAGGGTCTTTTCCAGCCGTCGTGAAATGGAGTTCAGGCAGTCGCGGTCAGGGGGAGCCTCGGGATTCCCTCTGCAGGCGTCGCTGTGGGGGCTCAGGGGGGACAACTTTGGTTACTCACAGTCTTGGAGTCGCCGGAGGGTCCTCCCTGAGGTGTTGGTTCTCCACCAGTCGAGTCGGGGTCGCCGGGTGCAGTGTTGCAAGTCTCACGCTTCTTGCGGGGAGTTGCAGGGGTCTTTAAATCTGCTCCTTGAAACAAAGTTGCAGTTCTTTTGGAGCAGTGCCGCTGTCCTCGGGAGTTTCTTGAAGCAGGGCAGTCCTCAGAGGATTCAGAGGTCGCTGGTCCCTTGGAAAGCGTCGCTGGAGCAGGTTTCTTTTGGAAGGCAGGAGACAGGCCGGTAAGTCTGGGGCCAAAGCAGTTGGCGTCTTCTGTTTTTCCTCTGCAGGGGTTTTTCAGCTCAGCAGTCCTCTTCTTCTTGTAGTTTCAGGAATCTAAATTCTTAGGTTCAGGGGAGCCCTTAAATACTCAATTTAAGGGCGTGTTTAGGTCTGGGGGGTTAGTAACCAATGGCTACTAGCCCTGAGGGTGGGTACACCCTCTTTGTGCCTCCTCCCAAGGTGGAGGGGGTCACATCCCTATTCCTATTGGGGGAATCCTCCTTCTACAAGATGGAGGATTTCTAAAAGTCAGAGTCACCTCAGCTCAGGACACCTTAGGGGCTGTCCTGACTGGCCAGTGACGACTCCTTGTTTTTCTCATTATCTCTCCTGGACTTGCCGCCAAAAGTGGGGGCTGGGTCCAGGAGGCGGGCATCTCCACTAGCTGGAGTGCCCTGGGGCATTGTAACACTAAGCTTGAGCCTTTGAAGCTCACTGCTAGGTGTTACAGTTCCTGCAGGGGGGAGGTGTGAAGCACCTCCACCCAGAGCAGGCTTTGTTTCTGTCCTCAGTGAGCACAAAGGCTCTCACCGCATGAGGTCAGACACTCGTCTCTCAGCAGCAGGCTGGCACAGACCAGTCAGTCCTGCACTGAACAATTGGGTAAAATACAGGGGGTATCTCTAAGATGCCCTCTGTGTGCATTTTTTAATAAATCCAACACTGGCATCAGTGTGGGTTTATTATTCTGAGAAGTTTGATACCAAACTTCCCAGTATTCAGTGTAGCCATTATGGAGCTGTGGAGTTCGTTTTTGACAGACTCCCAGACCATATACTCTTATGGCTACCCTGCACTTACAATGTCTAAGGTTTTGCTTAGACACTGTAGGGGCATAGTGCTCATGCACTGGTGCCCTCACCTATGGTATAGTGCACCCTGCCTTCGGGCTGTAAGGCCTACTAGAGGGGTGACTTATCTATACTGCATAGGCAGTGTGAGGTTGGCATGGCACCCTGAGGGGAGTGCCATGTCGACTTACTCGTTTTGTTCTCATCAGCACACACAAGCTGGCAAGCAGTGTGTGTGCTGAGTGAGGGGTCCCCAGGGTGGCATAAGATATGCTGCAGCCCTTAGAGACCTTCCCTGGCATCAGGGCCCTTGGTACCAGGGGTACCAGTTACAAGGGACTTACCTGGATGCCAGGGTGTGCCAATTGTGGAATCAAAAGCACATTTTAGGTGAAAGAACACTGGTGCTGGGGCCTGGTTAGCAGGGTCCCAGCACACTTCTCAGTCAAGTCAGCATCAGTATCAGGCAAAAAGTGGGGGGTAACTGCAACAGGGAGCCATTTCTTTACAGTAACCATTTAGTTTTGTAGCATGAATCCTTTTCTGAATTCACATGATGTGTAGAGGTTTATCCCCTTCAATTGGGTTGGCTGGGTTGAAATGATCGGCTTGCAGACCGGTGTTGTAGTACGTTCTTTCCCACTTGGGTTCTTTATCTATCTGGATGTCCACACAATAGTGTTTTGTAAATGTGGGTGGAGATGCCCATGTTGCTGCTGAGCAAATAGTGACTATGGGCATGTTTGCTATGAATGCCAGGGTTGCGCCCTTTTTTCTAGTGGAGTTTGCCTTTGGGCAGTGCGGTAGCTGTTTGCCTGCTACTTTGTAGCACGATTGAATTGTTTCCATGATCCATTGTGCGATAGTCCCTTTGTGACAGGGGTTCCCCTGTTGGATTTAGCATATGCTACGAATAGCTAGTTCCCCTTGTGGTATCCTCCAAGTAATATAATAGTGCCCTTCATATGTCCAGTGTAAATGTTGTTTTCTTTCTCTATTTCTGTTTGCGGGTTATTAAAGAAAACTGGTAACTGTATGGTTTGATTGACATGGAATTTGGTGACCACCTTGGGTAGGAATTGTGAGTTTGTTCTGAGAACTACCTTGTCCTCGTGCATTTGCATGTATGGTTCTTGTACTGTTAGAGCTTGAATCTCACTTACTCTCCGTAGGGACGTGATTTCTATTAGGAAGGCGGGTTTTAATGTGATAAACCGCAGTTCAGCCTTGTGCATGGGTTCAAATGGTTTTGTCATGAGTTGTAAGCACTGTGTTTAAGCTCCACATCGGGCTGGTGCCTTTCTTGGAGGGGTAATTAGTTTGCATTCTTCCAGGAACATTTTTTATAACAGGTACTGTGATGAAACGTTTACATAATGCCCCTCTGGTGTAGGCCACGATTGCTGCCAAGTGTACTTTGAGGGAGGAGTAGCTGATTCCGCTGTCTAGTAGGTGTGTGAGATAGGTTATTACTGTCTTCTGTTTAGATATTGCTTCTAGGGTATTGTTTCCAGTGCACCACAGAAGGCATCTTTTCCATTTTAATGCATAGCATCTCCTTGTTATTGGCTTGCTGTAGTATTCCCATAGTTCTGTGTGGTAGGTTTAGGTGTCTGAATTTCAAGTATTCAGCTACCATGCTGCTAGATTAAGTGTTTCTGGTTGGAACACTTGATCCCTTTGTGTTGTGAGTAGGTCTTGTTCCGGTTTGATCTTTATACTCTGTCCCTTGGACAGTTCAAGTAGGTCGGAGTACCATGCTTGTCTGGCCCATTGGGAGGAGGGGGGCTATAAGGATGAGGTTCGTTCATGGTCTCCTGACCTTCTCCAGTACCTTTAGTATTAGGCGGCGGCGGCGGGGGCGGGGGGGGGGGGGGGGCTAAGAAAAAAAAAATACATATATATAAAAATCGGTAGAAAAGCGTAAGCCTGTTTAGCGACAGGGCATTACCTTCCGATTGGTGATGTGGAAACCTAGAGGCAAAGTTTTGGCATTTTTTGTTCTCTGCTGATGCGAACAGGTCGATTGTTGGCATGCCCCACACCCTGAAAATGTTTTCTAGGCTCCCTTGTTTTATTTCCTATTCATGTGTGCTCTTTTATTGTCTGCTTAGTTTGTCTGCCTCTATGTTGTCTTTCCCTGGTAGGTGTATGGTTTGTACATTGATCCCTTGAGGTATCGTCCATTTCTATATTTCTTCGGCTAACTTGCTTAGGGTGGACGATTTTGTACTTCCTTGATTGTTTAGGTAGAACATTTTTTGTTGTATTATTGTATGTTTGTATTAGTACTGTTTTCCCTGTTATTGCATTTGGAATGCTTTCAGGGCCAATAACACAGTTTTCACTTCTAGGAAATTGATGTGTTTTATCGCATCGATTTTGCTCCATTGGCCTCGGATTCTTAGATTGTCCGTGTGTGGTCCCCACCCCTTGTGGGATGCATCCGTGGTGACAGTCACACAGAGATGTCGATTCAAAAGTTTGGTATTTGTTTGGATGCCTCCAATATATCTCCTCTTGTATTTTCCCCATTACAACCACTAGATCCTCCCAACGGCTTGTGACCCCATTGTTGGTTAGCCATTCTTGGAATGGTCACATGTTTAGCCTTGCATCTGGTATGAGAAGGATGCAAGATGCCATTGTGCCCATCAGTTTCATGACTGTTCTCACGGTCAGAGACTGCCCATTCTGGTAAAGGCAAATTTGCTCTGTGATTGCCTGCATTCTCTTTTGATCTGGGTAAGCCTGTGCTCTACTCACATCAAGTCTGGCTCCTAGGAACATTTTTTCGTGCTGTGGTTGCGGTGATGATTTTTTGTGGTTTATATTGAACCCAAGTAGGGTTGTGATAACTGTTTCAGTGTCTGACACTTCTCTTTTGTGAGCCCTCATAATTCAGTTGTCCAGGTAGGGGTAAACATGAACTCCCTTTTCTTCTTAGGAATGCTGCAACTTTCCCTAGGCATTTTGTGAAAACGCCTGATGCTGATTTTATTCCAATTGGCAAGACCTTGAATCGATAATGCACTCCGAGCACGAATTGGAGGTATTTGTGTGCCTGATTTATTGGTATGTGCAGACAGGCATCCTGGAGGTCTATTGCTGCCATCTAATTTCCTCTTTGCAGGAGGGGTATTACCTCCTGAAGTCTTGGCATTTTCAAATGTTGAGTCCGAAAGAATTAGTCTATGAAACGGAGGTCTAGGATCGCTTAGTGTAAGGTCTTGTTTTGGCACCAAGAAGGGGGTAATTTCCATTTAATTCACCCTTTGGTTCTTTTTCTATTGCCTGTTTCTGCAAGAGTTCTTTCAACTCTTTTCAGTTGAACCAGCTCTGTTGTCTGATATTTTTAATTCCTTGTTGGTGGTAGCTTTTAGAGTTCTGTACTGTAGCTGTGGCGTACCACAATTAGTACACAATTATTTGTGGTAATTTTCTCTCACTGATGTGGGAACAGAGCTGTTGTGTGGGGGCTTGAGGGCCTTTGAGAGTCACTTCGCTGTTCCCACTCCTCTGTGTGTTTGGCCCCTTGCTCTCCCCCTCTGCCTCGAAAGGGCTGTCTGGAGGGGTGTTGCCATTGTTGGTACCCGGTTTGTTGGCTGCCCTGCAAGGTACTCCCCTTGATTGACTGCTGTTACCCAGAGGGAAAGGCTCTTCTTCCTGTGGTGTTTCGCCCTCTCCTGAAGTTACATCTGAATTGCAATGCCCCCATCGTCTTAGCTGTACCGTTGTCCCTTTTCATTTGTTGTACGGCTCGTCCACTTCTTGGCCAAACAAGGCTTCCGCAGTGAAGGGCTTGTTGACTATGGAGGCCTGCACTCCTGGTTCGAAACCAGATACCCTCAGCCATGCGTGTCTTCTGAGTGTTATCCCTGTTCATATTTGCCTGCCAGCTGTGTCCGCCACATCTAGAATGAATTTTAAACATGCATTGGCAATGTTTTTTCCTTCCTGAATAATCTTGTTTGCTCTATCTCCTTGCTGTTGACTATAATGGAGTCAGCCACTGTGTTTCCCTGAATGAACTTGGGGTCCTTTGGGGAGGGTTTGTACTTCTTTCCCACCCTCAATGTAACCACCTTGGCTGCTACAGGTTCCCAGAAGGCCTCCACACCTTGGTCCAGATGGCTGGGTAACAGGGGTAGGTACAGACTGCCCTTGCTTGAAGGCATGAGGGTTTCCAGTAGGATGCAGGAGTCCCATTTCTCTTCTTCCAGGGGTACTTCACATGTGTCTGCTGCCCTCCTCACCAGGTTGTTGTAGCATGTGACGTCGGGTACAAAGGCTTCGAAGGGTAGCTGTCAAACTCTTCTGGCCACTGTTTCAAGGTCATTCTAATTGTCCTCGAAACTCCCTGTGGCTTCCTCTTCCTCTGAGAACTTCTTCTCTGCCTCTTCTTGCGGTTTGGGGGTTGCCAGGGCTTCGAGGGCAGTTTCTTCATTTTCGACATCCGCATCAGCTGAGGCCATAGAGAGCTTGGGTGGAATTTGAAATTGTTTTAGTGCGTCAAACTACTTTGCAGGAGTGCTGCCATTTCACCCTCCAGACGTCTTGTTCCATCGAAGGTCATCTTTTTGGCATATATTCCCCGATGTCTTTGAGGTCTGTTTCCCCGATCGTTTTGGGGTGTCTTTTGCAGAGTGGGGTCTCGCCTGGTTTGGCAGCCGATCCTCTTCGGTATCCCTGGTCTGGGATCCGTGGGAATCTCTTGCTTGTGGCTGCCTTGTGGTATTTTTTCCACGGGGATTTTCTCCTCCAAGCCTTTCTGTGGCTCTTTTTTTTACATTTTATGTCTCTTTTTGACATACTTTGTAGTCTTCTTTTGCAGATGTTTTTTTTCTGCATCTCCCTCCCTTGAGGAGTTTCACGTCCAACCCCTTCGGGAGTAGATTCTGCACCTCCTGCTTGCTCTTCCTCTTTGCTGGATAGGCCTAACTTCTTCAGTGACTCGTGGTGCTTTTGGCTCAGCATCCTTGTGTGGTGTGCCTCCCTCTGCTTTCTGAACACGTTGAGTGTCTAGGGGACAAATGCCACACAGGCTTCACAGCCCTCATCTCTGATCTCTTGGGAGGCAGAGGTTGCAGACCTTGTGCTGGGCAAACTTATGGTGGAAGTTTGGACAAAATTTCAATGGGGTGTTTTCCATGATCCCCGATTCCTCCCCCCCCCCCCCCGCCACCTTGCTTCATTCTCCTGCTACGTGGATTTCTACAGCATCCCCCTCTGGGGAATATCTCCTTTGCCTCTGCTGGTTTCGGCATTATATTCCAGTGAAAAACATTAAAAAAATTATCTTTATGCTTTCTGCCCTGGCGCTCCTTCCTTGCTTCCAGACTCAAAGGTGGTAAAAAAGAATCTGAAGATGGCTACCACGCACAGGAACTTCTGGGGTGCCGTCTGACATCATGCAGGGGACGGACCCAACACCAAATGGTGGTCAACGACATCCTGAAGAAAGAAAGAAAAAAATAAAGTGTCCCAACCACTAGATGGCGAAGTTATGCACAATGTGTGAATCTAGAAAGAAGATTCATGCTGCAAAGCTACTGTAACTGCAAGGTTCCTCTGTGGCCATCTGTATATTCTAATTCATAATGCTCAGAAGACACTTTCACATTATGTTCTTACAGTACTGCACAGGTAATCTAACAGTAATCTGCTAAAAATCACTTTTTGAGAAATTGTTGTAGAAATGTCAACCATGTTTAAAAAAAAATTCAGTTTTCTGCAAAAAAAAAAAGTTTACGTTTGGGAGTACTTGCTGAGTTGTATTTAATGCAGAACCTCTTACAATCAGGCGACCACAGGTGGGCAAAAATCTCACTAAGCAGACATCTAAACCATAACAGGAGTGTGCAGACAGAATCTTAAGACAGTATGAATGAATTAGGTTATGTTGGGAGGAGGAATCTTATTCCATCTTATCTTTAGGTGCTATATTAAGATTCATGTTATTCTCAATAAGACATGGACTCACATCTGCAACCACAAACCAAGATATCTAGAGAAAAAACAAATGTCTATTTTCCCATGATGGTATCTACTGTGGAGATGACAAGTTTATTATCGCTTAATGATACGTCATTTGTGTTTAGCTAGTGATTTTAAAAAGTCTTATCTAAGGAAATTCCAGAAATAAGAAGTGCTCTTTCAATGCCCTACCTAATCGCTCAAAGGCCTTTTTTCTTTCTCTGAATAAAATATGAAAAAAAGCTCTACATACTGTTGGAGCAGTCCCTGCTTTACCAAGTTACATTTTTCAATCAGCAGTGGGGGATGATAGGGATACTGACTGGTCGAGAAACGTCTTTGCGAAACAGGGCAGATAATACACCAGATTAGCGAAAACAGCAGACAGGCTCAAGAACCGACACTCACTTCCTTCAAGTACCTGTGATTCACACATGCCAAAACAACTGAAAAGGGAGAATATGAACAAGGATTAGAAACCTACTTATGCCCAAAATTGAACCCGCAAAGTCTTGTGTGCTCCTAGTTAACACGAGGAAATGCTGGGTGGTGCACTTGGCAAGTAGTGAAAGAACCACAGTTCAGTCTCAGTGCTCAAGATTACATCACAGGGGATTCACATCACTTTCAACACATCTAAAGCACTGGATGACACCCATGTTAAAAATGGCTTTAAGACCAGTCTGCAGATCTCAAAACATGCTTGTTCACAGTTTTAAATAGTTTTTCACTACAGCTCCGACTTCAGTAATTTTCCTAAGGTGCAGTGGTCTCTACAAAATTAACCTGCAAGGAAATGTTCTTGTAAATATTCTTGCTTCGGCAGTGGAAAAAAAATAAAAAAATAAAAATAAGGAAAGGCCAACTTCACACAAAAGGTGTCCATCATAGATAATCATGACCTCTGTAGCGCAGTACAGTGCAGTACAGGGGGCAGCAATCCAGATGATGCACCAGGATGCTGCTAAGGCCCTGAACAATGCGAAGGAGAATCCAACTTGAAGTTCAGCTGGGCAAGGAGCACCTGCAACACACCTGGAGAAAGGCAAATTGAGAAAGACAAACATTTTAGGGCTCTTTTACCTCAAGGAAATGAAGAATAAATGAGTGCCTCCAGAGGTATTCTGAGACCTAATCTAGGAAGGACTCAACATATAGGTTACACCGCAAATAACTAGGACACAGACACTGAATCTGCAACAGTGTCTTTGAACATAGGCGACTCAAATCAATAGCTACTAGGATTCCAATGACTTTCCAGGGTCACTTTGTGAACACTAACAATGGTACGTTTTGTACATAGGAAACTGGGTGAGGCATCAAAAGGGATGGCCAATTATTTAGCAACCAAGAATAACTTCAACTGGGACAGAAACCTTGTAAGCATAGCGAAATTGTAAATCTGAAGTCAAAAAAGTATCTAGAAAGGAAGACCCAAGCAAAAGCGTGGCCAAGTGGACAGACCACAACTAAAGAAAGAAAGCTATTTCCAAATAGCTACCTACTAGTCAGCAGCCAGTCTAGACTGTCCTGCTTTTAAAAGGAGGCAGGCCAAAAATAAAGCCCTCCTTGTGAACATCACCATCAGGTGCCACAATGAAAGTGATACAAAACCTACCAAGCCCCCAGTATCAAGAAAGTGAACACAAGCCATTCTTGTGGTCACAAAGGAATATCTGTCCCAACTCCTATTGCAGGAGCAAGGACTCGCTTCTAGTTTGCCTAACCAGCTACACTGAAAGGATAATAAACACCAACCAACTGCAACAGAGGTTCCCAGGACGACTGAAGAAGTGGTCATCCAAAACTGTCCTGCCAAGATTTCCTTCTTTCGGATCAGCAAGTGAGAGGTTTTAGCACAAGGACTCACTGATGGTGTGGCTGAAGTGAGCCACACATGCCAAAGCACCTGAAAAGGGAGCATGTGAGCAAGGACTAGAATGAAAATGTCACTTACCCAGTGTACATCTGTTCGTGGCATCAGTCGCTGTAGATTCGCATGTTTTGCATAGCTCGCCATCTGGCGTTGGGTCGGAGTGTTACAAGTTGTTTTTCTTCGAAGAAGTCTTTCGAGTCACGGGACCGAGTGACTCCTCCTTTTGTCTCCATTGCGCATGGGCGTCGACTCCATCTTCGATTGTTTTTCCCCGCAGAGGGTGAGGTAGGAGTTGTATTGTAGTAATAGTGGCCATGCAATGGAGTGACTAAGTATGTACCTATTTAAGGTTAAAATAATATATATACAAATAGTTGAAGGTACCTTCCGAACTGCTACAGGCTCCCGGGGAGGCGGGTGGGCACATGCGAATCTACAGCGACTGATGCCACGAACAGATGTACACTGGGTAAGTGACATTTTCAGTTCGATGGCATCTGTCGCTGTAGATACGCATGTTTTGCATAGACTAGTAAGCAGTTATCTCCCCAAAGCGGTGGCTCAGCCTGTAGGAGTGGGAGTAGTCTGAAACAATGTTCTTAATACGGCTTGACCTACTGTGGCTTGTTGTGCGGATAACACGTCTACACAGTAGTGCTTGGTGAATGTGTGAGGCGTAGACCATGTGGCTGCCTTACATATTTCTTGCATTGGGATGTTTCCTAGAAAGGCCATGGTAGCACCTTTCTTTCTGGTTGAGTGTGCCCTTGGTGTAATGGGCAGTTGTCGTTTAGCTTTAAGGTAGCAGATTTGGATGTATTTAACTATCCATCTGGCTATACCTTGTTTTGATATTGGGTTTCCTGCATGAGGTTTTTGGAATGCAATAAATAGCTGTTTAGTTTTCCTGATGCTCTTTGTTCTGTCAATGTAATACATTAATGCTCTTTTGACATCTAAAGTATGTAGTGCCCTCTCAGCTACGGAATCTGGCTGTGAGAAGAACACTGGAAGTTCCACTGTTTGATTTAGATGGAACGGTGAAATAACTTTTGGTAGAAATTTAGGATTAGTCCTTAGGACGACCTTATTTTTGTGTAGTTGTATAAAAGGTTCTTGTATTGTAAACGCCTGAATCTCGCTTACTCTTCTTAGAGAGGTAATGGCGATGAGAAATGCAACCTTCCATGTTAGGAACTGTATTTCGCAGGAGTGCATGGGTTCAAAAGGTGGACCCATAAGTCTAGTTAAGACAACATTTAGGTTCCATGAAGGAACAATTGGTGTTCTTGGTGGAATAATTCTTTTAAGGCCCTCCATGAATGCTTTAATGACTGGTATCCTATATAGGGAAGTTGAATAGGTAGGCTGCAGGTATGCAGATATTGCTGCAAGGTGTATTTTAATGGAAGAGAAAGCTAGGTTCGATTTTTGTAAGTGAAGCAAGTAACCCACTACATGTTTTGGGGTTGCGTGTAATGGTTGGATTTGATTAATATGGCAGTAGCAAACAAACCTCTTCCATTTACTGGCATAGCAGTGCCTGGTGGATGGCCTTCTGGCTTGCTTTATGACTTCCATACATTCTTGGGTAAGTTGTAAGTGTCCGAATTCTAGGATTTCAGGAGCCAGATTGCTAGATTCAGCGATGCTGGATCTGGGTGTCTGATCGTTTGGTTGTGTTGTGTTAACAGATCCGGCCTGTTGGGCAGTTTGATGTGGGGTACTACTGATAGGTCTAGCAGCGTTGTGTACCAGGGTTGCCTTGCCCAAGTTGGTGCTATTAATATGAGTTTGAGTTTGTTTTGACTGAGTTTGTTTACCAGATAAGGAAGGAGAGGGAGAGGAGGAAAAGCGTAGGCAAATATCCCTGACCAGTTGATCCATAGGGCATTGCCGTGGGACTGCCTGTGTGGGCATCCGGATGCGAAGTTTTGGCCTTTTGCGTTCTCTTTTGTCGCAAACAAGTCTATTTGAGGTGTTCCCCAGAGCATGAAGTAAGTGTTCAGAATTTGGGGGTGAATTTCCCATTCGTGGACCTGTTGGTGATCGAGAGAGATTGTCTGCGAGTTGATTCTGAATTCCTGGGATAAATTGTGCTATTAGGCGAATTTGGTTGTGAATTGCCCAACGCCATATCTTTTGTGCCAGCAGGCTCAATTGCGTTGAGTGCGTCCCCCCTTGTTTCTTTAGATAATACATTGTTGTCATGTTGTCTGTTTTGACGAGAATGTATTTGTGAACTATTATTGGTTGAAAAGCCTTTAGTGCTTGAAAAACTGCTAGCAGTTCTAGGTGATTTATATGCAGTTTTGTTTGATGTACGTTCCATTGTCCTTGTATGCTGTGTTGATCGAGGTGTGCTCCCCACCCTGTCATGGAAGCATCTGTTATTACGTATTGTGGCACTGGGTCTTGGAAAGGCCGCCCTTTGTTTAAATTTATATTGTTCCACCATAGAAGCGAGAGGTAAGTTTGGCGGTCTATTAACACCAGATCTGTAAGGTGACCCTGTGCTTGTGACCACTGTGATGCTAGGCACTGTTGTAAGGGCCTCATGTGCAGTCTTGCGTTTGGGACAATGGCTATGCATGAAGACATCATGCCTAGGAGTTGTAATATCATCTTTGCTTGTATTTTTTGTGTTGGATACATGCGTTGTATGATGTTGTTGAAAGTTTGAATTCTTTGTGGACTTGGAGTGGCTACTCCTATTGTTGTGTTTATTATGGCTCCTAGGTATTGTTGTACCTTGCGCGGCAGAATGTTGGATTTTGCGAAGTTGACTGTGAACCCTAGTTTGTAGAGGGTTTGTATGATTTGATTTGTGTGGTGTGAGCACGTTATTAACGAATGGGTCTTGATTAGCCAGTCGTCTAGATACGGGAATACATGTATTTGCTGCCTTCTGATGTGTGCAGCGACTACTGCTAGACATTTGGTAAAGACTCTTGGTGCGGTTGTTAAACCGAAAGGCAGTACCTTGAATTGGTAGTGTATTCCTTTGAATACAAGCCTTAGGTATTTCCTGTGCGATGGATGTATTGGTATATGGAAATACGCGTCTTTGAGGTCTAATGTTGTCATGTAGTCGTGTAGTTTCAGCAATGGTAACACTTCTTGTAGTGTGACCATGTGAAAGTGGTCTGATTTGATGTATGTGTTTAGTATTCTTAGGTCTAGGATTGGTCTTAGCGTTTTGTCCTTCTTTGGTATTAAGAAGTACAGTGAATAAACTCCTGTGTTTATTTGTGTGTTTGGTACTAACTCGATTGCGTTCTTTTGCAATAGTGCTTGAACTTCTATCTCCAGGAGCTCGGAATGATGTTTTGATAAATTTTGTGCTCTTGGTGGTATGTTTGGAGGGAATTGTAGAAATTCTATGCAATAACCATTTTGGATAATTGCTAGAACCCAAGTGTCTGTAGTGATTTCCTCCCATGCTTTGTAATAATGACCTATTCTTCCCCCCACTGGTGTTGTGTGGAGGGGGTGAGTGACATGTGAGTCACTGCTTAGTTGTAGGGGTTTTGGGGCTTTGAAATTTTCCCCTATTTCTAGGGAATTGCCCTCCTCTATATTGGCCCCGAAAGCCTCCCCTGTACTGTCCCTGGTAACTGGATGGTGTTGCCTGTGAGGTGCTGGCTTGTGTGGCCTGACCCCGAAACCCCCCTCTAAAGGGTGTTTTGCTGGAAGGTGCTGTAATTTCCTCTGCTCTGCGGGGAGTAGAGTGCGCCCATGGCTTTAACAGTGTCCGTGTCCTTTTTAAGTTTCTCAATCGCCGTGTCCACTTATGGACCGAACAGTTCTTTTTCGTTGAATGGCATATTGAGAACTGCCTGCTGAATCTCTGGTTTAAACCCAGACGTTCGTAGCCAGGCATGCCTTCTGATGGTCACAGATGTATTTATTGTTCTTGCAGCTGTGTCTGCTGCGTCCATGGAGGAGCGTATCTGGTTGTTTGAAATGTTCTGTCCTTCTTCAACCACTTGCTTTGCCCTCTTTTGTAGGTCTTTGGGTAGATGTTCAATGAGATGTTGCATCTCATCCCAATGGGCTCTGTCATAGCGCGCAAGAAGTGCCTGTGAGTTAGCGATGCGCCACTGGTTTGCAGCTTGTGCTGCGACTCTCTTTCCAGCTGCATCGAACTTGCGGCTTTCCTTATCTGGGGGTGGTGCATCCCCAGATGTGTGGGAGTTGGCCCTTTTCCTAGCTGCTCCTACAACAACAGAATCTGGTGGCAGCTGCGAAGTTATGAAAATAGGGTCTTGTAGGAGGCGCTTTATACTTTTTTTCCATCCTTGGTGTGATTGCCCTACTTTTGACCGGCTCCTTAAAGATGTCTTTTGCGTGCCGAAGCATACCAGGGAGCATAGGCAGGCTTTGGTAGGAGCTGTGGGTGGCAGAGAGGGTGTTGAATAGAAAGTCATCCTCGACTTGTTCTGAGTGGAGGCTTACATTGTGGAATTGTGCTGCTCTAGCCACCACCTGAGAATATGCAGTACTGTCTTCTGGTGGTGATGGCTTTGTAGGGTATGCCTCCGGACTGTTATCTGACACAGGGGCGTCGTATAAGTCCCATGCGTCCTGATCCTGGTCACCTTGGCTCATGGTGGTGTGAGCCGGGGAATGTGATGGAGTTTGTGCTGGCGAGACGTGAATTATAGGTGGAGGAGAGGGTGGCGGAGTAACCCTTTTCACCATTTTTGTTTGTGGTGTTTGGTCAGTTTGAAATTCCAGTCTTCTCTTTCTCCTAATAGGGGGAAGGGTGCTTATCTTTCCTGTCCCCTGCTGTATAAAAATACGTTTCTGCGTATGGTCTACATCGGTGGATTGCAGGTCTTCCTCAAACCTATGCTTTCGCATTTGGGAGGTCATTTATTGCTCTTCGGTATAAGAGCCTGAAACTGGGTCGTTGCAGGTTGTTTCGGCACCGAAACCCTGTCTGCATCTTTTTTCGGCTCCGAGGTGGCTTTTTTCTTTTTCAGAGTCGAAACATCTCGGCGTCGATCTTCATCGGTGCCGCTGTCTCGGCGTCGAGCCGTGTCTACACCGCTATCTCGGTGTCGATGTAGGTCTCCAGCACTTTCTCGGTCCCAAGAAGGCTGCGTGCCGGTGTCTCGACCAGAGTCGGACGGTCTCGGCACTGATTGGGCCTTTTTCGGTGCCGACGGTCGGTCACCGAATTTATGGGTGGAGCCATGGCCTGGTGGCAGTGGCGTCCCCTGGGCCTTGACAATCTTCTTATGAGTGGTTTTCGACGTCTTACTCACGGTTCGTGGATCGTCGAATTCCTCGGAGTCCGATTCGTGTATCGAAAAGGTTTCTTCCTCTTCCTGTACCTCGAACTCTCGGTGCGCTGTCGGCGTGGACGCCATTTGAAGTCTTCTGGCTCGACGGTCTCGGAGTGTTTTTCGGGACCGGAACGCACGACAGGCCTCGCAAGTGTCTTCACTGTGCTCAGGTGACAGGCACAGGTTACAGACCAAGTGTTGGTCTGAATAGGGGTATTTTTTGTGGCATTTGGGACAGAAACGGAACGGGGTCCGTTCCATCGGCGTTCTTCTACACGCGGTCGGGCCGAGTAGGCCCCGACGGGGATCGAAAACTACCCCGAAGGGCTCTGGAGCTCTTCGATCTTCGATGCGGTGTTGATTCTAACTACGCCGATCCCGAACGCAACAATACCGCCGAAAATCATCCGAAATTTAGCTGTTTTTCCGTTCCGAAACTCGGAGCGTCAGGAACACGTCCGAACCCGATGGCGGAAAAAAAACAATCGAAGATGGAGTCGACGCCCATGCGCAATGGAGACAAAAGGAGGAGTCACTCAGTCCCGTGACTCGAAAGACTTCTTCGAAGAAAAACAACTTGTAACACTCCGACCCAACACCAGATGGCGAGCTATGCAAAACATGCGTATCTACAGCGACAGATGCCATCGAACACATGATTATGCCCAAACATCAACCTGCAAAGTCTTTTAAGCTCCTAGGCAATACGAGGAAACACCTGGTGCATTTTGCATGGAGTGAAGGAACCACAGTGAAGCCTAGATCCTGGCCCTCAAGAGTACATTACTGGAGATGCATAAGCCCTCGACCAATCAAGAGTTGACAGAGAGCAACAGGACTGATTGGAGGAAAGACTATGGTCCAAAACAAATGGGCATGGGTACTTCCATACAGCAGGGTCAGTTGGACCAACAGTCGAGAACCTTGTACAAGACCCAAAGGCATGCTTTCACAGGTAACAGCTAGATGGATGTGATACACAGGCATGTCACATTTTCTTCTGTTCTTATTTTTGACTAATTACTACACGCCTTCACTTTTTATTATCGTGGAAGTCTTGACATCAGCCCCTCTTTCAATTCACTATGGTGTAAGCGATCTGTCCTGGGCCACTACTTCTCTCTGTGCTATTAATCTAATCACAGTTCTATCTTCCTGCGAGTTGGAGGCCCACTTCTATGGTTTTGATCCCCAAATCTCTCATTAGCCACTTTTCACATAGAGAAAATCTATGCTTGCATCCATACTGAAAAAAAAAAAAACTTGGATGTCATCCATTTTCACAGCTTAATTCTAAAAAGAAAAACTTTCCCGCTTCTTCCCAATGCAACTGTCTGCAATTTGTTTTCTGCCTACTGAACTGATCTATTCTACCTATGCTTGCAATTTGTAGTTGAACCTAAAACTTAACTTAGCCCATCAAAACTCAAGTCTCAAAAATCATTTCTTGCAAATATACAATATCCCAAAAACTAGAACACTTAATTTCTCTGCTCGGACACGTACAAACAAGTTCTTTCTTGTCTCAACCATTGCACGTTTATGTTGGGCTTTACATATAGCATAAACAAAAAACATGTGGCAAGTAGGAGGCTAACAGAAGTCGGCGCTAATCATAAAACACGCACATGCCAAGACAGCACCCCAATAGTGCCAGATAGAAGTTAAAGCCTATTAAGTAAAACATTTTAAGTTGTTTTCTTGAAAACAATTGACTGTATGTACCCCTAATCTGCAGGGGCAGAGAATTCCAGGGCAATACTGCATTATGAAGTAGAAAAAAACAAGATACCAACAATTTAGCTATATGTGCCTCATCTGCGCAATGTGTACAAGACAAGTAGAATGAGTGAACGTGGTTAGTCCGGAATGTCCCATACAAGTTCAAGAGTCAGAAAAGAGTGTGAGGCACAGACCTCAAGGGGAATGAAAACTGTCTAGTCAGGATGTAATTATCCACTAGTGTGGCATGGTACACAGTGTTAAAGACGGCAAAGAGTAAAAACAGAGCCAATACACCTTACAAGCTAAAACTCAGTAGCAGTTCATAAAGAATTACTGCTAACACCCCCTCTGTACCATGAAACTGTAAAATGCCTGCTTGAACTGCATTGAGCTTGAGCAAAGAATTATCCCTTCTAAACTCAAAGTTGAGAACTGGCTTATTTTTCTTGTACCTGCACAAAAGATAAGCACTGAGATAGGTTGAAAGTTAACTGTGTGGGCATGTTGTATAAGTTTTCATTAGCCTAATGTGACTAACGGATTTGGGCGGCAGAATCACCTGCACTGCGGGGGACTCAGTCTGATCCCACACCATGTGACACCTGTCAGCCTAATCCGGGTTTGTTGCGGTTAACTAGCAGTGCCTCATCTCTACCAAAGAGCAGGGATGATTGGGGCAAACGGGTACATGACATACATGACTCCTCAGGGGAATCGTGATCACTCAGATCTCATCTGTTTCTCGCAGTTACACTAGTCTCACGTATGCAAGGACAATCATGGGGAGAGTAAAGTTCAATAACGTTTTATTGAAGTAACTGCATCTTAAATATTAAATCATGAATTGCAACAACTAGGATGATGAAGCACAATAAGATTAGAATTGTGACAAGGAGAGTAAAACAAAAGAATAACGCTACCATACTGTCACTAAGGTTTGTAGGGATAGTTCCTACCTAAGCAATGTTAGAGCACAGCATGTTAAGCTCTATTTCTTCCCTTCAGGTTCCCCCTGGGAAGACATCATCCCTCATACCGGAGCAAGAGGCCTGTAATCTACATAAGCAGCTGCAGAGAAGCAATCAGCATACAGTCGTGATCTGGCTGGAATCTCCCTCTAACGTACATAGGTCAAAGTAGTGTTTTTATAATAAAACAGCTGATGTTCCAAGAAAGGATCCCCACGTAAGAGTGTGTATGTTTCTGTGAACATTGGAGACAAAGCGTACCACTTTTGCCGGCAACCTATCTTACTGAATGCAGCCTTGAGAAAATCAGAGTGAAAGAAATGTCTTGTTTAAGAACGCAGTGCTGACCTAGGCGAAGAACAGCTAGATAGAGAAAATAAAACAAGACAGCAAACGTGGCTGTTAAAATAATGTAACAAAGCTAAAATAAAATATTAAAGTGCACAGCGGCAGGCCTAGTTTGCTAAAATAACGTGTATAAAACTATAGCTAAAATGGCTACACAACAGCCACACCCAACTACAACAAAGGTTCTTAAGATAAGAAATAATCCAGGTCTTTTCACACAGGCCAATGCAAAAGATATATATATATATTTTTTTTTTTTAAATCATCAGTTCACAAAACACCAGTGCCATCATACAGACTATCGACCACAAAATCAGTGTGCGGCACAGATCATACATCAATTTAATTGATGTCATGGTGAACTACAGCATTAATAGTCTGAACTATGTGAGAAAGCAGAAAGGGTTAAGTACTTCAGTAACTGAGTAACCTTGGATCCCCTGTTCCCCAGACCTTTAATAAAGAATGAGCAGGTAACAACTGAAATCTTACAACTACATCAGAAAACTAATGCGGAAACCAAAACGCAGGGCGAGGGGTAACCATTTGTTCAATACTGAAAATTCATGAACTATTTTAAAAACGTCTAGGATAATGTTACTGTTGGTTTAAAGTCACAGAACTGAGAATGTGCTAGTCTAATTTCCCTTTTGAACTCTCTCAAGGCAAGCCCAAACCATGGGATAAGTCTCTTGGGGTGCAAGATAGTTTCTAACGGCATTATAAGTTCAGACGGCGACAAAATCCAAGAGCTGACTAACTCACTATTAACCGGAGCATTCGCCGCTGCCCACCCCCCCTCCACGGTGTATGAAGTGGCATTAAGTAGTTGAGTCAAGGTTATTAACATTTATTTTTTATTATTTCCACTTGGTCAAGGGAGAGGGGTGACAGTCTGCTCCTCTTCAAATCATTCAAAACTGTTAGTCTCCTTCTCATCAATATTATGCTCCTACATCAGCCTATCTCAATTAGCAGCACTATATACTAATGTTTCAATTTAAGTTGCTAATTCTTTGCAGTGTATTTGAATATATTAACGCCTTGCCACTTAATTATCCATGCAGTATACTGCTCTGCCTCCTCATCTCGTCTGCTCCATTGTTTCCATGAGTCACCTCAATTGCTCTTTGTTCTGCTGGCGTTTCTAACACTGGATGCACATCTTCAATATCTATGGTTAAGAAGTATGGAAATACTATTCCCAGGCAGTAGCTAACCAGCCTCATCATGTGACTGCAAGCTGTTTTTAGCACCTACTCATCTTTTGCACAACCCCCTTGCTTTCTTCAGCACTTTGAATAAAAATGATATCATAGACTCCATAAAATACAAAAACATACAAGATAAACTAACCAGGGAACTATGGACCACAAGACCTAAGAGGAGGACTAACAATATGCGATGTGTATGCCCTATTGTCAAGTGATAATGAAAGCAAGATACAACTAAGTTAATTTACAACAAGATCTGTAAAGAATAGATCTTTGCTGCACAAGAATTCCAGTTGAAAGAAAACGAATACAAGGTTGCATAGTGTAAAACTGAGGAAAAATAGCTTCAGCAGACTCCCAGAGAGCAAGGTATTGCAGTCTCAGAAGCAAACTGCAGTGTTGAGGACAAAAGCTAGGAACATATTTAAATGCTTTCAAGATCTAAAAAGATTATCTGAGCTACAGCATAGATGATACATATAATATCCATTCAATACAAAGAAAGCAGAAACTGTAATCAGAATGACCCTTGAAAGGTAAGCAAACATCACACATTCCATGGGTTTAAACATGGTGAATAGGTTTAATTTAAGGTCAATACTAAAGTTTGCCCAAGCAAGCGTTTCACTAAGGCGAATGTGCAAAGTGAACATGTCCTTCCTTCAGTGGCTGATTCATAACCGAGAGCTGCACAGAGCAAGAATTGAAGGACTTCAGACAGCAACATCAAAAGCCACTATCTGCTGTACATGAAACATGTCTGAATCAATATGAAAGACCAAATGTCTTGTGAACACTAGTGGGATTGTGAAAGGTCCCCTGCGTAGCTTTGCAGATCATATGCCCTTTCATATGTCTTTAGCTCAAACTCCTCTTAGCAAGCTGTAGCTTTTTAACCATCGACCTCAGATCATGCATGTGCACTAGAGGTAATGTCTGTGATAAGGACTGAGACCCAGAAGAGGCTACAGTGGTCAGAAATGCACCCTCCTTCGGATGTATATGAAAAAGTGATGGATGGAATTCATGAATTGATCTCAGTAACAGGTAAATACTCAGGCTGCATCCTGGTCCATCGTTATTTGGCACACTATGCCCCCTTAGTATGGGGCCAACCATGTGCAAATCAGTCCTTAACCCTGTTCCAATGGGAACAGTCCAGCACAGCCCGAATTGCCAGGTCAAGTACTTCCTGAAGCAGAACATAAGCAAGGCAGGTCATGCTGCGTACTCATTTGCCAGGCATAGCTTGGGTTCTGGTTTCAGTGTGCACACGACCCACGTCTGGGCATATCAGACCATTTAGGGTGGCACTGAAGTATACAATAAAGTGATGCATGAAATGCATTAATATCAGCCACTGGTAATTGTTCGAGCCATATCTCAGTCCACTGTTATTTGACCTGGTCCTCCCCAGCATCTCAATGAAACCAAGCTATACCTGCCTGAGGAGCCCTAAGCAGGATGAAATCAATGCTAGATTACTTGTGTTCAGGTTTTGAAAGGACCTGGTCTGGCAGTTGAGACTGGAATGCTCCTGATGGAGCAGGGTCAAATGATTTGCCCATGGCTGGGTCCAAACTGAGGTGGCATGGTGTGCAAAATGCAACTGGAGACCGTCATGTAGAATAAAGAAGTGTGTAAGTGAAAGCACTACACAAGTTGCTACTCAGAGATGGTACAAACGCCCTGCTCCTAATCCAGCAACAAAAAGGGCCATTAGAAAATGTATCAAAGTTGATTTCTAGAGCATCAACTGCGTTTTAGCATTTATGTATGAGCGTTTAATAAAGTGCAGCTTGCTCCTTACAGGCGTATTGTGGTCACTAAGGTGCTGCGCTGTGGCAGCGCTGAGGAAGAGAGAATGTGCTTTTCTTGCACATGATGCTCTTGTGATTTCATAGATTAGTCTGTTCACAAAACATCCATCAACAGTTTTGAATAGCATAATGGCTGCTCAAGAGCAGTGTAAATGTAGCTAATTGAGCCAGATACCTTCCTGATGGTGGGGAATTGAGATCTCATTAGTTCCTAAAGGATAGCAAGAGGGGATCACGATTTTAAAGTGATATGATTTTAGACTTGATAGGCTAGTGGTTGCCAATCATGGCTGCATGCATCAGGTCAATCATCAATTCTGGAGCTGATCTAGCAGCACACCACTATGGAACCTATTGGTCATCTGGCAGCTAGATTTTAAGGAAAGTACAGGTCACCAAACAAATAAGTTTTAGTTTCATCCGACCATAATTACAAAGTAGTAATAGATTACAGCTAATATGCATGACTGATAATAGATGCCACAGTGAAAGGATCACATGCATTTGTGAACATATAACATTTCCAGAGGGAGAAATTGAAAGCAGCAGCGAGACGGTGACACAGAAGGGCAAAGAGGAAGGGGTAGAAAATAAGAGTGCTGAAATTTAGATGCTACAGAGACATGTAAAAGGTGAAGTAGTCCTCAGGCATCTGCAGTGGAAGGACAACTCATCTAATGAAAACAATGAGACCAACTCTGCGGGATAGGACCAACAAGACCATGGAGCAAAGTATTAAATGAAGGAAGATAAAATACAGAACGTCATCCAATAATCAGCAAGGGGAAAACCCTAAACTCAAGTAAAGTATCTGTTTAAAGTTTCTGGTTACAATGCTAAGATGGGCAAATAAAGTAGTCTGTAGTGAGGAAGTAAAAATGTGACGCCAAACTTTGTTATAGGTTTTAGATAATGCATCCAGATTCTATACAAACATGGTAAAACAAGTATGCGCAACTCGGGTGAAAATACAGACCTACTACAATTGTGAGAAAATATAGACCTACTATAATCAGAGGTCGAAATTAATAGATAATCCAGTCGAATCTATGCTGCACAATAAAGATGTTTCCAATTATTATCTCAAGTTTGAACTGACATTTCAGGAAAAATGGATCGTAAATTCTTGCTGAACTACAAACTGCGACTTTTTACAAGCCGGTGCTTGTTATGTAAACATCTTTCAATAATGAGAATTTGACACCTGTCTCAAAGGTAATACTTGTGAAAATATTTTCTCAACTCTACCAGTTTTTGAAGTCTCAGAAGATACCAATTTTAGAAGCTTAAAGATTTTGTTAGTGATATTCATGGATTAAATGAATGTAGACCTTTCTTATCTTGTAACGATTGTAAATGCTTTGAAATAACAATACAATTGGAGGAACCATTAGAATTACCACCTTATGGCAAAAAAGGACATAATTTACTCAAGTACAAAGTGTGAAAACATTTCAGCACGGAACACTACAACATTTCAGAGACAGTTCTAATTTTCAACCATTGATGTAGACCCTCTAGGGACACATGAAACCCATTGTTACTCTGCAGTTTTCATCACTATCTTAGTAGAAACTGTTTAGAAATATACTGCATTTCACAATCTAAAGAAACTGAGGAAGTTTGGGAAGATCAAGTATGGTTGACATATCACTATCAAAGCATTGCCAAAAGGTTAAGTACTTGGACATGGGCCGCTTAGATAGGCATGATAAAACCTAGCATGGAAACCCTTCAGACACTACATTCTCACAAGAGTGATCAAGTGCCAAAAAAACCTTTCCTTTCAAGCTTCATTGCCATGATCACGTTGGCTCAGGCTCTTCAGAGACATCTGATAATTAGGACCTGGGGTTGCTTGAATGCCAAATCCAATATTCTTTAGGAAAACTGCACAGAGCTCACAGTCTTTAGCGTGACAGAGGCAAAAGACAACTCTAGTTTCTGATCTGCAAAACTGGCATAAGCTGGGTATCCTTAGACCAGAGCGTACTATTAAAATACAGCTCCAAATATTTTGAAAGGACCAGGACGACTACTGGACTATGGAACAAAAAAGGCAGGGACGCTGTTGTGACCACGTCTTATCTAGGAAAAAGGGCTGAAGCAAAAGCATTTAATTTCCCATCTCTAAAACTTATAAATTTCCAGAACGAGGTTGTGTGAGAATTTTTATATTTTAATTTTTTTTATTTCTTTTTAACTGATATGTTACTGTAGAAACAGAAAGTTGCAGGACCTTTGCCAGTGCACATTCCTCTTCTCTTTAGTGACAGTCTTCAAAGACACCCACCCGTCAACTGCCAGACAATTTGTAACATTCTATTTAGTATGTTTTAATATTTTGCTAGCAGAACTCTGCTGAAGTATTTTGCCAATAAGATAATACAAAAATATATGAATATTAAAAATAATTCACACCAGAAGGATCTGCACATCCAGTCTACCGCAGATGCTGCCGTCCTGGTTCCTGGAGACGGTGCCGTCTTGGCTGCTGTAGGTGCTTTGGTCTTTCGTGCTGCAGGTGCTGCCATTTTGCTTGCTGCTCTCTTGGCCACTGCAGGTGCTGCCGTAATTTTATGGAAGACAATGTGGTCCACTTGTGTGCATCAGGTGTAGAACAAAGCTTTAGTACTTTGTCGACTGACTAAACATTGTGTGAATATATAAATTGTGCCAATGTGTAAGGCCAGACATGGGTATTATGTATTCCGCAAGGCAATCCTAAAGGCATGTTATGAAAGGCCATCAAGTAGGACACAGGCCCTATACATGCAGAGACATTGCCGGAATATTACAGAGACAGTGAAGCATGGAAACAGACTAAATTGCAACCTTCTTGTAGGAAGTTGGCTCTGTATGCACTATTTCAAAGTAAGGAATAGTATGCACCGAGTCCAAGGGTTCCCCTTAGAGGTAAGATAGTGGCAAAAAGAGATAATACTAATGCTCTATTTTGTGGTAGTGTGGTCGAGCAGTAGGCTTATCAAAGGAGTAGTGTTAAGCATTTCTTGTACACACTCAGGCAATAAATGAGGAACACACACTCAAAGACAATTCCAGGCCAATAGGTTTTTGTATAGAAAAATATCTTTTCTTAGTTCATTTTAAGAACCACAGGTTCAAATTTTACATGTAATACTTCAAATGAAAGGTATTGCAGGTAAGTACTTTAGGAACTTTGAATAATCACAATAGCATATATACTTTTCACATAAAACATATAGCTATTTTAAAACTAGACACTGCAATTTTCAACAGTTCCTGGGGGAGGTAAGTATTTGTTAGATTTTGTAGGTAAGTAAACCACCTACGGGGTTCAAGTTTGGGTCCAAGGTAGCCCACCGTTGGGGGTTCAGAGCAACCCCAAAGTTACCACACCAGCAGCTGAGGGCCGGTCAGGTGCAGAGTTCAAAGTGGTGCCCAAAACACATGGGCTTCAATGGAGAAGGGGGTGCCCCGGTTCCAGTCTGCCAGCAGGTAAGTACCCGCGTCTTTGGAGGGCAGACCAGGGGGGTTTTGTAGGGCACCGGGGGGGGGGATGGGAGGGGGGGGGGGACGGGGGAGAAACACAAGTTAGCACAGCAAGTACACCCTCAGCAGCACGGGGCAGCCGGGTGCAGTGTTCAAACACACGTCGGGTTTCCAATGTAAATCAATGGGAGACCAAGGGGTCTCTTCAGCGATGCAGGCAGGCAGGGGGGGGGGGGCTCCTGGGGGTAGCCACCACCTGGGCAAGGGAGGGCCTCCTGGGGGTCACTCCTGCACTGGAGTTCCGATCCTTCAGGTCCTGGGGGCTGCGGGTGCAGGGTCTTTTCCAGGCGTCAGGATCTGGGAGTCAGGCAGTCGCGGTCAGGGGGAGCCTCGGGATTCCCTCTGCAGGCGTTGCTGTGTGGGCTCAGGGGGGACAACTCTGGCTACTCACGGTCTCGTAGTCGCCGGGGAGTCCTCCCTGAAGTGTTTGTTCTCCACAAGTCGAGCCGGGGGCGTCGGGTGCAGAGTTGCAAGTCTCACGCTTCTGGCGGGAAATGCAGTTTGTCTTGAAGTTGCGTCTTTGGAAACAAAGTTGCAGTCTTTGGTGAACAGGGCCGCTGTTCTCTGGAGTTTCTTGGTCCTTGTAGAGCAGGGCAGTCCTCTGAGGCTTCAGAGGTCGCTGGTCCTGGGGAAAGCGTCGCTGGAGCAGTTTTCTTCCGAAGGGGGGAGACAGGCCGGTAGAGCTGGGGCCAAAGCAGTTGGTGTCTCCGTCTTCTCTGCAGGGTTTTTCAGCTTAGCAGTCCTCTTCTTCTTAGGTTGCAGGAATCTGAGTTCCTAGGTTCTGGGCAGCCCCTAAATACAGAATTTAGGGGTGTGTTTAGGTCTGGGAGGGCAGTAGCCAATGGCTACTAGCCCTGAGGGTGGCTACACCCTCTTTGTGCCTCCTCCCAAGGGGAGGGGGTCACATTCCTATCCCTATTGGGGGAATCCTCCATCTGCAAGATGGAGGATTTCTAAAAGTCAGATGCACTTCAGCTCAGGTTGCCTTAGGGGCTGTCCTGACTGGCCAATGACTCCTCGTTTTTCTCATTATCTCTCCTGGACTTGCCGCCAAAAGTGGGGGCTGTGTCCAGGGGGGGCGGGCATCTCCACTAGCTGGAATGCCCTGGGGCAGTGGTTCCCAACCTTTTGACTTCTGTGGACCACCACTTTAACATTGATGGAACCCAGGGACCCCCACTGAATCATCATCGGAATCCAGGGGCCCCCGCCTGTGTCATTACTGGAAGCTGGGGACCTAATTTGTCAATATTTGTTAATATTTGTTAATTTTCTAGGCTCTCGCGGACCCCCTGAGAAGGCTTTGCGGACCCCCAGGGGTCCCCAGACCACAGGTTGGGAACCACTGCCCTGGGGCATTGTAACACGAAGCCTGAGCCTTTGAGGCTCACTGCTAGGTGTTACAGTTCCTGCAGGGGGAGGTGTGAAGCACCTCCACTCAGAGCAGGCTTTTGTTTCTGTCCCCAGAGAGCACAAAGGCCCTCACCACATGGGGTCAGAAACTCGTCTCTCAGCAGCAGGCTGGCAGAGACCAGTCAGTCCTGCACTGAACAATTGGGTAAATACAGGGGGCATCTCTAAGATGCCCTCTGTGTGCATTTTTTAAATAAATCCAACACTGGCATCAGTGTGGGTTTATTATTCTGAGAAGTTTGATACCAAACTTCCCAGATTTCAGTGGAGCCATTATGGTGCTGTGGAGTTCGTTTTTGACAGACTCCCAGACCATATGCTCTTATGGCTAACCCTGCACTTACAATGTCTAAGGTTTTGCTTAGACACTGTAGGGGCATAGGGCTCATGCACCTATGCCCTCACCTGTGGTATAGTGCACCCTGCCTTAGGGCTGTAAGGCCTGCTAGAGGGGTGACTTACCCATGCCACAGGCAGTGTGAGGTTGGCATGGCACCCTGAGGGGAGTGCCATGTCGACTTGGTCGTTTTGTCCTCACCAGCACACACAAGCTGGCAAGCAGTGTGTCTGTGCTGAGTGAGGGGTGCTGAGTGAGGGGTCCCCAGGGTGGCATAAGACATGCTGCAGCCCTTAGAGACCTTCCCTGGCATCAGGGCCCTTGGTACCAGGGGTACCAGTTACAAGGGACTTACCTGGATGCCAGGGTGTGCCAATTGTGGATACAAAAGTACAGGTTAGGGAAAGAACACTGGTGCTGGGGCCTGGTTAGCAGGCCTCAGCACACTTTCAATTCAAAACATAGCATCAGCAAAGGCAAAAAGTCAGGGGGCAACCATGCCAAGGAGGCATTTCCTTACAACAATGGTGGCATAAGTTAAAGTTAGTTGGTTAAAATATAACTGGTGATTACATTATTATATATATAACTGTAGTCAAACCAAAGGTCTTGGCTAACGTGAGACCTAAAAATAATATTTTTACCAATGCCTACTTTAAAAATTACTGCTTAATTCGCATTCCACATACTAGAGCTACACGTGTTAGATCGGTGCAATGGACCGTAAACCAAATCACTGCTAATATTCAGTCAGAATATGCACCATCATTGGTGGGAAAAATCACAAAATGGACATTGATAAAATTACATTATGGGTACAAGAACGAATCTGCACACCCTGCAGTGGGCAAACAAATGGAAGTATCTGACTGTCGTAAAACACTGCCTTCATTGCTGCACAAGCAAATTATTTAAAATAGAACATATGTACAGACATTAAGAAATTCAACTGCTACAGAACTGAACTTGCTTCCTTTGGCCTTTCAAAAACAAATCCGTAAATCAATACATTAGTTGTTTCAGATTCATTATTTAAGTTACAGAGTTACAGGGTGAATTTGACACATTAGAAATCAAATTAACCCTGAAACTCGTGAAAAGATAGGTGCAAACTAGCCCTCTTTGGAATCTGTACAGCAAATATTGGCACACTGGAGTGAGGGAATCTACTTGCAGGTAATTCTGCTGCTGAGCGAACTGCAAAACGTGTGCTACAAGTCCGCAAAGTAGCAGAGGTAACCCAACTGCAACCTAAGTTTGCCCCAGAAACCCATTCAGCAAAACAATCGTCACACAGAAATGATTGCAGGCATTCCAGTGAAGTAAAAGTACTTCCTGGACATGATGGACTCCAACAGTTACAATATCGAGTGTCAGAGAGCGCTATATACCAAATGAAGTGGCTGGGTGTACTGCATGAAACAACTAGATCCAAATAAAATAGAGCAGCTCATGAGAGGAAACGTTCAGCACACATACAGGAATTTCTGGAACTCTACACATTACAAACAATTTATTAGTGGCCACACTAGTGAAGAAAGAGACCAGACAGTATGTACTATAGTGCAAATCTGTCAGTGATAGCTTCAACATTTGTTTTCTCCGGGTGCAACAATTAGAAGCCTGTAGTCTTTGGGGGAGACCTCTCTAGTACACTGTCAACAAAAACGGTTCTGGAGGACCACAAAGAACCACCAGAGTTCGGGAGTGCAGTTTCAGACCCATGTCTAAGTGGAAAATTTTGGAACTGACTTCAGTGAGCAGAGCTGGTGTCTATATGCAACTCCACACCATTACTTACTGAGCCACCACCCAGTCTAATGGAACCACCTACCGGTGCAATTGCTATAATGAGTTTTCGAATACAGTCTGGCGACTGAAGAAAAGGTGCGGAATCTGTAGTTAGACATATCCACCAGAACAATAATGCTGTTACACTTTAGGTAGGGATTACACTAATGGATTAGGGTACAATGGAATACAATGGAGCCCACCTAATCTTCTGACATTTTGTCTATAAAAGCAGCATGCATTGTTCCCATCATTCTAGCTCATGGTATATGAAGAATAGTGTATGATAATAGTGTTATGTAAAATACCAATACTTTCAGTGTGTATACTGATAGCAAGTCTTGCCGACTCATACCACTCTTACCCATACAGGCACAATTGGAGGATGACAAATGGCGTTTTTTCCCCACCTCCATAAATATATACATTTCTTTTTTTTTGGGAGGGGGGGGGGGGGGGGGAGGGGAATTAGGAAATACCCGTCCTTGTCAGCAGCCCGTTACACAGTGAGGATGAAGCAACCTTTAGAGGGAGCAAGCGTTCTACTGCCTCAATACTTTTGTACTACCCAATGGGAATTTCTTGGGAGGCACATTCCTTTTTAGGGTCGAACCTGCGTAGCATGTGCATCACTTGCGAGACACTGTAGTAGTTCGAAAAGGGATCGGAGCACCATCCATGTCACATCAGTGTCTTTCATTGGTTTGTGGGCTTGCTTTTTAAAATCTGCTTGCTTTCATTAGTGGAAGGCATGCATGCGTCATGCCTTTTCCGGTGGTTAGCCCTCCTCGAGCGCAGTGACCAAGTACTGAAAACATATGAGGTTCGCCGTTTTCTGCCCAGTCTGTGGACTACTATTTCGCAGCGCGATCTTGCTTGTTTAGCAGCGCGATCGCGCTTGTTTTTTTTCCATTTAATGAGGCAAGAAAGGTCTGGTTGGGAGTTTACAACTGCTAATAGTTCTAACTTGGAGAAATGTGAAACCCGTTGCATTGCAAATGCTTGTTTAGTGTGTAATGAAATCTTTTACAAAAACTGACTCAGTGGAGTGAGTGTAGACGTTCATACTGCTTTTTGCAGAGGAAAGTAAATTTGTATTTTAATATGGTATGCAAAGCATATTGACACTTTTGTGAAATATATTATGCCTCTTCTTGACAGTCAACACTGTGGATATTGACACACTTGGTATTAATTGTAGATACCAAACAAAAGGTAAAGAAGAATCAGTTCAAGGTAACATCAAAAACGACTGAAACCAAGTATCTAGATAGATACTGACTCCCCCGTGGTAGGACACTGATCAAACTAGAGAACTATGGAAAAAATGAAATAATGAACATTAAAGAGCCACAAAACAGTGATTGGAATAGGGGACTTCTCTCAAACAAGCACTGAATGACTTGAGGTGAAAAACTACAAGAATTTAAAGTGAGTTTCACAAGCTTTTTTATTTCAGTGCTCTTCACATTACCAAGTCATTAGAACTAGGTTTTAGTAGGCTTAATCGGCCACTGCCTTAAATGTAAATGTACCATGCTCCAGAAACCATTGGGCGCATGCCATTTTCTGCCTATGATTTGCAGCTTGAGAACTGCCTGGCCATCAAGGCCTTAGTAACATGAGAAAGGAAACAATTCCAAAGAGGCACACACTACACAACATAAAGCAGCGGCCGAAACACTATTTCTTCTTCATCCACTTAGCTATGCAGGAATAGCAATGCAGACCTAAACTGCTCCAATATCAAAAGTCTTTTCTCTTTTAGTCATTGAAAAAAAACAAAAATCAACAATTTTCTTAGATACATGAAATGAAGTTCCATAATATGAATTACACGGATTAAGCATATATTTTACTCCATGTATGTATGGATGGATTTACCAATGTGAACAAACCTGCCCATTTCTACGTGTGCAATTCAATAACCTAAATTACTAAAACTTCCAATATTTTTGAGGTTTGATGCCTAGCGTAATACTACTGAGTTACGACATTTCTGTTTTAGCTGCCTCAGCTTTCAAACACCAACCTCTTTTTGGGCTTTTGGTAGACTTTTTGGGTCTTTGAAGCTTAATGCTTTAATTGCCATGGATGTTTTGCTGGAAGTGGCTGCTGCCGATTTAGGTCTTGCTAGCCTGAGTAGGCAGTGTTCTTCCTCTCTGACCTGGTTGTCAAGATGTAGTGCTTTAGGAACATACATGCTAATGTGCATTTCGCAGCCTGTAACATAAGTGAGCAGATCTCACATTGTAGATGCAGTAAGGACAATACAATAAGGATCGTCTCTTGATCCTGCTCCTTTGAACATTCTTACAAGGCTTAGAAACCATATTTTCTGCTTTAATGGCCTTATTCAACTCCTCGTTGGAGATGGGCCATGTTCCCAATGCATGGAAACATGCAATTATTTGGCCCCTATTGAAAACAAGCATTTCCAATGCAATGGGTCTCACATTTGCTTGAGTTAGGGCTATTGGTGGTGCAAATTCATAACTAGACTTTTCTTGCCACATAAATTGGTAAACCCTACCTCATAATTTGGTCTTTTCCTGTCACATAATTCCAGTGGCTTGCATACAACTAACACTTTCATTTACCTTCTTCCTATATCTGCAGCCAAAAACGAAAATGTTGCCATTCAGTATCCTACCTTAAATCTGCCATCCTAATTTCAATAGAATACCACTTTCACCACAACCCTTCATCATAGTTGCTGATTGGCTAACAATTCCCAAAACAAGACAGCCAAGGGGGAGTAAAAAGAGAAATAAACTAAGAGTCACCCAAACATAGCAAGAGTGTTCAAACACATGTAAGAATTCGAACATGAGTAAATGTACATTGCGTACGAGGACATGTAAAAGTTTAGTAACACAGATTTCGCACATGCTAACTTTTTCCCACATGAAAAATATTAACCACTGTGGGTGAACATTTATCCATTTCCTGCACTGGAACGTCACTATCCACCCCTGGAAGCAGCTTTACACAACGCTGTGTTAATATGTGCGCGTAACTTGATTTATGGAGGCAAATTAAACTTATTAGTTGTCCATGAATCAGGCCTGACTCATGCCTTGGAAATATTTGTGTAAAACAGAAAGTCGACCTCACAGGATAGCTATTTTGGTATAAAACTTAAATCAGACCCAACCGGACAGTGTTTTTCCCCAGAAACAAGGTCCTAGCTTAATCCCACTGCTCCCACATGTCCTCGATGACCCTGGTAAAATGTAGTTGGCGATTTCTGCAGCCTGGGGCCTTGGCATGAAAGAATTCTCCACATTCCTGATGGGCAAAGCAAGGGGCCACAGGAGGTTTAGCTATGCGCCTGCATGTTCCCATAGCCGCCAAAAGTGGAAGCCCTAGGCATCAAGAGTAAACTCAGATGTAACAAAAAACCCTAAAAAATGCTTAACACTTCCATAAAGCAGCACTTACGTTGAAAAACACTACTTTTTACATGTTTATTCTATTTCATTTGTTACTGGTCAATAGATTCACAAATCCTGTGAATCACGCTTATAGTTATATGTACTACATTGCTGATCAAGATGCTTTGACGACTGCACCATGTACATGTTCAGTGGGTGTAGTGTAAATTCCATAATTACTTAAAAACACTTAACAAGCCAAAACTAGACCTTGCCATGGACGAGGGCATCTTTTTACACAAGAAAACAGTACTTGCCGAACTTAGGCTGTTAATGTGTGGGAGTCTGTGAGTAACTAAAAAGTAGCAGTTTTGTCCCTTAACAAGGTTAACGTCCATGCAGCTAACCCTCCCAGCCCCCATCTCTAAAGTGAAATGAGAAGGTATCCCTGCCAGTATACTGTGAGACACTTCAGGGTCTGGCCTCCCTCTCTCCATCCCTTGACAAGAGAGCAGCACTAACACTCAAACTCTTAGTGGCAGCGGCAGGAGGCTCAGGCCTGAAATGAGAGCCCAGCCAGACAGGAATCCCAGGCGGTCAGACCTGGACTCTATACACACAGGGACATTCACAACAGTGCATGTAAAACTCAGCCTACCTTGGTGCGAGTTTTCTTAATAGCATGCTCAAGTCACTAGTGTATCCTGTGCCTCTGGCCTGGGTGCTGGCACACTCCGAGAAACAGCCTGCCCTGACGGGCGTGAGATGGGTGAGGTTAAAAGCCCACAGATTGATTACAAAAGGTTGCAAGCGCTTGCATGCTCAACCTAAAAAGTGTCCTCAGACCCAGGCAAACTAGAAAATTACAGGGCTATTTCTCTACTTCCAGGGATAAGAAAATCTTGGAGAAACTCTAAAATTCATTTCTTTCAGATTTTCAGGAAACCAATAACCTGCTACATTATACACAAACAGGCTTTCACCAACGATGCAGTACAGAGACAGCTCTTCTATTTGCAAAGGAGGACATAAAAATTAAGTTAGACCATGGAGGGTCTGCTGCGCTCATCCTTCTTGAGTTGAGCACAGCGTTCGACACCGCCTCACAGACATTTCTGAGTGACAGGCTGAAAGCAATTGGAATCTCAAGGACAGCTTTAAAATGGCTAACATCTTTTGTAACAAATAGAAGCTTTCAAGTGAGTGATGGGCCTTTTTTGTCAGAAACACAATCTGGACTGTGGAGTGTTGCAAGGTTCTTCTTTGAGCCCTACGCTCTTCAATATAGATGTGCACCCTCTTTCTGACATCTTCTACCCAATGGCTTTACAATGGTATCCTTCGCAGACAACACTCCAACTGTCACCGGATACCAATTGCACCTTCAAGAAGCTGATAACACGCATGGAACTGGTGGCTAGCTGGATGGCAGCAAGCCGGCTTAAGCTAAACTGGGATAAAACTGAGGTGTTGGTGGTCAGAAACAACCCCTCGCTTTTGACCAACTTCTATGCCCCCCCCCCTTGTTTGGGAGAATCCCCTATTCCCAAACCCGAAGTTAGACACCTTGGTGTAATCTTGGGGAAGGATCGGACTATGGTTTTTCAGGTGAAAAAAGTTTCAGGAACACGTTTGAGCTATTAAGATCCCTCAGGGAAATGCTTAGATAGCTTCTTTTAGAATATCAGAGGACTGTGGTCCAAGGCCTTATTCTGTCACGTCTGAACTTTGGGAATTCCTTGTAAGCCCAGTATGACTTACAAAAAAGCTGCAGGTTATTACAAACGCAGCAGGACGAACATTACTAGGTGTCTTGAAAGGGAACTCCACTCGTCCAGTGCTATTGGAACTGCACTGGCTGCAGATCATAAAAATAATTGAATTCAAAGCCCTAATGCATTGCCCAAAGGCTGAAGTATTCAGCAGGTACACATTCTACAGCGTCTCATCACTCCACACACAGCTTCCGGAGGGCTGAGATTAAATGATCTCTCCCTTCTTGATGTCCCCAGAATCAAGACAGAAAGGGGAGGAGGTCGTTCATTTGCACATCGTGCCACTAAACTGTGGAATACTCTGTGTTCAGATTAATTCAGACAGCAGTCTGCTAAGCTTTAGGAAGCAACTCAAACCCATCTCTTTGTAGAAGTTCTGAACAACAGCTTTATACAATTCTGTGTTTCAATGTGCTCCATCTATTAGCACCGGAATGGCCGTTGGTGGGTAGCAGTTGCGCTTTATAAGACGATTTTATATAACATATAAAGGACAGGCACTCCTTGTGCCAAGCAGTGGTAGTAGCCTTAGCCCTTATCGAATGGGCTCTCAGACCTCGCATGCTTGCTTATTGGCCATTGAGCAGAAGATCTTAAAAGATGGCAGGGTTCTCTTCTGCACAGACTTCCCTTCTCCAGAAAAACCCACAAAAAGCAGATCATCCACTCAAAGGTCTTTGGTAAATTCTATGTAATAGCTTAGAGCCCTATTGGGATACAACTGATGGAGGGGTTGAGGGTGAGAGAACAGAGTGATGGATTGGCAAACTTGGAGGAAAATCTCAACTTTAGGTAGAAAGACTCCCGTCTCCCCAGGAGCAATTGGTCAGGGAGAAACAGGACGACAGGAACTTGCTCTGAAAATGCTTTTAGTTCTCATACTATATGATGACATCCGCAGTGACGAAGGCAGTTTTCACAGTCAGGAGACACAGCTAGCAGATTTTGCAGTGGGTCGTCTGGCAGGCGGATAGACATCCACCACTTGAGGCAGCAAATCAAAAGCAGTCAACTGCACTGCTCAATCACCACGCATGGAGGTGTAGTCTGTTGATTCAGATGAAGGACCCACCCTTGTTGGCGACAGGAGATCCTCCCTTACTGGCAGCCTGATTGGAGGACAGATGCTCATGCTCAGGAGATCCAGGCACCACTCTCCTGGCCAAATCGGGGCTAACTGGGATAATTTCAGCCCATTCAGACCAGATTATCTTCAGAACTCTGGACAAGAGAGAGGAAGTGGTGGGATGGCCTACAGGAGTTCCTTGTTCCATTCCAGCCAGTATGCGTCTCCTAATAAGTGCACTTGCAAAAACTCCAATGTGGAATACTTTTGATGCTGCATGTTTGACACTGGCTAAAAATATATCTAGCCAGGTTTCGTCCCACCGGTTAAATACGCCCTGCACTATCTCATGATGTAGCGGAGACTTGTGATCTTCCATGCTAGACGATGTCTGCTTAGTCTGCCCCGGAATTCAGGGATCCACCAGGTGATTGGTGAGCACCAAGATGCCCTGGCATTTCAAGCATACCCAGAGAGACCAGGCCTCCTGACAGGCCCCTCAACAGCCACGCTTGATGCAGTATCATATGACTGTGGAGTTGTTCGTGAGAACCTGCACCAGCCTCCACTTGATGGAAGGCTGGACCGCCTTCAGAACCCAGACGAAAGGCCTGCAGACCCAGAAGACTGATGTGGAGTTGCTGGTCAATGTGGATCCTCTAATCTCCACCTTCACCATGTGATGCCGGGTCCCCAAGCAAATGATGCATCCATCACCACTGTCAGTTCAGAGTGAGGACAGCTGAGTGGGCTTCCACATTAAAAACTGCAGTCAAATAAGCCACTACTGAAGCTGTTGATCTGCCTCCTCAGATGCATATGGTGTTGGAAAGGCAGCCTCGGTGCTGGGCCCACTGGGACTGCAAGTTCCAATGTAGAGCACGCCTGAGCCACCTGGCTGTGGGTTGCACAAGGCTAAGCGGTGAAAAAGTCTCAGAATCACCCTCACCTGGGTCCAGGGGCAAACCTTAAACATTGATATAGCCCAATAGTCCTGGACTAATTGATGCAGTAAGAAAGCCCTGAAATCCACCATTTACAGGACAGCCCCAATAAATTATAGTCTCTGCAAGGGAAGTGGGTCAGACGTGTGACATAATTGGGGGTTCACCATCCACATGCCAGAGTCCTGCCGTTTTTCGTATATGGCCAGTCGTGTATGTACATGAATACACCAATCTCCAAAGACAGGAAGCAAACATTGATATCAAAGTGAGGGGTGATCAGGCCAAAGAGGAGTATGTTACATTGCAAATGCTCCTGGCCCACTTTGAACCGCAGGCAATACCTGTGGGACTGCAGGATGGATATATTAAAATACACACCTGGCAAGTCCAGGGACCACTATCCAGTTGCAAGAGTCCAAAGCAGAGAAAATCTGAGCCAACTTTAGCTTCCTTAATCTGTCCTTCTGCAGGAAGGTATTGAGAGGACACAGTCCAAGATGAGCCAGAGACCCTCACAATTTAGGAATAAGGAAATAGTGGGAATAACACCCTCGCATGTCTCAGAATAAGGTACCCTCCACTATATTACCACTGGAACGCAACAGGTGCAACTCATGAAGGATGGACTGGTGCTCCTCTGAAATCTGTTCTGTATGGGAGTGATATTGGGTAGAGGGAAAAGAAAGGGTTGGCCACTGCCATTATGAATGATATGTAAGATCCAACTGTCAAACGCAATGGATCGCCAACCTGGGAATTGATGTTGAGTCCTGCCTTCCAGTGGGCAGCATGAGCCGTTGAGGGCTAATTTAAGCGGTTTGTTGGTTAGTGTAGTAGGGGAGAAACACTGGTTCGCCTGCTGACCTGCGCGTTCTCTGTCCAACTGGCATTCCTGAAAGGACAGGGCTTTCTGTTGCATCACTTGTTGGAAAGGCTACTTGTGTCTATACCCCAGACTTCTGAATAGACCCTACATTTCTGGTGTGGAATAGTTTAACTGGGGAAACAGACCAAGGACCATGTTCTAACTATCTTCAAAGAGTTCTGAAGTGGAAGGGCATATCCATCAGTGAATCCTGCACATCACCAGAGAACCCCATAAACCTCATTCTGTCATGCCATGCTATGGATTCTAAACCTGCCTGGGTAACATATCTGGCCAGGTTTTGTCTGTCATGTATTGCCTGGGCCAAAGAAGCCCTCAGATCTCCTAGGCAGGACTGCTGGCTAGATCTCGTTGGCCCTATCCCAAAGACACCGGTCCAAAAACTCATCAGGGAGACTGCACTGACCGCATCGAACTAGCCTCATGGAAAAAAGTATTTTTTTTATTTATTTTTTTATTTAAAGACAACATCCATGGCTCATCCTTTAGCTCCTTTTGCACAACTTTCTGCAAAATCTTGTCACTGTAATCTGTAATGAACTGTATAAGTTTAGCAACTGAAGTATAGGATTTCCTATGAAGTACTTACCATCTGCAGTCAAAACCCATGTAACAAAATGGTTGCTTTGATACTGAATAATCATGGTTATTTCATAAGAAACACCTTCAAACTGGAATGAATAGGCCTTCAGGTTGCTGTGAGGCAATCCTTCAGAAAAGTGCAGCATCAAAACATCAGGCACCCTGAATAAAAGAAAAGAAATGTTATGTTATAGCTAAATGTATAAGTTACAGACTAAGTGAGAACCCTTAAAAAAAGATTTCATATTTCTGGCAAAACTGTAAAATGTTATACAAGATCAGTAACTCCTCAAAACATGAAACAAGCAGAGATAAAGGCTATTGGTCTTGCCTAGTTAAGTTAGTACATTTATGTGAGATTTTATTTTTAATGCTTATTAACGATATATTAAAAGAATAAAAGCAAAAAACACCAATACCTAAATGTGGTTACCATAAACTTGCAATATCAGAGAGTACAAAATTAAGCACCGCACCGGGCCGCCACCTTGAAACAGCATTGTGCATAGTGTACCATCGTTGTAATATTCTAAGATAACACAACCGCTATGCTGTAACTGTAAAAAAAAAAAAAAATGGCAGTCCAGTTTGGAAGTATTCAGCGGGCAGGATGCAGTGTACTGCAAATTAAATCGGCTTTAGTGAGATCTGAAAAATAGAAGTGGCCTGCTGACCCTACCAATTAGGCACACTCATTTTCAGACATCTGCACATGTGATCAGAAAAAAACGCTGCTAATCACATGGCATACACGGGAAAATAATAAATGAACTACAAACAGTGCTTGACAATTGGCTTTTACAATACAACTTGGTCTCTTTCTAGTCTTGTCAGCCCACAATCTGATGTGAGTTAAGTGAAATGTTAAGATGAATCCCAAGCACCGCACTACATGGATGACGAGGAGAGTAAGTACATTTCCCTTGTTGTAAAGTGGGAGTCTGTAGGTGAGCTTTTGTAGGTGTTAATGTAAGTGTAGAGGGGTGGGAACTGGAGAGTGGGTAGACACGTGTGTCTATATGTCAGTGGAAATCAACATTTTCTCTGACTAATTGAGCCATGTCTTTGTGAAATCTTTGCGTGGTAGAACTTTTCACGGTTGCCTCTTTCTTCATTATCTACTGTGAGAAAATAATTGCACCTCCTTGAACAGCTTTTCAGTCTAATTTCTTGTGGAGTGTGCTGTCGCACTAACGTGTTTGCACAATAATAAAAAGAAGCTGTACCTCTCTCCTGAACCCAGATACCCATAAATGAATGTTTGATTGCAATTTGCCTGGATTTCCCTGTGTTTGGCAGCAAACCTTGCACAATACAGTTTGTCTAAGTTTTTTTTTGTCGTCTCGCTAAAGACTTGAACCAGTTGCACAACTTCTGTAGCTGACGCCACTGGGCTTGTCTGCAATGTAGTAGTGGGATTTCATAAGAGTTTCTTTTGCTTTAGGAGGAAGAAATATAGATGGGATAAAGAACCACCTTCAGTACACTTTGGGAATATTGCAAGTCACCAAGTGACCATACAGACCCAGTGGTTTCCAACTTTTTAACTCTTGTGGATCGCCGTTGAAAAGTTACTGGAAGTCAGTACAGCCAAGCAATTTGTACAATTTAAATTTCAAACATTAAAACACTAATTCACAAACAATACACTAACAAGTACACACCAAACAAATACTCAAATTACTAACGCTATAATTATTTTATATAGAAAAATATGCAAAAATGGATAAGTTACTTACCTGTAAATCCTAGTTCTCTTCCAGGGGTATCCTCAAAGTCATAAACATTGAATATTCCCGCCCTTGTGCGGGGACCCCGGAGCATATATAAAAAATACACATATTAAGTATGAAATATGTACGAAAAATATATATAGCATTTTTAGTAGACAAATTTTCATACCAAACTCATATATATACACATGTGTAAAACAGCAATGCAGACTATAATTATAAACAGGCTAAAATGCTTTATTTCTATGGATTTTTTTTTTTTAATTCTTTTTAAAATTACAATAAGAGAATAAAATATCTACCAAAGCCCCACCACTGGGCCTAGGGAAATAAGCAGTAGTAATCCTCAGAGAAAAAAAAGAGAAAAAACTACATTGAAAAACACTAGAGCATTCTTAGCCAATAGGCTACATGCAGGTTAACACAGGAGAACCATAAAAACTTTGGCACCGTGCCTTTAAGACCCTGAGCACCTCCAGTATCCCACCATGCCTCAGGGGTGAAGGAGAGGTGACAGTTGGTTCACAGTTAGGTCAGTACTTTTTTACGGTGACAAGCTGTGTACCTGATTCGACAGATAGTGTCCCCCTGCACTTCTAGGAGACGTGCGTCCGGGGTGGAGGATGGGTTGTTTATGACTTTGATGAGGATACCCCTGGAAAAGAACTAGGATTTACAGGTAAGTAACTTATCCTTCTCTTCCAGGGGATCCTCATCAATAGTCATAAACATTGAATAGATTAGCAAGCCCATCCCTTGACTCTGCGGACTGTCTGATAGAAGTGCAGGAATAGATATGTATCATGCAAACAAATTTCTCAGAGAGGCTTGCCCAACTTGGGCGTCTGCTCTTGCATCTGAGTCCAATCAGTAATGTCTAGTAAATGTATGTACAGACTTCCATGTAGCAGCCTTACAAATTTCAGATATTGGAACATTATCAAGGAGGGCAGCAGTAGCCGCTTTTCCTCTTGTGGAATGCGCTTTAGGTCTAGCAAGTAGTTGTTTGTTAGCCAACTGGTATGCATTAACAATACAAGAAACTATCCATCTTGATATGGTTCGTTTAGATGCTGCCTCTCCTGTTCTCAAATGACCATAATTTATAAACAAGTGGTTGGAATGTCTAATCAACTTTGTTTTATCCAAATAAAATTTTAGCACTCTTTTTAGATCTAGGGAGTGCAACGCTTTCTCGGCCGTAGTCTCCGGATTGGGGAAGAAAGTTGGTAGAGAAATAGTCTGATTGATGTGGAATTCTGACACCACCTTCGGTAGGAATGATGGGTGAGTTCGCAGAACTATTCTATTGTCGTGAAAGACTGTGTACGGTTCTTTTTAAGGACAAAGCCTGAATTTCACTGACCCTCCTGGCGAAAGTAATGGCTACCAAAAAAGCCGTCTTCCACGTAAGGTGTTGCAAAGAGGCTTTGTGTATAGGTTCGAAAGGAGGGCCCATAAGTTTTGACAGTACTATGTTCAGCTCCCATGGAGGGGAGGGTTTCCGAATGGGCGGAAAAACGTTTTTCAAACCTTCTAAAAAATCCTTGACTACTGGTTTCGTAAAGAAGGATTCCTGAGAAGGTGACTTACGATAGGCTGTAATGGCAGATAAATGTACCTTAATAGATGATACCTGTAGACCGGATTTTGCCAGATGGAGTAAGTAAGACAGTATGACCTCCTCCTGAGCTCGTATGGGATTCTGACCTTGCTGACAGCACCATATGTAGAACCTCTTCCACTTAAACGCGTAAGAACGCTGCGTGGAAGGTCGTCTGGACTCCTTCAAGATGTTCATGCACTCCTGCGAGAGCCCTAGGTGCCCATACTGCAGGAATTCAGGAGCCATGCTGTCAAGCTCAGAGAGGGTAGGTTGGGGTGCAGGACCCTGCCCTCCATCCTGCTCAGAAGATCCGGTCTGCACGGCAGCCTCCTGTGAGGTTGCTCCGATAGGTTGAGGAGATCTGTGTACCAGAACTGACGGGGCCATTGCGGAGCTATGAAAATCATTCTGGTGCTGGATCTGTAAAGTTTGTTGATCACTGCCGGTATGAGGGGGATCGGTGGAAAAGCGTAGAGAAATATCCCTGACCAGTCGATCAACAGGGCATTCCCTCGAGATCCCGGACGGTAGAACCTGGAAGCAAAGTCTGGGCATTTCTTGTTTACCTCGTCTGCGAAGAGATCCAATTGATGCCGACCCCACTGAGCGAAGATGTCTTCGACGACTTCGCCGTGTAGGACCCAATCGTGGGCGTCCTCTAGGTGTCTGCTCAGGAAATCTGCTTCCACGTTTTGTTGACCTGGTAGGTGAACCGCTGTAAGCGACATTCCTCTGGCCAGGAGCCAATGCCAGATTGTTTGGGACTTCCGAGATGGGGTAGGGATCTCGTTCCCCCTTGTCTGTTCAAATAATACATTGTGGTTGTATTGTCCATTTGTATTAGGAGAGATTTCCCCTAAATCGATGGAGCAAAAGACTTGAGAGCTAGATGGGCCGCTCTGAGCTCCAGCAGATTGATGTGGTACGTCCTTTCGTTTTCGGACCACAGGCCCTGAGCTTGAAGGGGACCTAGATGAGCCCCCCATCCCTGAAGAGACGCATCCGTTACCAGAGTGTCGGATGGAATTACCTGGTGAAACGGAGCCCCTACTGACAGGTGAGGTCTGTGCATCCACCATTGCAATGACTGACGTGCTGCTATCGGCAGCCGCACTGTCCTCCCAGCGACCTGTCCTTTGGCTCCAGTTGTTCTCCAACGCCTCTTGGAGGGGCCTCATATGTAGCCTGGCATTTGGGACAACGAAAATGCATGATGCCATGGAGCCCAGCAGAGATGTCACCTGACGGGCCGTAGGTGCTTCGGATTTTAACAGGTCTTGACACTTCTTTATTGATAATAGTCGTTCCTCCGAAGGATACACTCTTTGGAGCTCTGTGTTTAGTATTGCTCCCAGGTAGTGGAGGTTCTGCGTTGGAATCAAGGTGGACTTTTGGTAGTTGACTTGAAGACCTAGAGACTCGAAAACCTTGAGCTCGATGGGTTCTCGCCTGTTCCGGAGAGGAGGCTTTCAGTAGCCAGTCGTCTAGGTATGGGTAAATGAAGATTTTTTGTTTTCGTAGATGTGCTGCTACCACTGCCACGCATTTCGAGAAAACGCAGGGGGCAGATTTCAGGCCGAATGGTAGCACCTTGAACTGATAGCCTCGCAGCGCTATCTGGAAGCGCAGGAATTTCCGATGCTTGGGAACTATCGGGATGTGAAAGTATGCATCCTGCAGGTCGATGGAGCACATCCAGTCTCCCTGATGTAGCTGAGGGAAAATCTGGTGAAGAGCCAGCATTCTGAACTTTTGCTTTCTTATGTACTTGTTCAGTAGCCGTAAGTCCAGAATTGGTCTGAAAACGCCCTCGGCCTTTTTTCGCCACCAGAAAATAGCGGGAGTAAACCCCCTTCCCTCTGTGCGCGAGTGGAACCTATTCTATTGCCTTCTTTCGTAAAAGGGCGAGAGCCTCTTTGCGCAATAGGCTGACGTGAGACTGATTGCATTTGGCTGGTGGCAAGTGCGGTGGAAGTTGCCTGAAAAGAAGAGAGTAGCCATTCTTGACAATGTTGAGCACCCATTTGTCTTTTGTTATAGCACGCCACTTGTGAATAAAGTCTGTGATACTTCCCCCCACCGGAGTGGTGCACAGTGTTAAGGGAAGAGAGTCCTCATTGTTTGGCCAGCGCTTTGGGTGTGGACTGTTGTGGTCTACTTGACCCTCGTACCCTCGTGGCCTTACGGGACTGAAAAAGCGGGCGTCCTTGCCTCTGGGACCAGTGAGGGGTTTGAACCCTCTGCTGGAAAGGGCACCTGTCATAAGGCCTATGCCTTCGCCTGAAGTCCTTCTTCCTCTCCAGGCCTACTGCCCTCATGGTGTCCACTTCACTCTTCATGCGCGCCATTTCTTCGTCTGTATGGGTACCAAACAGCGAGTTCCCGTTGAACGGAAGATTTAGGATACGCTGTTGTGCTTCCTGTTTTAATCCAGTCAGTCTCAACCAGGAAGACCTTCTTGCACAGATCCCATGTGCGTATCCATGTGCGTATCCATGTGCAGCCAAGTCTGCCCCATCTGCCGCTGCGCTGATGACCTGGTTGGAAACCAGACATCCCTCTTGAAGGATCTCTTGGAAGTCCTGCCTGTCCTCTCTAGGTAACTTTTCTGTGAACCTATTCAGAGAGTCCCACAGTGAACGGTCATATCTGCCTAGAAGTGCAGACACGCTGGAAACCTTCATCATAGATGCTGCCGTGCCGCACATTTTTCTCCCCAGAGAGTCTAGATGTCTGCTGTGGGACCGTGGAGGATGATGCTACCGAGTGAGTCTTTCGGGCTGCGGCCAATATGACTGAGTCCAGCGGCGGATCCGTTCTGAGAAATAAAGGGTCTTGTTCAGGCGCTTTATATTTTTTCAAAATCCTAGCAGGAGCCGATTTGAGGGTGGCTGGCGCTAAAAAGGTGTCCATGGTTGGTTGCAACAGACCAGGCACTAGCAGCAGTAGCTTTTTCGAACCGCTCTCTGCTGTAGAGTAAAATGACAGATGAGGAGGTTGATGGTTCTGGAACCTCTATATTTAGCTTCTGCGCTCCCCTGACAAGCACCTCATTTAAAGTAGTGATGTCGTCCACCGGTAAAACCCTAGCTGGTGGAGAATCTTAAGGTGGGGGAGTAATGTCTGACGGATGACCCTGACGATGACCAAGAAGGCGACCTTCTGTGTCTTGATCGCCGCTGGGAACGAGATCTGCTGCGAGATACTGTAGCAGAGCGCCCAGGCCTCGTGGTCGGCAGGCGAGAAGCAGAACAAGCCCATCCTGCTCGCATTGTCGGTATTGGTGTTCTCGGGAGAGAGGCAGTAGGAGAGTACATCCTTGAATACTGGGAGTCTGGAGAGGCCGTTGGTCTATTAAGGCTCTCCAAACATCTTGGTGACAAATTGATGGGTGAGACATGCCCAGACGATGCCGCTCTCGACCGAGAACAACCACTTCTTATGGAAACCACTGTAGATGGAGTGGTCTTTTCTGCTGGCGGAAGCCGATGCTCTGCTCCCTGCAAGACAGGTAAAACCTACGTTGACAGCCGTAATGACATCGAAGGGAGCGCCGCCGGTTGTTCCTGCCTCGACGTGGAGTGTCTTGACTTCGAACGGCGATCTCTTGACCGCGACCTGCTCACCGTTGTGTGCCTCGACGTCGAGCGGTGGGCAGTCGACGGCAGATGTCCTCGCTGTCGCCGTTGGGGCGATTTCTACGTCTCCATTCTTGACGTCTAGCGGCGCAAGGCCTTGGGCGGCGAATGTGCACGCAGGTGATGGCTCGACGTCGATCAGCGGATTGCCGTCGACGGAGATATGCCCCTGCGGTGGCCATGTTCTCTCGACGCCGTATCCTTCGACGTCGGTCGGGTCGCCGATCTATGACGGTGAGATGGTGGCAGCGACGACGTCGACGGGGAACAAACAGGTATCTTCCTACCTGCTGACGTTGATCTAGCCTGTCTCTCCTGAGAGTGGCTTGTTGGCTGTCTGGGAAGCGAAGAGGATGATGTTTTCTGCCTCTGGTGAAGCCCATGAAGCCTGATCTTTTCCCTGTCCTTCAGAGTCCTCTTCGACATGTTCTTGCAATGTTTACAAGTGTCAGGGCAGTGACTCTGAGGCAAGCACATAATGCAGAGAGTGTGTGGATCTGACTGGGCCTTCTTCCCACATGCTCCAGGATCCTCTCAGAAGAAGCCGGAAAAAAGAACTGACCTAACTGTGAACCAACTGTCACCTCTCCACCCCTGAGGCATGGTGGGATACTGGAGGTGCTCAGGGTCTTAAAGGCACGGTGCCAAAGTTTTTATGGTTCTCCTGTGTTAACCTGCATGCAGCCTATTGGCTAAGAATGCTCTAGTGTTTTTCAATGTAGTTTTTTCTCTTTTTTCTGCGAGGATTACTACTGCTTATTTCCCTAGGCCCAGTGGTGGGGCTTTGGTAGATTTTTTTTTTCCTCTTATTGTAATTTTTAAAAGAATAAAAAAAATAAAAAAAACGCTCCATAGAAAAAGCATTTTAGCCTGTTTATAATTATAGTCTGCATTGCTGTTTTACACATGTATATATGAGTTTGGTATGAAAATTTGTCCACTAAAAATGCTATATATATTTTTCATACATATTTCATACTTAATATGTGTATTTTTTATATATGCTCCGGGGTCCCCGCACAAGGGCGGGAATATTCAATGTTTATTACTTTGATGAGGACACCCCTGGAAGAGGAAAAACATTTTAATGGGAAAGTTGGTGCTGCATCTCTGAGACTAACTTTTCAATGTTTTATTTTTTAGGTACATAAGATCTGAGAAAGCTTTTTCACATAAATATGTGGTAGGAAAGAAGTAAAACTAGAAGGGCCTCTCATCTCTCCATAGCCTCTCTGTCACATGTTATTCATTTGTTTTATAGCACCTCTCATACCAGTGTAAGGTGTTGGAGCACTTTACAGGGAACTCCAAGGTGTCGGATTCATGTCATCCACACTGGTAGGCATTTTCTAGGAGTGCTTGATCTGGAGAAGCACAAACTCAGGATTCACAACATAGCACAGTGGTTAGCATTGATTTTAATAATAAAAAAAATGTATTTCTACGCAAGCAATATTCTTTTTAGCAGCATAAGGATAATGAAAGATTTTTTGGGGGGGGTGGGAGGGGGGCATAACTTACTAATTTGTGCCACGCAGTTTGCATGCAGCTCTTTGATTGCCGTTCACAGCTCACTGTGCTAAATTACGATTGTAATTTATTAACTGCACAGAAATAAAAGAATCTGTGACAAATGCAGTAACCCCTGTGCTATGGACATACAATACTGTTCTTTGCACGATGCACGTTCTTCGCAGCTGTCATATTAACTGTCTGCGCTAGCTTAGAAGAGTCAAAACTGCCTCTAGACCAAACTCACTCTCATGCAGGAACATCTTGACGCTTTTATTTTTCCCCAAAGCTACTGGATGTTTCAGGAACTTTGCCCTGCTTTTCCAATGCCTGCACAAATGAAGTCATTAATGAAAACAGGCAGCAAAAGGCCCCAGATGGAGAAGTGCCTTTCTGTAGGCCCAGGCCTACACATCCCCTGTGAATGTGTCATGATGCCTAATCTTGAAAAGTCAGGTCAGGAGTGGTATCAGCAGGAAAGTATACAGGAAGTTCCACTCAGCAGAACACATTTCCGAGCGAAAGACACCTTGGAAACGCCACTTGTGCAAGTGCAGACATCACAAGTTCTCAGTGGTGGCGAGCTCAGTGGTGAAAAGCCAAGGTTCCTCCCAGTAATGGAAGAGACCCTGGCCATCTCCGGGTGTAACTGCCAATCGTGATCCGCTAAGCGCCAACGGCTGAGCTCATCTGCCCTGACATTCAATGATCCTGCTAGGTGGTTGATCACCAGGAAGATCCCTTACTGGTCCAGCCATTTCCAGAGAAGCAAGGCCTCCTGGCACAGGATCAGAGACCCCTTCCCCCACCCTGCCATGTTTGCTGCAGTTCCACTTGGCTGTGGTGTTGTCTGAGCACCTGTACCACGCTCTCCTTGATGGATGGAAGGCAGGCTTTTAATGCCAAGTGGATGGCCCTCAACTTTAGATAGTTGATATGGAGCCCTGACTCTGCAGAAGACCAGAGGTTACGGGTCTCTACCTCTCCCAGAGGGCAACCCCAACCCAGCAGCGATGCATAAGTCACGAATGTGAGCTCTGGGTGGGGAAGAGAGAGGTGTCTGTCACTGACCCAATTGGGATCCAACAAAGGCCACTGCAGATCTTTTGCAGTTTCCTTTAAAATCTGAACACAGAAAGGCCCCCTTGATGTTTGGCTCAGAGACTTCCGATCTCACTGCAAAGCTGGCATATGCCACAAGGTATGCTTGACCAGCAGGATGCAGAATGCGGTCAGTCACAGAAGCCTCACAGGCAACCTCACTGAAATAGAGGGTTGAAAGATCTGGATCATAGCCTGAATGTCCTGAACTCTTTTCTAGAGGAAAGGCTCCAATGAAGGGGTGCACCTGAGGAGTCGGGTATAATTTCAACACACTGATAGTGAACCCTAAATCTGACAGGAGGCTTGCCGTTGTCTGGAAGTGGCTGGCAACTGCATGGGGTGAACGCACGTGGCCAGTTGTTGAGTAGAGGAAGACCAGGACCCCTGACCTCAGAAGATGCGTTGTCACCAAGGCCATCACTTTCATGAACACGTGAGAAGCACTACTGAGCCAAAAGAGGAGCACAGCGATCTGAATGCTCCTGTTCAACCAGGAACCGTAGGTTGCACAGATAGCTTGCAGGATGGCTATACGGAAATAGGCATCCTACAGGTCCAACATCGTCAGACACTCACACTCTCTCCCTCCCTCTCTCTCTCCCCCCTCCCCCCCTCTCCCCCTCTCCCCCTCTCCCCCACACTCACACTCACACTCACACTCACACTCACACTCACTCACACTCACACTCACACTCACACTCACACTCACACTCACACTCACACTCACTCACACTCACTCACACTCACACTCACTCACACTCACTCACACTCACACTCACTCACACTCACACTCACTCACACTCACTCTCACTCACTCACACTCACTCACACTCACTCTCACTCACTCTCACTCACTCACTCACTCTCACTCACTCACTCACTCTCACTCACTCACACTCACTCACTCTCACTCACTCACTCTCACTCACTCACTCTCTCTTCAGCCCCTTTGGTTTGCACTTCTTGGCGCAAAATAGAGATATGGTCCTCCGTCAGTTGCTGGAGAGATGGTGGAACGTGTAAATTCAAAAGAGGAGGAAAAAAAGCATATTCTCTACAAATAATCTTCAGGACTCACCTGTCTGAAGTTATGGCTTGCCAACCTGGGAAAAAACGGATACTACCTGCCACCCGGTAGCTGTGCTTTACTAAGGGCACAATAAAGGGGTATTGCAGCTGGGCTGCTTGAGGAGAGGGAGATGGGGAGTCATTAGAGCGGTCCACTGACCTTGACCACGGGAGCCCTTAGGACCACAAACCAGCTGAATCTGGAGGTACGGGACTGCTCTGCCAAACCCACTAAAGCAGCAGTATGGTTGGTGCAGCTGTCGGGGTCGAGACGCATTGCAAGAGAACAATGGCCCTGTTCTCTTTTAATGGCTCAGAAGCGGAATCAACCTTTTCCCTACACAGGTGAATCACATCAAGGGGGATCCAAAAGGAAGGACTAGACATCACTTGAGAACCCATTGGATCGAAGCCACACAGCAGCAAATGGCACATTGGTGTCACTGGCTTGCCCGATGGAATGTGTGGTATCCAAGCCATCATGAATTTTGAACCTGGCCACATCACAACCACCATGCACAGAGTGGACAAGAACAGATTGGAGATCTTAAAGGACACCAGGTGCAAATGAACCACTGAGTATCAAATGGCGTGGAAGTAGTATCCCAGGAGACAGCTGGCATTTAATGAACAGATAAGTGGACTTCTTATCAGAGAGTAGTCAGAAAAGTGCTGGGGTTAGATCAGCTCCGAGACAGGAATGCAGGGTTACCCACTTCAGGCTGATGGTGTCTCGCTATCTGTCTGTTGACTGGGGGAGGGGAGGGGCGGCAAGGTTTGGCCTAGGCTCCCGACAAAGTGTCAGTTAATGTCTCACTGAATGGCAGAAGGGACTCAGAAGATGTTTGCACCAGCTGGAACACTTCCGTCTGCACATTAATTTTAACCTTCAAGGTGGGGAGCTGCCCTACTTATGACCATAGCGTAGGATACTATTTCTTTGGCGGCAGGGCCAGGGGTGGGAGAAGACCTGATTCAGGGGAGGTATGGAGGCCACTGGCCTCCTACAAGTAACTGTACCAATTATCCTGAAGCTAGGGCTGAGCAAACTCACCACCCACTTGGAAACTGCTATCAAAGTCTGTGACGAAAAAAAGTATAGGGTGTGTATTCTCCCTTGTGGAGACCGCAGATTGAGTAGGGGAAGTAGTGCCTCAACCGTGGCTGGGCGCAGATTGGGTCGACTTTGAACCGGTGCTGACTAAGTTGATGGATTCAGCACAGACGTAGAGGTTTCGGAAAGACAAGGGTTGGAATGGGGCCTGGAGAAGTCATGACGGGCTCAGTGGGTCCACCTAGCATTAAGGACAAACCCAGCGCAGTACCCCCCCCCCGGGGAAATACCTTTCATTTAAAGTATTGTTTGTAAATCTTGAACCTGTGGTTCTTAAAATAAACTAAGAAAATATATTTTTCTATATAAAAACCTATTGGCCTAGAATTGTCTGAGTGTGTGTTCCTCATGTATTGCCTGTGTGTGTACAACAAATGCTTAACACTACCCTCTGATAAGCCTACTGCTCGACCACACTACCACAAAATAGAGCATTAGAATTATCTCTTTTTGCCACTATCTTACCTCTAAGGGGAACCCTTGGACTCTGTGCAAGCTATTTCTTACTTTGAAATAGTACATACAGAGCCAACTTCCTAAATATACCCTACATATACCCTTCCCAAAATAAGAAAAATAATAACTGTCACAAAGATACATAAACACACTCAACTCAGTCATGCCTCACATATGGAAAAGTTTGACTGGTGAGATATACCACAATTCGCCCCCTAACAAAAAATATATACTGGGGGAACTGGGCAAGAGGGTGGAATCATCCTTGTATTTAACAACAACAACAAAAAGTCCTTCCTCAATAATTATTCTGGCTACCTTCAGACATTAATGAGAAAAGCATGGAAAAGAGACCCAGGCCAGTTAATAGACATTGTTTGGGGGCAGGTTCTGACAGGCCTAGAGTAATCTGACAGTGCAGGAAGGGCTGTTTGTTTCTGCTATTTGTAGGCCTGTTTTATGATCAAATAGGACTTTTTTTTTTTTTTTTTAAACTGATCCACGATATTGGAACAAAACTTAGCAGCAAGCCCAACTGAATACAGTCTCACATACCTTGAAAAACAATGGCACAGCATCTCTTTACACGTTCAAAACGGGCCTACTTTCTTTTAGTTATCTGATTTGCTGATGAGGCTCACATTACTCTGGAGGGTAGTGGGGTGACTTTTACGCAGCTATGAGAAGTGGTAATTAAAGCAAGGCTGTGACTCATTCAAGTAAAGATCTTAGATAGGGCATACTATAATAAAGACCGGCTTTATAAAAGGGGATGTGCCCGACACTCCTGCATAAAACATGACTTAGAAGATGGCCCCGTTTTGCATACAATCACGGGATATTATACTGGAGAGAGCTAAACTAATTAGAAGCAATATTAGAATTATGAAATTCCACACATCCCAGTTCATGGCATTAGGTATCCCAAATGATGTAGGATTTGCCAAGAAGTAAACACTTATTTTGTGTGCTGGATTTCATCATAGCCAGAAGAGGCACTGCAAGTGAACAGGATAGTCAGCGAACTCCAGTAAAGCGTGATGGTAAGCATGGATGGGCATGGAGGCTGGAGAAGTGGCATTTAAATGCAGAGGCTATCCAAGGACGTTTGAAGAAGTGTGGGGTAAATGGCAAACTCCACAGCCTAGGGGAGAAGGAGGATTAAAAAAAGATTCAATAAACACTGAAGAGTCAACAGTGACTGATTAGAGGGAGTGGGGTGAAAACAGCGATATGGGTTAACCCCAGAGATATAGTGGATGTATGGAAAATAGACCTTCGTAACTTGCCAAGGAGTAATAAATAAGAATCATTAAAAAAAAATCTAGCACCTATTAAACAGACGCAATGGAAATTGGTTGTACTCATTTATGTTGCATGACCATATTAATAAAGAATGGATAATGGCATTTTCTTTCCTATATTTATCAAGATTCAATACTCAGTGGAGAGGTGTAAGAAAGGTATTATGGGGTGTGCCTGCATGTTAATAAATATATTTTGGAAGGAAGCGCTGGCAGAGATTTAAAACATTCTGCTGCTTGCTATTACTTAAGTCCCTAAGCATTGGTGCCACTGTGGTTAAAACCAGAGAGGCAATGAACACTAGGATAAGGGAATAAATAAATCTACTGATCACTGTGAGACAGTAATAGACAAAAAATAAGCAGTTGGGGTTCCTCTGAAGAGCTACTAGATACAGACAATGCCATACATAAGCCTTGCATTCTGTGAAATAGGTTTGATGTCTGCACTGTGAAGAGGGGGAAGAGGTAATTAGTTTGGGTACTTTACAGGGATAAAGCATACCTGGAAAAAAACATAAAAAGAGTTGCTACTAGTAACAAATAAATGACAGGTTTCTGGTATACAAAGCATAAGAAATTGTGAATGACCCTCAAAGTTAAATATAAAGTTGTGTAAAATCAATTTCAGCTATCATGTGACAAACAAGTTAATTAAATTCACACAGAGCGTATGAAACCTACTGTTCCAAAATCATCTCTCTTCGTTGAGACTGTGCAAGGCAGTTGTTGCATGGACCGATATGTACAGCATGGAGTGGGTGCCATTCCGGGACTAATCTTGTAAACGTAGTTAGAGTCTTTCTGCATCTGTTCAAAAGAAATACTTCACTTCATTATGGAAATTATGTTTAAATGAAACGGAGCATACTTTGCAGTATTATTAACATTAAGCAGGTCAATAAATTCCCCAAACCTAAAGACCTGGGTTTTGACAGACCATTTGTTTGGAAATAGACAATTAAAATGTTCACCAGAAAATAATTCATATATTTGCATGCTTGGGAATATCTCACGTTTTTAAGCTGAGAACCATTTTAAGAAATATTAATATATGGCACAAATTGCAATTTATTGTCACATTCCACAACCTTTTTTTCCCCAGCAGCTGGATGTAGATAAACCATTCCAAACAAGACCGAAATGTGTTTACTTATTTATTAAACGTAAGCGAGGGTATCATAGTTGAGCTATGTAATTTAGCTCTACCTTACCCTTCTCCAGCATTCAATATTTTGAAGATTCACCTGCTCTTCCGAACAGACACATTTACCAGGAAAAAGTGAAGGTCACTTTTACCTTCTATAGTGCATGATGTGTACATCTTCACACGATTTTCCAAATAGTGCATGTATAAAGCATGGTCCATTCAGTCCTAAAAATGTGTATAAATTATAAGTGAACATGTAAGTACTGGGTTTTCATCTCTACACCAAACACAGGGCCTGCAGATCTGACGTGCCTTGAGGACTGTGCTGTATATTGCAGCAAATATGTTGAGTAAAACCCTGGGGAAGGCTTGGTTTGGAAGAAAATGGTATTGTAAGTAGACTGTATTAAGAGGAGCAGCTGATGATGTAAATTATACTAGGTGAAGAGCTCTTGTGCAGGGTACGATACACTGTGGGACTGGGTGTGCAAGGTTTGTAAACTGTGGTGTAGTATATGTTGGTGTATGGAGCAGTGCAGAGTGGTGTGTCAGAGTGCATGGCATAGTGGCATACTTGATGTGAATGGTAGGATGGTGTTTGTACTGTATTGTAGTTGAACTTTAGAGTGACTCATGCTGCTGACAAGGTCCCAAAGCACACCTGAACAACCAACCATTAGTAGTGGGCATGAAGCAAAAACCTTTGCTGTACCCAGGCACAGGGAATGGTAGCCAACAGCCAGCCAAGAACAGCCTAAGCATTAAGGAGTCCACACAAACGTTGCAGAAGAGAAAACCCATAAAACTGTGAATTACACAGCCAAGCCAATGCTAACGTTTCAGAGGATTTCACTCAGAAGTAGCAGTGAGTAACCCATTATCATTTTGCAGTCATTCAATGTGTATGCTCTGCACAAGTGACAGAGCAGTAAACCAATGAATAATCAGACAAACAAAATAGAGGGACAGTGCAACTAAGTAAATCGGACAGAGCAAAAGAATGATAAGACATTACATTATTGTTGGACTGTGGGTCCGGCCCAAGAGAAGTGATGGTGCAACTCAAAAAAGTCAGTTAGACTTAAGACATATTAGGGCACTACAATCTGTAGGGCTAATCCAGAAGAAATGGACAGCACAACACTTTGGTGTTTGAGACAAAGCAACTGATGTCGGAGGGTGTCATTCTCAAGAAGGAATATATTTTAGGTAACATAACAAGTGACTGAGTCAACAAAGGATATGAATCGGGACATGAACAGGGCTTTGGTCCTCACCCTAGCCCTTTCAAGCCCAAACAGAGGAGCTACCATAAGAAGTCAGCCTTAGCCTCTCCTTTCTCCTCAACTCCCCACTTAAAGAGGAATGGTTGAAGAGGCTGAGAGTGAAAACAGCCACTAAGGGAGGAGCAAATCAAAGAAGTACATTTTGGGCCAGAGGAGAAAGTGTTCTCACTAATTTCATATGGTAAGCAGAGACTCACATAGTTGTGAGAAAAGACGACAACTGCTAATAAAGCTCAAGCTGTGCAAAGAGGCTCGGGTGGATGTAAACATGCACAGTAAAGAAACCTATAACAAAAACACAGACAAGGGAAAAGAAAGACAAAACAAAGCTTCTATAAAAGCAACAGAGCAGCAGAAGCTGCTGCTCTTTCCACCAAATGTGGATGGGAATGAAGCACAAAGTCCGTCAAAACTAGAGATATAAATATGTTTGCCCCCCCTTTCAGTTTTCACTTTAGGATGAGATTTTCACAGCCATGGCTCTGGTGCCAGTCTGCAGTTTTTAAATGAGTCTGCACGAGCTACATATAACCATACTTGCAAGCTCAGGCAGCTAGACTAGGCCAGGAAAGGGCCATCAAACTACAGAAGAGGAAGTACTCCTCCTTGCGGAAAGGAAGGCAACCCCTGAGGGAGTTCAACTTGTGCAGAGTCTCTGGTGAATAAAGGCACAAAAAAGAAATGGAAAACAGATTACAGAGGGAAATAAAAACAGTAGGGCAACTATCTATTAAACTATCATCCCAGCAGACAATGCTGTTCTTTTAATCACTCTGCATTGTGCAGTGTGTTAATGCAAGCATGGTGCAGCAGTCAGTGTAACAATATGGTAGAAGATGATGTGGACTGAGGGACTGTGCTGTGCTGAGAAAGAATGAGGGAGAGCGGTATGATGTGGTGCATTATTAAATGGTCTGTTTGTTGTGTCAACCGCGGTACAGTCACAATCCCTAGACGAGTCTACAATCCACCATATTTGTGCCCTCACTTAGATGTGCAATTGAACTTTCAATCCTTCTTGCTCTACTTCTGTTACGTTGGTGTCTTGTCCCCCTGTGCCATGACTATATCCTACACCACCAGCCCGTTCTTCATATTTTATATATTGCTTTTGTGCTGGTGTAATGGTAAGGTGAAGTGAGTGGTGGAATTGTGTGATGTTTAAGCTATGGTGTACTTTTTCTCATGTGCGATGTTACTAGCAGTCTAGGTTGTGTTCTGGGGAGTACAAGTTGTGTGGTTTGAAGTCATGTGTATGAAGTAGTATCAATTGGTATGGCGGGAAGATATGTGATGTGATGACATACGGTAATTGTAGGAAGTTGGCTCTGTATGTGCTATTTCAAAGTAAGGAATAGCATGCACAGAGTCCAAGGGTTCCCCTTAGAGGTAAAATAGTGGTAAAGATAGATAATACTAATGCTCTATTTTGTGGTAGTGTGGTCGAGCAGTAGGCTTATCCAAGGAGTAGTGTTAAGCACTTGTTGTACATACACATAGACAATAAATGAGGTACACACACTCAGAGACAAATCCAGCCAATAGGTTTTTATATAGAAAAATATCTTTTCTTAGTTTATTTTAAGAACCACAGGTTCAAATTCTACATGTAATATCTCATTCGAAAGGTATTGCAGGTATGTACTTTAGGAACTTCAAATCATCAAAATTGCATGTATACTTTTCAAGTTATTGACAAATAGCTGTTTTAAAAGTGGACACTTAGTGCAATTTTCACAGTTCCTAGGGGAGGTAAGTTTTGATTAGTTTTACCAGGTAAGTAAGACACTTACAGGGTTCAGTTCTTGGTCCAAGGTAGCCCACCGTTGGGGGTTCAGAGCAACCCCAAAGTCACCACACCAGCAGCTCAGGGCCGGTCAGGTGCAGAGTTCAAAGTGGTGCCCAAAACACATAGGCTAGAATGGAGAGAAGGGGGTGCCCCGGTTCCGGTCTGCTTGCAGGTAAGTACCCGCGTCTTCGGAGGGCAGACCAGGGGGGTTTTGTAGGGCACCGGGGGGGACACGAGTCCACACAGAAATTTCACCCTCAGCGGCGCGGGGGCGGCCGGGTGCAGTGTAGAAACAAGCGTCGGGTTCGCAATGTTAGTCTATGAGAGATCTCGGGATCTCTTCAGCGCTGCAGGCAGGCAAGGGGGGGGTTCCTCGGGGAAACCTCCACTTGGGCAAGGGAGAGGGACTCCTGGGGGTCACTTCTCCAGTGAAAGTCCGGTCCTTCAGGTCCTGGGGGCTGCGGGTGCAGGGTCTCTCCCAGGCGTCGGGACTTTAGGTTCAAAGAGTCGCGGTCAGGGGAAGCCTCGGGATTCCCTCTGCAGGCGGCGCTGTGGGGGCTCAGGGGGGGACAGGTTTTGGTACTCACAGTATCAGAGTAGTCCTGGGGTCCCTCCTGAGGCGTCGGATCTCCACCAGCCGAGTCGGGGTCGCCGGGTGCAGTGTTGCAAGTCTCACGCTTCTTGCGGGGAGCTTGCAGGGTTCTTTAAAGCTGCTGGAAACAAAGTTGCAGCTTTTCTTGGAGCAGGTCCGCTGTCCTCGGGAGTTTCTTGTCTTTTCGAAGCAGGGGCAGTCCTCAGAGGATGTCGAGGTCGCTGGTCCCTTTGGAAGGCGTCGCTGGAGCAGGATCTTTGGAAGGCAGGAGACAGGCCGGTGAGTTTCTGGAGCCAAGGCAGTTGTCGTCTTCTGGTCTTCCGCTGCAGGGGTTTTCAGCTGGGCAGTCCTTCTTCTTGTAGTTGCAGGAATCTAATTTTCTAGGGTTCAGGGTAGCCCTTAAATACTAAATTTAAGGGCGTGTTTAGGTCTGGGGGGTTAGTAGCCAATGGCTACTAGCCCTGAGGGTGGGTACACCCTCTTTGTGCCTCCTCCCAAGGGGAGGGGGTCACAATCCTAACCCTATTGGGGGAATCCTCCATCTGCAAGATGGAGGATTTCTAAAAGTTAGAGTCACTTCAGCTCAGGACACCTTAGGGGCTGTCCTGACTGGCCAGTGACTCCTCCTTGTTGCTTTCTTTGTTCCCTCCAGCCTTGCCGCCAAAAGTGGGGGCCGTGGCCGGAGGGGGCGGGCAACTCCACTAAGCTGGAGTGCCCTGCTGGGCTGTGACAAAGGGGTGAGCCTTTGAGGCTCACCGCCAGGTGTCACAGCTCCTGCCTGGGGGAGGTGTTAGCATCTCCACCCAGTGCAGGCTTTGTTACTGGCCTCAGAGTGACAAAGGCACTCTCCCCATGGGGCCAGCAACATGTCTCTGGTGTGGCAGGCTGCTGGAACTAGTCAGCCTACACAGACAGTCGGTTAAGTTTCAGGGGGCACCTCTAAGGTGCCCTCTGTGGTGTATTTTACAATAAAATGTACACTGGCATCAGTGTGCATTTATTGTGCTGAGAAGTTTGATACCAAACTTCCCAGTTTTCAGTGTAGCCATTATGGTGCTGTGGAGTTCGTGTTTGACAGACTCCCAGACCATATACTCTTATGGCTACCCTGCACTTACAATGTCTAAGGTTTTGCTTAGACACTGTAGGGGCACAGTGCTCATGCACTGGTACCCTCACCTATGGTATAGTGCACCCTGCCTTAGGGCTGTAAGGCCTGCTAGAGGGGTGTCTTACCTATACTGCATAGGCAGTGAGAGGCTGGCATGGCACCCTGAGGGGAGTGCCATGTCGACTTACTCATTTTGTTCTCACTAGCACACACAGGCTTGTAAGCAGTGTGTCTGTGCTGAGTGAGGGGTCTCTAGGGTGGCATAAGACATGCTGCAGCCCTTAGAGACCTTTCTTGGCATCAGGGCCCTTGGTACTAGAAGTACCAGTTACAAGGGACTTATCTGAATGCCAGGGTGTGCCAATTGTGGATACAATGGTACATTTTAGGTGAAGGAACACTGGTGCTGGGGCCTGGTTAGCAGGGTCCCAGCACACTTCTCAGTCAAGTCAGCATCAGTATCAGGCAAAAAGTGGGGGGTAACTGCAACAGGGAGCCATTTCTTTACACAAGCCCCCCCCAGCCCACAGGCCAGGAGACTCAGCCCAAGCTGGGAGAGTCTTCCTAGTCTGTCAGGCGAGGAAGAGTAGGAGAAATAGGCTGGTTAGTTGCAGGGCCTACTCTGCCTTACATTCTTCTGTTCAGGTCATTCCCTTTGGGGAACTGACCTACTTCCACAGTGATAGGACCTAGTCTGAATTGCCTCTTGTCTGCCTCTTCAATGTCTCCACCCATTCTTTCTATTTTGGTCTTAGAGGTATCCACCTCTGCTAACCTTATCTTGGCCAGGGTTACCCCTAGCTTACCCAGAGAGGTTACCCAGAGCTGGAGTAACCCCACCATGACCAATAGGGTCAGGGGGCCTAACTTGCTATTTGGCATGGGGTCAGACCACCATGCCAAGGATAGTGCAGCCATAAAGGCTAACACCCAGCAGAGGCCACTGACAGCTGTCAGTGCCCAGAACCACACCTTTAGCTCTTCACCTAAAAGGGAAGGGGCTAAGTTACAGGCCTCTTTGGGTTCAGGTTGCCTGTCTGCTGTATTAGAGTGGGGGGTTACCACATCTTGTAGTAAACACCCTTCTTCCACTCTTTCTTCTGTTAGCTGAGGAGCCACCCACTCAGGTTTAACAGTTGCCTGACTAGCCAGGACTTCTTGTGGGTCAGGTTGGACTTTATCAGGGCCATTTTTGGAGTTCTCCCCTACTGGAGCAGAATCTCCTTGGCTTGCTGTAACCTTGGCTAAAGGTTGTCCACCCTTCCTACTCTGTTTTCTTTTCTTCTTCTTCTGGGGCCTGCTTGCATTTACTGCAGAGGCAGGACTTCCAGAATCCTTGGGAGAGGACTGGCACTGGACCAGTTCCTCTCTTGGGCTCTGACTAACCTCTGGGTAGTCATTTCCAAGGAGACAATCAAGGGGGAGGTCTGTACTGACTACTACCCTTCTCCAGCTAAGAGTGCCACCCACTTCTATGGGTACTAAAGCCACAGGCCTCTTAGTGACCCTGTCTAGGCTAACTCTTACCCTGGCAGTCTCACCTGGGATGTACTGGTTTGAGAGCACCAGCCTGTCATGCACAATAGTGTGACTGGCACAAGTGTCTCTCAGGGCAGTGGTTGGGATTCCATTCACCAGTAGGTGGTGGAAGTGTCTACTTCCCTCTGGAATCTCCAACTCACCTGTTGGGCCCTGTTTCCAGTTGAAGGCTATGAAGACCTCCTCATCTGAGGAGTCATCTCCCATGGCTACACTGGTTACCCCTGGAATTTTGTTCTGGGGTTTGTTTTTGGGACAAGAAGTGTCCTTGGTGTGGTGCCCAGACTGTTTACAGTTGTGGCACCATGCCTTAGTGGCATCCCAGTTCTTACCCTGGTACCCACCTTTGTTTTGGGTTGTGTCTTGGGGCCCACCCACCTGTTCTGGTCTTTGGGGGCCTACAGAGGACTCTTTTTCTTTGTTTCTAGTGTCACCCACTTTCTCCTGGGGAGTTTTTGTAACCCCTTTCTTTTGGTCACCCCCAGTGGAAGTTTTGGTTACCCTAGTCTTGACCCAGTGGTCTGCCTTCTTTCCCAATTCTTGGGGAGAAATTGGACCTAGGTCTACCAGATACTGATGTAACTTTTCATTGAAGCAGTTACTTAAAATGTGTTCTTTCATAAACAAATTATAAAGCCCAACATAGTCACACACTTCATTTCCAGTTAACCAACCATCTAGTGTTTTTACTGAGTAGTCTACAAAATCAACCCAGGTCTGGCTCGAGGATTTTTGAGCCCCCCTGAACCTAATTCTATACTCCTCAGTGGAGAATCCAAAGCCCTCAATCAGGGTACCCTTCATGAGGTCATAAGATTCTGCATCTTTTCCAGAGAGTGTGAGGAGTCTATCCCTACACTTTCCAGTGAACATTTCCCAAAGGAGAGCACCCCAGTGAGATCTGTTCACTTTTCTGGTTACACAAGCCCTCTCAAAAGCTGTGAACCATTTGGTGATGTCATCACCATCTTCATATTTTGTTACAATCCCTTTGGGGATTTTTAGGATGTCAGGAGAATCTCTGACCCTATTTAAGTTGCTGCCACCATTGATGGGACCTAGGCCCATCTCTTTTCTTTCCCTTTCTATGGCTAGGAGCTGCTTTTCCAAAGCCAATCTTTTGGCCATCCTGGCTAACTGGATGTCCTCTTCACTGGGGTTATCCTCAGTGATTTCAGAGGTGTTGGTCTCTCCTGTGAGGGAACCAGCATCTCTGACTATTATTTTTGGAGTCAGGGTTTGAGGGACCCTGTTCTCCCTAGATAGGACTGGTAGGGGGGAATTGTCCTCCAAGTCACTATCCTCTTCCTCTGAGTTGCCACCCTCAGAGGGGTTGGCCTTTTCAAACTCTGCCAAAAGCTCCTGGAGCTGTATTTTGGTAGGTTTGGGGCCCATTGTTATTTTCTTTATTTTACAGAGTGACCTTAGCTCCCTCATCTTAAGATGGAGGTAAGGTGTGGTGTCGAGTTCCACCACAGTCACATCTGTGCTAGACATTTTGCTTCTAAAAGTTGGAATACTTTTTAAGAATCTACAACTGGTTCTAGAATCTAATTCAACCTTTTACAAACTTTTAAACTCTAAAAGAAATGCTAAACAGGATCTAACACAAGGCCCTAGCAGGTCTTTTAAGAATTTAGAAAACTTTTCAAATTGCAAAAATCAATTTCTAATGACAATTTTGGAATTTGTCGTGTGATCAGGTATTGGCTGAGTAGTCCAGCAAATGCAAAGTCTTGTACCCCACCGCTGATCCACCAATGTAGGAAGTTGGCTCTGTATGTGCTATTTCAAAGTAAGGAATAGCATGCACAGAGTCCAAGGGTTCCCCTTAGAGGTAAAATAGTGGTAAAGATAGATAATACTAATGCTCTATTTTGTGGTAGTGTGGTCGAGCAGTAGGCTTATCCAAGGAGTAGTGTTAAGCACTTGTTGTACATACACATAGACAATAAATGAGGTACACACACTCAGAGACAAATCCAGCCAATAGGTTTTTATATAGAAAAATATCTTTTCTTAGTTTATTTTAAGAACCACAGGTTCAAATTCTACATGTAATATCTCATTCGAAAGGTATTGCAGGTATGTACTTTAGGAACTTCAAATCATCAAAATTGCATGTATACTTTTCAAGTTATTGACAAATAGCTGTTTTAAAAGTGGACACTTAGTGCAATTTTCACAGTTCCTAGGGGAGGTAAGTTTTGATTAGTTTTACCAGGTAAGTAAGACACTTACAGGGTTCAGTTCTTGGTCCAAGGTAGCCCACCGTTGGGGGTTCAGAGCAACCCCAAAGTCACCACACCAGCAGCTCAGGGCCGGTCAGGTGCAGAGTTCAAAGTGGTGCCCAAAACACATAGGCTAGAATGGAGAGAAGGGGGTGCCCCGGTTCCGGTCTGCTTGCAGGTAAGTACCCGCGTCTTCGGAGGGCAGACCAGGGGGGTTTTGTAGGGCACCGGGGGGGACACGAGTCCACACAGAAATTTCACCCTCAGCGGCGCGGGGGCGGCCGGGTGCAGTGTAGAAACAAGCGTCGGGTTCGCAATGTTAGTCTATGAGAGATCTCGGGATCTCTTCAGCGCTGCAGGCAGGCAAGGGGGGGGTTCCTCGGGGAAACCTCCACTTGGGCAAGGGAGAGGGACTCCTGGGGGTCACTTCTCCAGTGAAAGTCCGGTCCTTCAGGTCCTGGGGGCTGCGGGTGCAGGGTCTCTCCCAGGCGTCGGGACTTTAGGTTCAAAGAGTCGCGGTCAGGGGAAGCCTCGGGATTCCCTCTGCAGGCGGCGCTGTGGGGGCTCAGGGGGGGACAGGTTTTGGTACTCACAGTATCAGAGTAGTCCTGGGGTCCCTCCTGAGGCGTCGGATCTCCACCAGCCGAGTCGGGGTCGCCGGGTGCAGTGTTGCAAGTCTCACGCTTCTTGCGGGGAGCTTGCAGGGTTCTTTAAAGCTGCTGGAAACAAAGTTGCAGCTTTTCTTGGAGCAGGTCCGCTGTCCTCGGGAGTTTCTTGTCTTTTCGAAGCAGGGGCAGTCCTCAGAGGATGTCGAGGTCGCTGGTCCCTTTGGAAGGCGTCGCTGGAGCAGGATCTTTGGAAGGCAGGAGACAGGCCGGTGAGTTTCTGGAGCCAAGGCAGTTGTCGTCTTCTGGTCTTCCGCTGCAGGGGTTTTCAGCTGGGCAGTCCTTCTTCTTGTAGTTGCAGGAATCTAATTTTCTAGGGTTCAGGGTAGCCCTTAAATACTAAATTTAAGGGCGTGTTTAGGTCTGGGGGGTTAGTAGCCAATGGCTACTAGCCCTGAGGGTGGGTACACCCTCTTTGTGCCTCCTCCCAAGGGGAGGGGGTCACAATCCTAACCCTATTGGGGGAATCCTCCATCTGCAAGATGGAGGATTTCTAAAAGTTAGAGTCACTTCAGCTCAGGACACCTTAGGGGCTGTCCTGACTGGCCAGTGACTCCTCCTTGTTGCTTTCTTTGTTCCCTCCAGCCTTGCCGCCAAAAGTGGGGGCCGTGGCCGGAGGGGGCGGGCAACTCCACTAAGCTGGAGTGCCCTGCTGGGCTGTGACAAAGGGGTGAGCCTTTGAGGCTCACCGCCAGGTGTCACAGCTCCTGCCTGGGGGAGGTGTTAGCATCTCCACCCAGTGCAGGCTTTGTTACTGGCCTCAGAGTGACAAAGGCACTCTCCCCATGGGGCCAGCAACATGTCTCTGGTGTGGCAGGCTGCTGGAACTAGTCAGCCTACACAGACAGTCGGTTAAGTTTCAGGGGGCACCTCTAAGGTGCCCTCTGTGGTGTATTTTACAATAAAATGTACACTGGCATCAGTGTGCATTTATTGTGCTGAGAAGTTTGATACCAAACTTCCCAGTTTTCAGTGTAGCCATTATGGTGCTGTGGAGTTCGTGTTTGACAGACTCCCAGACCATATACTCTTATGGCTACCCTGCACTTACAATGTCTAAGGTTTTGCTTAGACACTGTAGGGGCACAGTGCTCATGCACTGGTACCCTCACCTATGGTATAGTGCACCCTGCCTTAGGGCTGTAAGGCCTGCTAGAGGGGTGTCTTACCTATACTGCATAGGCAGTGAGAGGCTGGCATGGCACCCTGAGGGGAGTGCCATGTCGACTTACTCATTTTGTTCTCACTAGCACACACAGGCTTGTAAGCAGTGTGTCTGTGCTGAGTGAGGGGTCTCTAGGGTGGCATAAGACATGCTGCAGCCCTTAGAGACCTTTCTTGGCATCAGGGCCCTTGGTACTAGAAGTACCAGTTACAAGGGACTTATCTGAATGCCAGGGTGTGCCAATTGTGGATACAATGGTACATTTTAGGTGAAGGAACACTGGTGCTGGGGCCTGGTTAGCAGGGTCCCAGCACACTTCTCAGTCAAGTCAGCATCAGTATCAGGCAAAAAGTGGGGGGTAACTGCAACAGGGAGCCATTTCTTTACAGTAATGGTGGTGGAATGCATGCCACCTTGAGGTAGTAAGAAGGTTAAGAGTGAAACAAAGGTTAATGAGCAGCAGAGGTGAGAGAGGGACATAGGTGGATAAGAGGCTAAGTAGTGGAGGAAGGTGGGAAAAATGGTATGAGATTGTAGTTGAGGGGAGGTGTGACAGTGGCGAGGTTATTTATGTGAGGGAGGACAGCGTGATATTAAAGAGAGGAATAGGAAAGGAGTAGAGGAAGGAATGCAAGGAAGGAAAGCAATGAGAAGCAGGACGAAGAAAACAGGTGGGCAAGCATATGGGAACAGAGCTGACAGGAATGTCAGTGATGAATAGAAGAAAAGGAAGGTTGCATGCAGAATGGTGGGGATGGGAGAAGGAAGAAGGAGAGTGGAGAAGTAAAATAGTAGGGCTGCGGACAGGTGAGAAAGGAGTAGAGAAGAGAGCAGGAGAGAGTGTAGTAAAGAAAAGATGTTGAAGCATAGAAGACAGAAGGGTTGGGAATTAGGGAAGAAAAAAGATCAGGAAAATTACGAGAAAAACAGGGAGAGCTGAACAAAATTTAAAAGTAGGGTGAGGAAAAGAAAAATGGAAGCGAGTAGGGCAATGGAGAGGAGGGTGTCGAAATGTAATAAGTTAGGGTTGTTTGAGGCTTTATTATGCCAGGAGAGGTGAGTGCAAAGACGCAGAAAAAAGGAAGACACAAGGCAGGGGTTTGTAGGCGGAGAAGGAAAAGTGAAGATAAATATGGGAGAGAATAGCAACAAAAAAAAAAAAATCAAAAAAAAAAATCAAGTGTTAGCATACCTAATGCTGGTCCGAGTGCCTTATAGGTTCTCTAGAAGAAGGCAATTGCACATTGCTATGCTTGGATAGTGTGTGTGTGTGGCTTTTACATAAATTATTTGCCCAGTCTAATGGGCCACCAAAACCCACTAGACATGAGAAACAGACTAGTGTGAAAAAATAGCAGTGACCAGCAGTCCCAATTCTTTCCACTTGTTGAACTAGTCAACCATAGGTGACTACTGGCCAAGATTAAGTGGGTTTAAAACAATGAGGAAAAAATGGATTGAACGCTCCTGAGCTGGTGGTAATGAAGCTTTATTTTCCAAAGGAACAGACTAGAATCCAGTTTCCCATGGTTTTTGCAAGAATGAATTAAAACCTCTGGAGTACACGTTCACTCAGGACATTTGGCGCACATTTGACAGCTGCACCAACACACATCATTGTACCAAGAAATTAGCAGAAAAGAACGGTTTTCAGATTCTCCTGAAAAAGGAGATGTTGAGCGGTCTTTAAGTGTAAAGCTAAATCATTCCTGAACCTGGATTCCAGGGGGCTTATGGCCATTCTCCAAGCTTCTAACACGTTATTCTTGCAACCTTTTGCGCTCTAAGAGCAGCATTGGACTGTAACTACGAAGTAGCACAACTCCTAATAAATAGTGAAGAAGAATGCAAAAAAGTGAAATTGTAAAATACCTGGTGCTTGGAAAATTATTCATTGTTTAACAAGAAGGCAATGAAAACGCTTCCTCTCTTCTGTAATGTGATAGACTGTTTTACGCAAAGTGCCTCTATTATCTCCAAAATTAGCAGGAGCTTTTTTTTTCTTTTTTTTTTTTATTGCTACGGAGTCCACTTGTGGGAGAAACAAGACTGGGAGATCTATAGTCTGGTTAAGGTGGAATGGGAAATCACATTAGGAATGAACTGAGCTTATCCTGAACACTACCCTACCCATATTAACTTGCATGAATGGTTCCTGCATTGAAAGGGCTTGTAGTTCACTAAAGCAGAATGAAGAGGATATCGCACTGAGGAAGTCTACCTTGTAGCAAAGGTACTGAAGCAGACAATTTAAGGGGTCAAAAGGTGGGGGGAAGGGGCTGGACTCGTGATTAGTACGATGTGAAGATCCCACACTGGCAGAACCCTAGGAAAAATGACTCTTGAGGCCTCCCATGAGCAGCTTAACTACAGGGATGTGAACGAGGGAGCAATGTTTTGCATGTAAGCAGCCACTGAAACGAAGTAAAGGCATATTGAAGCGTAAGCTAGACCTAACTTTTGAAGTAGGAGCAGGTAAAAGATAAAGTCTATGACAGCAGATCCTAGAGGGTCTATTGTGTTAGTGTTGCAGCTGTGGACTAAGTTTACATTTTGCAACATAGCACCGTAATGTTAGTCTAGAGGACTCTTGAAGGATGTTCTTGTTTACCTAGGGGAGCCTCAAGTAACCAGATTCTAAGACATCCAAGACAGGTTACACTGAGTTGTTTGGTTGTCTGAGCTCACCTTGGTTCCTGCCTGTTGGAAAGCTTCTTGTGGGGGCCGATGGACATCTCTATTAGGGCATAACACCAGGGATGTCTGGCCCAAGAAGGAGCTAACAGGATGAGGGTCTGCAATGTTTGCCGCATCTTTAGCACCATCACTGGAAGGAGAGAGAGGGGCAGAAAATCATATGCAAATATCAACTGACCAGTTGATCAATAGTGCATTGAACATGGATTGAGGGTGTGTGAACATGGAGGTGAATTTTGGGCATTTTGTGTTCTCAGCGTGGCACCCTAACATTGGATGTACTGGACCTGTGGCTGAAGCTCTCACACATGGACTTGTTGATGCGTCTGGCTTAAGAGATCCATCAGCTTGTTGTCCACCTCTGGGAGGTACTCAGCCATTAGATGACTCTGCTAATGAATGGCCCAATGCCAAATTGAATGAGCTAGCATGGGAAAGAAGAGCAAGTGAGTGTCTAGTCTTCTGAAGGGACTATATGATCATCATGTCAGTCCTGATCAGGACTATCATGCCTTAAATAAGTTGCAGAAAGATTTCGAGAGCAAGGAGAATGGCTAGACATTCCAGGTAAATGATGTGGTGGCTATGCTGCTGTGGAGTCCACAGGCCCGGTACTATATTGTGGCGAGGTGAGCTCCCCAATCAGCTTGGGAGGCATCAGTGTTGATGGCGACTTGCAGAACAGGGTCTAAGAAAGGCCTGTCCTGCCAAAACTACAGCAGAGAGTGATGGACGCTGGCTGTTAACACTAGATTGTCCATCCGACTCTCCTTTTGTGACCACGGTAGTGATAGGCACTGTTGCAAGAAATGTACCTAGAGCCAGGTTGGGGGTACGATAGTGATGGGGGAATCCACCAAGCATAACAGGCACATTACAGTTCCTACTTAGTGAAGACGTGGCTGAAAAACAGGTACAAACTGACCAAAGAGAGGATGCTTTGAGGGCTTATTTTGGCTGTGTTGGTGAAGGAATCTGAGATCGCTTCAAGAAAATGTTGGATCTTGAGGGGCTGGAGATGGGACTGGAGTACATTCATGTTAAGACCGAGACTGTTGCAAAGTGGATCAAAGGTAGTTTTGGTGGAGTGGGGTGGGGAAGTAGACATCCTTAAGGTCTAACACCACCATGTTATTACCGTTCTAGAGTAGAGGTATAACGCCCTGCAAGAAGCAAGTGGAAATGTTCAGAAAGAACATAACCGTTCAGTAGTCGGAGGTCCAGAATGGGTCTGAGAGAACCGCCCTTTCTGTGGATAAAGGAAGTAAACTGAGTAAACAACTTTGCTACACTGATGGTCTGGAACTTGCTCAATGGCCTAATTTTGAAGAGGTGCTTTAATCTATTCCACTAACAAACTTAAGTGGCCAATGCTGGGAGGGGGTTTGATAGGGGAGAATGTTGGATGGTGTTGTGAGAAGTTCTAAACAACAGCCATGCTAAACTATGCCTAATACCCACTTGTCCGATGTAGTTTCCTATCAGCGGCGGAAGAAATTCTAGGGTCTTCCCCCAGGAGGTGTTGTGTGGTCCGAGAGAAGGGAGGGAAGGTCAGTTTCCCAGTGCCCCCACTGGCCCTACCTATTTTGTTATTTCTTTATGCTGCTCAGGAGTATCCCCCTTGGAGATTGCTGGTGGTAGACAAGCCGCTGGCTTGGCTATGAAGGAGTGCCTGGGGAAGTGGTCTTGCCCTTTCACTGACGGACACCCTTGAAGCGAATGAATGGAGGGCAACCATCGCCTTGGCTGTGTAGGTGTTTCTTTTCAGTTTCTCTACCATTTGCTCAACAATGAGGTTCACTATCAAAGGGTAAGTTGACCAAATGCTGTTGAACTTCTGGTTTAAAACCAGAAACATGGAGCCAAACGTAGCATCTTAGCAGGAGACTGGTACTGAATCCCTTAACTCCTCTCTCCTCTACAATCATTAGTCCCAGTGTGCCCAAACATACCAGAAGAGAAAACCAACACAGTTGGGAATCCTGCAGTGGGTAGCCACCCGCAACGTTACCCTCTTCCCTACCGCACTTTCTGCTCTCTTTATTAGGAGGGCAAGCATCTCCTGTGGCCTGGACATTTGTACACTTGCACAAGGTATGGACAACCAGGGAATCAGGCGGGTATGGGGGTCGTTGGGGGAGGCTTTGCATTGTAAAAAATAAATTAATAAACCAACCATGGGGAAATTACACTCACTTTTTAAGGCCCTTTAAAGGTACCTGTGGGTGTCTTATGCATTCCTTTGAGCATTGCATAGAATTGTACTGTGAGCTGGATTTTTGGTTCATGTCCTTGCCATCTTCTCAGGGGACATGCATTTACACTTTATTGTAGGTAGCTTATCTCTGAAAGACCTAGTGCTAGTAGATCGTGTCATCCGGGCTGGCCCAGCTGGATAGAGTGTAAGGGTCTGTAGTGGCCAGAGGATGAACAATCGTCCCATGGGTTGTCCCTATGCCCCTGGTCCTAAAGTGTATTGTGAACTGGGTCTGCAGGGTACATTCTCTGTATGATGAGGTGAATCCTCTACCGAGTAGAGAAGATGTGTTAAGGAGGTGGTGGCAGTAGAGGAGTGGATTAGGGAGGTGGAGGACGAGATGGTGGACGATGGAGTAAATGGAAAGGGCTGATCTGCCTTGTGCTTCTTGAGCTTAGGAATTGGCAGGGAACGGTTGCTCCAAAGCAACTGCTTCCTCAAAAAAAAAAAAAAGCTCTTCTCTTTGGCAAACTCTGAGGCTCTGTAGTGATTTTGACTGTTTGAGAGTGTTTGAACAGGCGTTTGTCAACCCAACAGCTCTTCCAGTAGATGCCAGAAGATGGGTTGTTCGGACTCCTGGTCCTCAAGGGTGTTTTTGGTGGTGTTAGTTTTGACGCCAAAGTTAGTTTAGGTACTGATATGGGTTTTGGAGCGGTCTGTGCAGAGTCTTCGGGTTAGAAAGATTTGTTGATTCGATGCCCGAAGAAAGGTGTTGTTCACTCCAAAGTCTGCACCGATCATGGCCTGAGGGCAGTGGTGTCCCAGCTGGTTTTCTAGGTACTAGGCTCAGCACTCAACCCTCTGGGACAACTTTGCGCTTTGGCTTGAGGTAGTTTGGCTGGCCTAATTTGTGTTTCAGAGGCCATGCTACTCCTTGCGTGAGTCCTGATGAAACCTGTGTCTTTCCCCTATGCCTCATCAGACCCAAAGGAAAAAGGCTGCCTCTGGAGACAACTGGATGATCTGCAACCCTGAAGGTCCGGCTTCACCCTGCTCTCCCTCAGCACCATTCTCCCGAAAGATGGTGGTGGGGATCTTCCAACATCTGCCTCTGCATCATGCGATGGGCCCAGTTCTGCTCAAATTGGTCACAAAGTGACATTTTGGCCTGGAAGGTGAGGCAGCCCTCCCCACATGGTGTCACTGAGGTGGTGGTGGTTGGGGGTAGATTACAAACTTGATAGTGGTTGGTCCACAGGACATACCCCTCTCACTTAGGGCGACAAAAGCAAAAAGAACAGATGGAAGGAATGCTGAACAATGCAAACATTCACCCTCAGTCACAAAGATCTGGGTTTAATCCATCGGGAGCAGGGTCAAGACTGATTTGAATATGTCTGGGTCCAAACTGGACTGGTGTGGTGAGGGGGAAAAGAATAAATAAAAAAATAAGGATTAAACCTAGATCTTTGTGACTGGGGGGTGAACGTTTGCAATGTTCAGCATTTCGTCCATCACCTGTTCTTTTTTGCTTCAGCTGTCTAAGAGCATCTCTGGTCTTGCCCTTGGAAGATGGTCAATCCAAATAGTTTTTGGCCCCATTTACACCTACACAATCTTTAGTCAGCCACAGGCAATCAACTCAGTGGTGGCTAGTTACCAGGAATCCCTAATTAAGGCTTGCGATATGGCTGTTCCTATTAAATTGCTCAAGATCAGACCACTTAGAGAACACCTGACACAATGAAGAGCTGTCAGAAACTGGAAAGCATCTGTCAAAATCTTTTGTACAAGCGCTTGCAATGCAATAGGTCTCTTGTTTGCTGAGGTAGAGCTATTGGAGTTGTAAATGCATAACTGGACTTTTCTTGATACATACATTGCTCAACCCTGCTGCATAATTTGGTCCTCTGCCACATTTTTCTAGTGGCCATGCATATCACCAAAGTATTTCCATTTACCTTCTTCCTCTAACTGCAGCAAAAAATTAAAATATTACCATTATTTATTATATTTTTTTGTATTATTTTGGGATCCCCCACAACCTAGTGGTGGGACCCAGAGATGACCTAGACAGAATGAGCACATCGTGCGGTGAGTTATGGGCAAAAATGTTTTGTAAAAGGAATGCCCCGCTGAGCATTATGGGGCACGTTTCAGAGTAGCGAATATTGTAGTATCTTCACTGTAATGCTCAGAACAGCCCCTGGAGGGCACCACTATAAAAATGACATTTGTAAGAAACATGGTTATGTAACCCATATATTCATCCCCTACAGAGCATAACCACATGAAAACAGAAGGGCAGAATGTAATGCAGGGTAACCATATATTTAGCCTCTAGAGTGCATTATACATTTTCAGTCCTAGTAGGCCTACTAGAATAATTTTACAAACAAGGTCCTAAAAACACAAATGACTTCCAGCTGTAAAACAAAGGTTTCAGCCAAGAGAGCTTAAAGCGATTGACTGGTTGGAGGGGTTATTGTGCCTCCCCAGCCCACCTACCAACCCCACCTACCCAATGTGGGGACCCTGAGATACCCTACACAGATAGTGTTTTGCGATGAACATTTTGATGGTGGTCCCATTGTCCTAGGAACACCACGCGGTGAGGTATGGGTGAAAATGTTTTGTAAAAGGAATGCCCGCAAAGCATTATGGAGCAAGTTTCAGAGTGCAGAGAATATTGTAGTATCTTAATTGTAATGCTCAGAACAGCCCCTAGAGGACACCATAACAAAAATAACTTTTGTAAGAAACATGGTCATGTAACAGTCAAGGCATAAAGACATGAAAACAGAATGGCAGAAGTTAATGCAGTGCAACTATAAATGTAGCTCTTAGAGGGAGTAGTGCCTTACATATTTTCAGGCGTAGCAGGCCTACTGCAATACTATTAAAAAACAAGGGCCTTAAAACACAAATTAACAGCTAAAACACAAAAATTCGAACCATGACAGTGCTTAAAAAAAACCACCTCAATGTTGGGAAAGGGTACTAATTTGCACCCCTCCCACCCCCCCAAAATTAGTGTGGGGACCAAGAGACAAACTAGACGGAAAGTGTGCGCCATGCTGAATGGTTTGGTAGTGGTCCCATTGTCGTTGGACCACCACAGACAGAGTTATGGAAAAATTATTGCCCTGCAAAGCATTGCAGGATGAGTTTCCCAAGTGCAGTGAATATTGTAGTATCAGCGCTCTCTGCTGAGCTGGGGGAGCCACTGAGGACTTGTGTTTTTTTTCCCCTCAGATCGAGGTTGCGCTATACAAAACTTCACTTAGTCATGAAGTGCTCCTCTGATCGAGTTTGCACTGTATAACATTTTTTAAAAAAATATAATACTTTTTTTTTTTTTTTATCTGCAGCTTGCAGCATTTGTGCATAGACACCACAAAGAAACAGCGACATGCCCAAAACAAGGGAGAGGAAGAAACACACAGCCACACAGTGCAAAGCAGCGGGGCAAAACAAAAACATAATGCGCCACACTAAGGTATAGTGCCAATCATGCAATACTCCATGTAGGGTCAGTCTCCAGGGCAGTAACAAAGCAGCCTCAAGGCAGGACAAACAAAGCATTTACCTATGAAATCAAAGGAATTTTGAAAGGCAGTCCAAGGAACGAATGAACGTGATGAGTGCGAGATGGGCATGTTGCAAGCCCACAGATGTAGATTACAACATGCTGAGAGACAGCGCTTGCGCACTGCCTAGGCTCAACCTAATACAAAATACATAAAAACTGCCCTATATACCCAACAAACACTTAAGGGCAGCCCGGAGAGGCTTTTTAGTCATCAAAATTCAGATTTCTAAAATAAGTAAAGGAATTTACTAAACTGAATGTCTGTCAGACTACAATTCCTGCTTTGCTAGACTTGGGCAATGATGCAAAGTTTTCGCACTTCCAGAAAAAGATAAGGAAAATGTATGAAGAATTCAATCAACTTTTAGAGCATATGACCGATATGGCTATCCACCTATAAACCCACCCAGTTAACTGAAGTTTTAATCCCAACGACCCTGTGAAAGTGCAGGAGCGGTTTCTTAAAGTCAAGTCAGGGTTCACTAGATGACTCCTGTCTGCTCATATTTTTACCTCCCTGGCCCCTAGCTTAGAGCCTAACTTAAAATGATATATTTAACTTCTCTTTAAAAACAGCCTAAGGACCTAAACTATGGAAGTTTGCTTATGTCTCACCATTTCTTTCAAACCCTTTGGCTAGTCTGGCTTTTTTTTCCAACCACAGGAAGATTTCCTTTTTGAAGTTCTCCATTAAAGTTTTGGAAAAAATGATTAATAATCCTCTTTGCATTTATCTGGAGGACAACCACAAAATGGATCCCTGTCAATCAGGACTCAGGGCAGTTTGCAGAAACTCATTACATGGAAAAAAAAATAGCGGTCACAGATTCTATTAGGTCTAGTCTGGACAATGGAAATTCAGCAGCACTTATACTACTAGATCTTTCTGCTGCGCTTGATACACCATCACATGTAGTGCTGATTGAAAGATTGTCTTTGAGGTTACATGCCCAGGCCTCGAGTGGTTGTTCCCAACTTGTTTACATTCTTCCCTACAAATCTCGGATGTTCAACAATTCTTGTGGGCTGCTTCAGGGATCCTCTGGCTAAAGTTGTTAGTTTTTTCGGCATCATGATCCTATCCTATTAAGATGACACCCAACTGGTGCTATCATTTGGTCAGGGCACTGACCTTACAAAAGCCAAATTTGTGGAATGCATGTGAGCTGTAGCAGCATAGATGAAAAACGTTTTCTGCATCTTAATGGGGATAAAACTGAAATTTGTCTTAGAACTGGTCAAACGACTAGTGGCCCTGGGAATTAAGCAACCTGCTTTGCCTTAAAATGGCAGTAGAAAATCTTTAAAAAAAAAAAAAAAATTGGACGATAGCCTTTCAATAACAGGCAAGTCATGTGAATGCAATCTTTGGTACCTATATTGGTTTACTTCACCCCCTCAAGAAAGGTGTTTTTGAGGCTGCCTCTTGATTGCAGGAAAACTACTATAGAGGCTCTTATAACTAGTCGCCTAGACTATGGGAATGAGTTTCTGGTGGATATGATTAAATCTGTAACTCGTCAACAAGTGGTCCAGAATATAGCATCACTCTTGGTTTGCTACATACCAGCTGGCTCGCAAATAAGTCCAGTTTGTCAAGATCTTTGCACTAGCTCCCCGTCAGGAAATGGTGTATTTTTAAACTTCACTGTCTCAGTCATAAGGATGTGTATGGTTTGGGGCCGGTGTATATTCACCCCTAAAGGTTTTTACCAGCAGTCGACAACTCTGAGGTAGTCCAACAATGCATTGGTAGCCCTCCTCTCCAGCACCCGCCCCCACCACAGCCATCAGATTCGAACCACCAGAATCAGAGGTTGCTCTTTTTTCATATTTTGCCTCTTTCTACTGGAACAAGTTAATGGTTCATATTCGCACATGCCATACATTCTTGATTTTTGAAGAGCTAACCAAAACCTGGCTTTTTAATCTTTTGTTGTCTCGGTCCATTTTACATGGCTTTAGTTCAAATATTTCGTTTGGAGTGAGCAGTTTTCTGCGCTATATCAAGTGCTGGTAACATAGCATACAATCAGGCCAACCTTGCGTGGATCTAGCACATTGTATCCCACATACCAGACTTGTCTTGTGGTCTAACCGAACAGAAAGTTCTAGATAATGGCCAACATACACCAAATATGAAAAATGAAAATGTCACTTACCCAGTGTACATCTGTTCGTGGCATTAGTCGCTGCAGATTCACATGTTTGGCACAGTCCGCTGCCTGGTGTTGGGCTCGGAGTATTACAAGTTGTTTTTCTTCGAAGAAGTCTTTTTGGTCACGGGACCGAAGGACTCCTCCCTCTTTGGCTCCATTGCGCATGGGCGTCGACTCCATCTTAGATTGTTTTCCCCGCAGAGGGTGAGGATGGAGTTGTTTGGTATAAATAGTGCCCATGCAATGGAGTGAATATGTATGTATGATAAGAGTTTCTAATAATTATTTACAAATGTTCAGATGTTTAAGGTTCATGATCTACTTCTAAACGGCTACAGGCTTCCCGGGGAGGTGGGAGGGTACATGTGAATCTGCAGCGACTAATGCCACGAACAGATGTACACTGGGTAAGTGACATTTTCAGTTCGATGGCATATGTTGCTGCAGATACACATGTTTGGCATAGACTATAAAGCAGTTACCTCCCCTAAAAGCGGTGGTTTAGCCTGTAGGAGTTGAAGTAGTTTGGAATAATGTTCTTAGTACAGCTTGGCCCACTGTAGCTTGTTGTGCATTTAGTACGTCTACACAGTAGTGTTTAGTAAACGTATGAGGCGTAGACCAGGTTGCAGCCTTACATATTTCGCTCATAGGAATGTTTCCTAGAAAGGCCATTGTAGCACCTTTCTTTCTGGTTGAGTGTGCCTTTGGTGTAATAGGCAATTCTCTTTTGGCTTTAAGATAGCATGTTTGAATGCATCTGACTATCCATCTAGCAATGCCTTGTTTAGAGATTGGATTTCCTATGTGTGGTTTTTGAAAAGCTATGAACAGTTGTTTTGTTTTCCTGATTAGCTTTGTTCTGTCAATGTAATACATTAGTGCTCTTTTGATGTCTAATGTATGTAGTGCCCTTTCAGCCACAGAATTTGGTTGTGGGAAGAACACTGGCAATTCTACTGTTTGATTTAAATGGAATGGTGAGATTACTTTTGGCAGAAATTTTGGATTTGTTCTTAGAACTATTTTATTGTTGTGTATTTGAATAAATGGTTCTTGTATGGTAAATGCCTGTATTTCACTTACTCTTCTGAGGGATGTGATTGCAATGAGAAATGCGACCTTCCAGGTTAGATATTGCATTTCACAGGAATGCATGGGTTCGAAAGGGGGACCCATGAGTCTTGTTAAGACGATGTTAAGATTCCATGAAGGAACTGGTGGTGTTCTTGGTGGTATAATTCTTTTTAGCCCTTCCATGAATGCTTTAATAACTGGTATTCTAAATAGAGACGATGAATGAGTAGTTTGTATGTAAGCAGATATAGCTGCGAGGTGTATTTTTATAGATGAAAAAGCGAGATTTGCTTTTTGCAAATGTAGTAAGTATCCTACTATGTCTTTAGTAGAGGCATGTACTGGTTGTATTTGATTGGCATGGCAGTAGTAAACAAATCTTTTCCACTTAGATGCATAGCAGTGTCTAGTGGAAGGTTTTCTAGCTTGTTTTATGACCTCCATGCATTCTTGTGTGAGGTCCAAGTGTCCGAATTCTAGGATTTCAGGAGCCAAATTGCCAGATTCAATGATGCTGGGTTTGGATGTCTGATCTGTTTGTGTTGCGTTAACAGATCTGGCCTGTTGGGTAGTTTGACATGCGGTACTAGTGAAAGGTCTAGTAGAGTTGTATACCAAGGTTGTCTTGCCCATGTGGGTGCTATCAGTATGAGTTTGAGTTGGTTTTGACTTAACTTGTTTACTAGATATGGAAGGAGAGGGAGAGGGGGAAAAGCGTACGCAAATATCCCTGACCAATTCATCCATAGAGCATTGCCTTGTGATTCGCGGTGTGGGTACCTGGATGCGAAGTTTTGGCATTTTGAGTTTTCTCTTGTTGCGAACAAATCTATCTGGGGTGTTCCCCAAATTTGAAAGTACTTGTTCAGGACTTGGGGGTGAATTTCCCATTCGTGGACTTGTTGGTGGTCTCGCGAAAGGTTGTCTGCTAGTTGGTTTTGTATTCCTGGAATAAATTGTGCTATTAGGCGAATGTTGTTGTGAATCGCCCACTGCCAAATTTTTTGTGTTAGGAGGCACAATTGTGTTGAGTGTGTTCCTCCTTGTTTGTTTAGATAATACATTGTTGTCATGTTGTCTGTTTTGACAAGAATGTATTTGTGTGTTATTATGGGTTGGAAGGCTTTTAACGCTAGAAATACTGCCAACAGTTCTAGGTAATTGATATGAAATTTTGTTTCGTGTATATCCCATTGTCCTTGAATGCTGTGGTGATTGAGGTGTGCTCCCCACCCTGTCATGGAAGCATCTGTTGTTATAACGTATTGAGGCACTGGGTCCTGAAATGTCCGCCCTTTGTTTAAATTTTTGCTGTTCCACCATAGAAGCGAGAGGTATGTTTGGCGGTCTACCAACACCAGATTTTGAAGTTGACCCTGTGCCTGTGACCATTGTGATGCTAGACACTGTTGTAAGGGTCGCATGTGTAGTCTTGCGTTTGGGACAATGGCTATGCATGATGACATCATGCCTAGAAGTTTTAGCGCAAATTTTGCTTGTATCTTTTGGTTTGGAAACATAGCACTTATTAGCTTGTGGAATGCCTGCACTCTTTGTGGACTTGGAGTGGCAATTCCTTTTGATGTGTTGATGGTTGCTCCTAGATATTGTTGTGTTTGACACGGTTCTAGGTGTGATTGTGTAGTTGATGGAAAACCCCAGTTTGTGAAGGGTTTGTATGACAAAAGTGGTGTCGTTTGCGCATTTTTTTACTGTGTTGGTTTTGATTAGCCAGTCGTCTAGGTAAGGGAACACATGTATCTGTTGTCTCCTGATGTGTGCTGCTACTACTGCTAGACATTTTGTGAACACTCTTGGTGCAGTTGTTATTCCGAATGGCAACACCTTGAATTGGTAATGTATTCCTTTGAATACGAACCGTAGGTACTTTCTGTGAGAAGGGTGTATTGGTATATGAAAGTACGCATCCTTTAGGTCTAATGTGGTCATGTAATCTTGCTGTTTGAGCAGTGGAATGATGTCTTGTAGTGTGACCATGTGAAAATGGTCCGATATGATGTAGGTATTTAGTGTCCTGAGATCTAATATTGGTCTCAATGTTTCGTCTCTTTTTGGAATTAGAAAGTACAGGGAGTAAACTCCTGTGTTTTTTTGTTGTACTGGTACTAATTCTATTGCATCCTTTTGCAGTAGTGCTTGAACTTCTAGTCCTAAAAGTTCTAAATGATGTTGTGACATTTTGCGTGTTTTGGGGGGTGTAGGAAGTTGGCTCTGTATGTGCTATTTCAAAGTAAGGAATAGCATGCACAGAGTCCAAGGGTTCCCCTTAGAGGTAAAATAGTGGTAAAAAGAGATAATACTAATGCTCTATTTTGTGGTAGTGTGGTCGAGCAGTAGGCTTATCCAAGGAGTAGTGTTAAGCATTTGTTGTACATACACCTAGACAATAAATGAGGTACACACACTCAGAGACAAATCCAGCCAATAGGTTTTTGTATAGAAAAATATCTTTTCTTAGTTTATTTTAAGAACCACAGGTTCAAATTCTACATGTAATATCTCGTTTGAAAGGTATTGCAGGTAAGTACTTTAGGAACTTTAAATCATAAAAATTGCATGTATACTTTTCAAGTTATTCACAAATAGCTGTTTTAAAAGTGGACACAGTGCAATTTTCACAGTTCCTAGGGGAGGTAAGTATTTGTTAGGTTAACCAGGTAAGTAAGACACTTACAGGGCTTAGTTCTTGGTCCAAGGTAGCCCACCGTTGGGGGTTCAGAGCAACCCCAAAGTCACCACACCAGCAGCTCAGGGCCGGTCAGGTGCAGAGTTCAAAGTGGTGCCCAAAACACATAGGCTAGAATGGAGAGAAGGGGGTGCCCCGGTTCCGGTCTGCTTGCAGGTAAGAACCCGCGTCTTCGGAGGGCAGACCAGGGGGGTTTTGTAGGGCACCGGGGGGGGGACACAAGTCCACACAGAAATTTCACCCTCAGCAGCGCGGGGGCGGCCGGGTGCAGTGTAGAAACAAGCGTCGGGTTTGTAATGGAAGTCAATGGGAGATCTCGGGATCTCTTCAGCGCTGCAGGCAGGCAAGGGGGGGGTTCCTCGGGGAAACCTCCACTTGGTCAAGGGAGAGGGACTCCTGGGGGTCACTCCTCCAGTGAAAGTCCGGTCCTTCAGGTCCTGGGGGCTGCGGGTGCAGGGTCTCTCCCAGGTGTCGGGACTTAGGATTCAAAGAGTCGCGGTCAGGGGAAGCCTCGGGATTCCCTCTGCAGGCGGCGCTGTGGGGGCTCAGGGGGGACAGGTTTTTGTACTCACAGTCTTAGAGTAGTCCTGGGGTCCCTCCTGAGGTGTTGGATCGCCACCAGCCGAGTCGGGGTCGCCGGGTGCAGTGTTGCAAGTCTCACGCTTCTTGCGGGGAGCTTGCAGGGTTCTTTAAAGCTGCTGGAAACAAAGTTGCAGCTTTTCTTGGAGCAGGTCCGCTGTCCTCGGGAGTTTCTGGTCTTTTCGAAGCAGGGGCAGTCCTCAGAGGATGTCGAGGTCGCTGGTCCCTTTGGAAGGCGTCGCTGGAGCAGGATCTTTGGAAGGCAGGAGACAGGCTGGTGAGTTTCTGGAGCCAAGGCAGTTGTCGTCTTCTGGTCTTCCTCTGCAGGGGTTTTTCAGCTAGGCAGTCCTTCTTCTTGTAGTTGCAGGAATCTAATTTTCTAGGGTTCAGGGTAGCCCTTAAATACTAAATTTAAGGGCGTGTTTAGGTCTGGGGGGTTAGTAGCCAATGGCTACTAGCCCTGAGGGTGGGTACACCCTCTTTGTGCCTCCTCCCAAGGGGAGGGGGTCACAATCCTAACCCTATTGGGGGAATCCTCCATCTGCAAGATGGAGGATTTCTAAAAGTCAGAGTCACCTCAGCTCAGGACACCTTAGGGGCTGTCCTGACTGGCCAGTGACTCCTCCTTGTTGCTTTCTTTGTTCCCTCCAGCCTTGCCGCCAAAAGTGGGGGCCGTGGCCGGAGGGGGCGGGCAACTCCACTAAGCTGGAGTGCCCTGCTGGGCTGTGACAAAGGGGTGAGCCTTTGAGGCTCACCGCCAGGTGTCACAGCTCCTGCCTGGGGGAGGTGTTAGCATCTCCACCCAGTGCAGGCTTTGTTACTGGCCTCAGAGTGACAAAGGCACTCTCCCCATGGGGCCAGCAACATGTCTCTGGTGTGGCAGGCTGCTGGAACTAGTCAGCCTACACAGACAGTCGGTTAAGTTTCAGGGGGCACCTCTAAGGTGCCCTCTGGGGTGTATTTTGCAATAAAATGTACACTGGCATCAGTGTGCATTTATTGTGCTGAGAAGTTTGATACCAAACTTCCCAGTTTTCAGTGTAGCCATTATGGTGCTGTGGAGTTCGTGTTTGACAGACTCCCAGACCATATACTCTTATGGCTACCCTGCACTTACAATGTCTAAGGTTTTGCTTAGACACTGTAGGGGTATGTAGGAAGTTGGCTCTGTATGTGCTATTTCAAAGTAAGGAATAGCATGCACAGAGTCCAAGGGTTCCCCTTAGAGGTAAAATAGTGGTAAAAATAGATAATACTAATGCTCTATTTTGTGGTAGTGTGGTCGAGCAGTAGGCTTATCCAAGGAGTAGTGTTAAGCATTTGTTGTACATACACAAGACAATAAATGAGGTACACACACTCAGAGACAAATCCAGCCAATAGGTTTTTATATAGAAAAATATCTTTTCTTAGTTTATTTTAAGAACCACAGGTTCAAATTCTACATGTAATATCTCATTCGAAAGGTATTGCAGGTAAGTACTTTAGGAACTTCAAATCATCAAAATTGCATGTATACTTTTCAAGTTATTGACAAATAGCTGTTTTAAAGGTGGATACTTAGTGCAATTTTCACAGTTCCTGGGGGAGGTAAGTTTTTGTTAGTTTTACCAGGTAAGTAGGACACTTACAGGGTTCAGTTCTTGGTCCAAGGTAGCCCACCGTTGGGGGTTCAGAGCAACCCCAAAGTCACCACACCAGCAGCTCAGGGCCGGTCAGGTGCAGAGTTCAAAGTGGTGCCCAAAACACATAGGCTAGAATGGAGAGAAGGGGGTGCCCCGGTTCCGGTCTGCTTGCAGGTAAGTACCCGCGTCTTCGGAGGGCAGACCAGGGGGGTTTTGTAGGGCACCAGGGGGGACACAAGTCCACACAGAAATTTCACCCTCAGCAGCGCGGGGGCGGCCGGGTGCAGTGTAGAAACAAGCGTCGGGTTTTCAATGTTAGTCTATGAGAGATCTCGGGATCTCTTCAGCGCTGCAGGCAGGCAAGGGGGGGATTCCTCGGGGAAACCTCCACTTGGGCGAGGGAGAGGGACTCCTGGGGGTCACTCCTCCAGTGAAAGTCCGGTCCTTCAGGTCCTGGGGGCTGCGGGTGCAGGGTCTCTCCCAGGCGTCGGGACTTTAGGTTCAAAGAGTCGCGGTCAGGGGAAGCCTCGGGATTCCCTCTGCAGGCGGCGCTGTGGGGGCTCAGGGGGGACAGGTTTTGGTACTCACAGTATCAGAGTAGTCCTGGGGTCCCTCCTGAGGTGTTGGATCGCCACCAGCCGAGTCGGGGTCGCCGGGTGCAGTGTTGCAAGTCTCACGCTTCTTGCGGGGAGCTTGCAGGGTTCTTTAAAGCTGCTGGAAACAAAGTTGCAGCTTTTCTTGGAGCAGGTCCGCTGTCCTCGGGAGTTTCTTGTCTTTTCGAAGCAGGGGCAGTCCTCAGAGGATGTAGAGGTCGCTGGTCCCTTTGGAAGGCGTCGCTGGAGCAGGATCTTTGGAAGGCAGGAGACAGGCCGGTGAGTTTCTGGAGCCAAGGCAGTTGTCGTCTTCTGGTCTTCCGCTGCAGGGGTTTTCAGCTGGGCAGTCCTTCTTCTTGTAGTTGCAGGAATCTAATTTTCTAGGGTTCAGGGTAGCCCTTAAATACTAAATTTAAGGGCGTGTTTAGGTCTGGGGGGTTAGTAGCCAATGGCTACTAGCCCTGAGGGTGGGTACACCCTCTTTGTGCCTCCTCCCAAGGGGAGGGGGTCACATTCCTAACCCTATTGGGGGAATCCTCCATCTGCAAGATGGAGGATTTCTAAAAGTTAGAGTCACCTCAGCTCAGGACACCTTAGGGGCTGTCCTGACTGGTCAGTGACTCCTCCTTGTTATTCTCATTATCTTCTCCGGCCTTGCCGCCAAAAGTGGGGCCTGGCCGGAGGGGGCGGGCAACTCCACTAGCTGGAGTGTCCTGCTGGGTTGGCACAAAGGAGGTGAGCCTTTGAGGCTCACCGCCAGGTGTGACAATTCCTGCCTGGGAGAGGTGTTAGCATCTCCACCCAGTGCAGGCTTTGTTACTGGCCTCAGAGTGACAAAGGCACTCTCCCCATGGGGCCAGCAACATGTCTCGGTTTGTGGCAGGCTGCTAAAACTAGTCAGCCTACACAGATAGTCGGTTAAGTTTCAGGGGGCACCTCTAAGGTGCCCTCTGTGGTGTATTTTACAATAAAATGTACACTGGCATCAGTGTGCATTTATTGTGCTGAGAAGTTTGATACCAAACTTCCCAGTTTTCAGTGTAGCCATTATGGTGCTGTGGAGTTCGTGTTTGACAGACTCCCAGACCATATACTCTTATGGCTACCCTGCACTTACAATGTCTAAGGTTTTATTTAGACACTGTAGGGGTACCATGCTCATGCACTGGTACCCTCACCTATGGTATAGTGCACCCTGCCTTAGGGCTGTAAGGCCTGCTAGAGGGGTGTCTTACCTATACTGCATAGGCAGTGAGAGGCTGGCATGGCACCCTGAGGGGAGTGCCATGTCGACTTACTCGTTTTGCCCTCACTAGCACACACAAGCTGGTAAGCAGTGTGTCTGTGCTGAGTGAGAGGTCTCCAGGGTGGCATAAGACATGCTGCAGCCCCTAGAGACCTTCCTTGGCATCAGGGCCCTTGGTACTAGAAGTACCAGTTACAAGGGACTTATCTGGATGCCAGGGTCTGCCAATTGTGGATACAAAAGTACAGGTTAGGGAAAGAACACTGGTGCTGGGGCCTGGTTAGCAGGCCTCAGCACACTTTCAATTGTAAACATAGCATCAGCAAAGGCAAAAAGTCAGGGGGCAACCATGCCAAGGAGGCATTTCCTTACACAACCCCCCCCCAAACGAAAGAGGATGAGACTAACCTTTCCCAAGAGAGTCTTCATTTTCTAAGTGGAAGAACCTGGAAAGGCCATCTGCATTGGCATGGGCAGTCCCAGGTCTGTGTTCCACTATAAAGTCCATTCCCTGTAGGGAGATGGACCACCTCAACAGTTTAGGATTTTCACCTTTCATTTGCATCAGCCATTTGAGAGGTCTGTGGTCAGTTTGAACTAGGAAGTGAGTCCCAAAGAGGTATGGTCTCAGCTTCTTCAGGGACCAAACCACAGCAAAGGCCTCCCTCTCAATGGCACTCCAACGCTGCTCCCTGGGGAGTAACCTCCTGCTAATGAAAGCAACAGGCTGGTCAAGGCCATCATCATTTGTTTGGGACAAAACTGCCCCTATCCCATGTTCAGAGGCATCAGTCTGCACAATGAACTGCTTAGAATAATCTGGAGCTTTTAGAACTGGTGCTGAGCACATTGCCTGTTTCAGGGTGTCAAAGGCCTGTTGGCATTCCACAGTCCAGTTTACTTTCTTGGGCATTTTCTTGGAGGTGAGTTCAGTGAGGGCTGTCACAATGGATCCATATCCCTTCACAAACCTCCTGTAATACCCAGTCAAGCCAAGGAATGCCCTGACTTGAGTCTGGGTTTTTGGAGCTACCCAGTCCAGAATAGTCTGGATCTTGGGTTGGAGTGGCTGAACTTGGCCTCCACCTACAAGGTGTCCCAAGTAAACCACAGTTCCCTGCCCTATCTGGCATTTGGATGCCTTGATAGAGAGGCCTGCAGATTGCAGAGCCTTCAAAACCTTCCTCAGGTGGACCAGGTGATCCTGCCAGGTGGAGCTAAAGACAGCAATATCATCAAGATAAGCTGTGCTAAAGGACTCCAAGCCAGCAAGGACTTGATTCACCAACCTTTGGAAGGTGGCAGGGGCATTCTTTAAACCAAAGGGCATAACAGTAAACTGATAATGCCCATCAGGTGTGGAGAATGCTGTCTTTTCTTTTGCTCCAGGTGCCATTTTTATTTGCCAGTACCCTGCTGTCAAGTCAAAGGTACTTAAGAATTTGGCAGCACCTAATTTGTCTATGAGCTCATCAGCTCTTGGAATTGGATGAGCATCTGTCTTGGTGACAGAATTGAGGCCTCTGTAGTCCACACAAAACCTCATCTCTTTCTTTCCGTCTTTGGTGTGAGGTTTGGGGACTAAGACCACTGGGCTAGCCCAGGGGCTGTCAGAGCGCTCAATTACTCCCAATTCCAGCATCTTGTGGACTTCCACCTTGATGCTTTCCTTAACATGGTCAGATTGTCTAAAGATTTTGTTCTTGACAGGCATGCTGTCTCCTGTGTCCACATCATGGGTACACAGGTGTGTCTGACCAGGGGTTAAGGAGAAGAGTTCAGGAAACTGTTGTAGGACTCTCCTACAATCAGCTTGCTGTTGGCCAGAGAGGGTGTCTGAGTAGATCACTCCATCTACTGTACCATCTTTTGGGTCTGATGACAGAAGATCAGGGAGAGGTTCACTCTCTGCCTCCTGATCCTCATCTGTTACCATCAACAGATTGACATCAGCCCTGTCGTGGAAGAGCTTAAGGCGGTTTACATGGATCACCCTTTTGGGGCTCCTGCTTGTGCCCAGGTCCACCAAGTAGGTGACCTGACTCTTCCTCTCTAGTACTGGGTAAGGGCCACTCCATTTGTCCTGGAGTGCCCTGGGAGCCACAGGCTCCAGAACCCAGACTTTCTGCCCTGGTTGGAACTCAACCAGTGCAGCCTTTTGGTCATACCAAAACTTCTGGAGCTGTTGGCTGGCCTCAAGGTTTTTGGTTGCCTTTTCCATGTACTCTGCCATTCTAGAGCGAAGGCCAAGTACATAGTCCACTATGTCCTGTTTAGGCTCATGGAGAGGTCTCTCCCAGCCTTCTTTAACAAGGGCAAGTGGTCCCCTTACAGGATGACCAAACAGAAGTTCAAAGGGTGAGAACCCTACTCCCTTCTGTGGTACCTCCCTGTAAGCGAAAAGCAGACATGGCAGGAGGACATCCCATCTCCTTTTGAGTTTTTCTGGGAGCCCCATGATCATGCCTTTTAATGTCTTGTTGAATCTCTCAACTAAGCCATTAGTTTGTGGATGGTAAGGTGTAGTGAATTTATAAGTCACTCCACACTCATTCCACATGTGCTTTAGGTATGCTGACATGAAGTTGGTACCTCTGTCAGACACCACCTCCTTAGGGAAACCCACTCTGGTAAAGATACCAATGAGGGCCTTGGCTACTGCAGGGGCAGTAGTCGACCTAAGGGGAATAGCTTCAGGATACCTGGTAGCATGATCCACTACTACCAGGATATACATATTTCCTGAGGCTGTGGGAGGTTCCAGTGGACCAACTATGTCCACACCCACTCTTTCAAAGGGAACCCCCACCACTGGAAGTGGAATGAGGGGGGCCTTTGGATGCCCACCTGTCTTACCACTGGCTTGACAGGTGGGGCAGGAGAGGCAAAACTCCTTAACCATGTTGGACATATTGGGCCAGTAGAAGTGGTTGACTAACCTCTCCCACGTCTTGGTTTGTCCCAAATGTCCAGCAAGGGGAATGTCATGGGCCAATGTTAGGATGAACTCTCTGAACAGCTGAGGCACTACCACTCTCCTAGTGGCACCAGGTTTGGGGTCTCTGGCCTCAGTGTATAGGAGTCCATCTTCCCAATAGACCCTATGCGTTCCATTTTTCTTGCCTTTGGACTCTTCAGCAGCTTGCTGCCTAAGGCCTTCAAGAGAGGGACAGGTTTCTTGTCCCTTACACAGCTCCTCCCTTGAGGGTCCCCCTGGGCCTAAGAGCTCAACCTGGTAAGGTTCAAGCTCCAAAGGCTCAGTTCCCTCAGAGGGCAGAACTTCTTCCTGAGAAGAGAGGTTCCCTTTCTTTTGTTGTGTTGCAGTTGGTTTCCCAACTGACTTTCCTGTTCTCTTGGTAGGCTGGGCCATTTTTCCAGACTCCAGCTCTACTTTTTCACCCTGTGCCTTGCACTGTGCTCTTGTTTTCACACACACCAGTTCAGGGATACCCAGCATTGCTGCATGGGTTTTTAGTTCTACCTCAGCCCATGCTGAGGACTCCAGGTCATTTCCAAGCAGACAGTCCACTGGGATATTTGAGGAGACCACCACCTGTTTCAGGCCATTGACCCCTCCCCATTCTAAAGTAACCATTGCCATGGGATGTACTTTTCTCTGATTGTCAGCGTTGGTGACTGTGTAAGTTTTTCCAGTCAGGTATTGGCCAGGGGAAACCAGTTTCTCTGTCACCATGGTGACACTGGCACCTGTATCCCTCAGGCCCTCTATTCTAGTCCCATTAATTAAGAGTTGCTGTCTGTATTTTTGCATGTGAGGCGGCCAGACAGCTAGTGTGGCTAAATCCACCCCACCCTCAGAAACTAGAGTAGCTTCAGTGTGAACCCTGATTTGCTCTGGGCACACTGTTGATCCCACTTGGAGACTAGCCATACCAGTGTTACCTGGATGGGAGTTTGGAGTGGAACCTTTCTTGGGACAGGCCTTGTCTCCAGTTTGGTGTCCATGCTGTTTACAGCTATGACACCAGGCCTTTTTGGGATCAAAGTTTTTACCCTTGTACCCATTGTTTTGTGAAGAGGCCCTGGGCCCACCCTCCTGTGCAGGTTTTTGGGGGCCTGTAGAAGACTCTTTACTATTTTTAGTTTTGGTTGTCTCATCACCCTTCTGCTGGGGAGTCTTTGTGACCCCTTTCTTTTGGTCACCCCCTGTTGAAGTCTTGGACACCCTTGTCTTGACCCAATGGTCCGCCTTCTTTCCCAATTCTTGGGGAGAAATTGGTCCTAGGTCTACCAGATGCTGATGCAGTTTATCATTGAAACAATTACTTAACAGGTGTTCTTTCACAAATAAATTGTACAGCCCATCATAATTACTTACACCACTGCCTTGAATCCAACCATCTAGTGTTTTCACTGAGTAGTCAACAAAGTCAACCCAGGTCTGGCTCGAGGATTTTTGAGCCCCCCTGAACCTAATCCTGTACTCCTCAGTGGAGAATCCAAAGCCCTCAATCAGGGTACCCTTCATGAGGTCATAAGATTCTGCATCTTGTCCAGAGAGTGTGAGGAGTCTATCCCTACACTTTCCTGTGAACATTTCCCAAAGGAGAGCACCCCAGTGAGATCTGTTCACTTTTCTGGTTACACAAGCCCTCTCAAAAGCTGTGAACCATTTGGTGATGTCATCACCATCTTCATATTTAGTTACAATCCCTTTAGGGATTTTCAACATGTCAGGAGAATCTCTGACCCTATTTATGTTGCTGCCACCATTGATGGGTCCTAGGCCCATCTCTTGTCTTTCCCTCTCTATGGCTAGGATCTGTCTTTCCAAAGCCAATCTTTTGGCCATCCTGGCTAACTGGATGTCCTCTTCACTGGGGCTATCCTCAGTGATTTCAGAGGTGTTGGTCTCTCCTGTGAGGGAACCAGCATCTCTGACTATTATTTTTGGAGTCAGGGTTTGAGGGACCCTGTTCTCCCTAGATAGGACTGGTAGGGGGGAATTGTCCTCCAAGTCACTATCCTCTTCCTCTGAGTTGCCACCCTCAGAGGGGTTGGCCTTTTCAAACTCTGCCAAAAGCTCCTGGAGCTGTATTTTGGTAGGTTTGGGGCCCATTGTTATTTTCTTTATTTTACAGAGTGACCTTAGCTCCCTCATCTTAAGATGGAGGTAAGGTGTGGTGTCGAGTTCCACCACAGTCACATCTGTGCTAGACATTTTGCTTCTAAAAGTTGGAATACTTTTTAAGAATCTACAACTGGTTCTAGAATCTAATTCAAACTTTTACAAACTTTTAAACTCTAAAAGAAATGCTAAACAGGGACTTAACACAAGGCCCTAGCAGGTCTTTTAAGAATTTAGAAAACTTTTCAAATTGCAAAAATCAATTTCTAATGACAATTTTGGAATTTGTCGTGTGATCAGGTATTGGCTGAGTAGTCCAGCAAATGCAAAGTCTTGTACCCCACCGCTGATCCACCAATGTAGGAAGTTGGCTCTGTATGTGCTATTTCAAAGTAAGGAATAGCATGCACAGAGTCCAAGGGTTCCCCTTAGAGGTAAAATAGTGGTAAAAATAGATAATACTAATGCTCTATTTTGTGGTAGTGTGGTCGAGCAGTAGGCTTATCCAAGGAGTAGTGTTAAGCATTTGTTGTACATACACAAGACAATAAATGAGGTACACACACTCAGAGACAAATCCAGCCAATAGGTTTTTATATAGAAAAATATCTTTTCTTAGTTTATTTTAAGAACCACAGGTTCAAATTCTACATGTAATATCTCATTCGAAAGGTATTGCAGGTAAGTACTTTAGGAACTTCAAATCATCAAAATTGCATGTATACTTTTCAAGTTATTGACAAATAGCTGTTTTAAAGGTGGACACTTAGTGCAATTTTCACAGTTCCTGGGGGAGGTAAGTTTTTGTTAGTTTTACCAGGTAAGTAGGACACTTACAGGGTTCAGTTCTTGGTCCAAGGTAGCCCACCGTTGGGGGTTCAGAGCAACCCCAAAGTCACCACACCAGCAGCTCAGGGCCGGTCAGGTGCAGAGTTCAAAGTGGTGCCCAAAACACATAGGCTAGAATGGAGAGAAGGGGGTGCCCCGGTTCCGGTCTGCTTGCAGGTAAGTACCCGCGTCTTCGGAGGGCAGACCAGGGGGGTTTTGTAGGGCACCGGGGGGGACACAAGTCCACACAGAAATTTCACCCTCAGCAGCGCGGGGGCGGCCGGGTGCAGTGTAGAAACAAGCGTCGGGTTTTCAATGTTAGTCTATGAGAGATCTCGGGATCTCTTCAGCGCTGCAGGCAGGCAAGGGGGGGATTCCTCGGGGAAACCTCCACTTGGGCGAGGGAGAGGGACTCCTGGGGGTCACTCCTCCAGTGAAAGTCCGGTCCTTCAGGTCCTGGGGGCTGCGGGTGCAGGGTCTCTCCCAGGCGTCGGGACTTTAGGTTCAAAGAGTCGCGGTCAGGGGAAGCCTCGGGATTCCCTCTGCAGGCGGCGCTGTGGGGGCTCAGGGGGGACAGGTTTTGGTACTCACAGTATCAGAGTAGTCCTGGGGTCCCTCCTGAGGTGTTGGATCGCCACCAGCCGAGTCGGGGTCGCCGGGTGCAGTGTTGCAAGTCTCACGCTTCTTGCGGGGAGCTTGCAGGGTTCTTTAAAGCTGCTGGAAACAAAGTTGCAGCTTTTCTTGGAGCAGGTCCGCTGTCCTCGGGAGTTTCTTGTCTTTTCGAAGCAGGGGCAGTCCTCAGAGGATGTCGAGGTCGCTGGTCCCTTTGGAAGGCGTCGCTGGAGCAGGATCTTTGGAAGGCAGGAGACAGGCCGGTGAGTTTCTGGAGCCAAGGCAGTTGTCGTCTTCTGGTCTTCCGCTGCAGGGGTTTTCAGCTGGGCAGTCCTTCTTCTTGTAGTTGCAGGAATCTAATTTTCTAGGGTTCAGGGTAGCCCTTAAATACTAAATTTAAGGGCGTGTTTAGGTCTGGGGGGTTAGTAGCCAATGGCTACTAGCCCTGAGGGTGGGTACACCCTCTTTGTGCCTCCTCCCAAGGGGAGGGGGTCACATTCCTAACCCTATTGGGGGAATCCTCCATCTGCAAGATGGAGGATTTCTAAAAGTTAGAGTCACCTCAGCTCAGGACACCTTAGGGGCTGTCCTGACTGGTCAGTGACTCCTCCTTGTTATTCTCATTATCTTCTCCGGCCTTGCCGCCAAAAGTGGGGCCTGGCCGGAGGGGGCGGGCAACTCCACTAGCTGGAGTGTCCTGCTGGGTTGGCACAAAGGAGGTGAGCCTTTGAGGCTCACCGCCAGGTGTGACAATTCCTGCCTGGGAGAGGTGTTAGCATCTCCACCCAGTGCAGGCTTTGTTACTGGCCTCAGAGTGACAAAGGCACTCTCCCCATGGGGCCAGCAACATGTCTCGGTTTGTGGCAGGCTGCTAAAACTAGTCAGCCTACACAGATAGTCGGTTAAGTTTCAGGGGGCACCTCTAAGGTGCCCTCTGTGGTGTATTTTACAATAAAATGTACACTGGCATCAGTGTGCATTTATTGTGCTGAGAAGTTTGATACCAAACTTCCCAGTTTTCAGTGTAGCCATTATGGTGCTGTGGAGTTCGTGTTTGACAGACTCCCAGACCATATACTCTTATGGCTACCCTGCACTTACAATGTCTAAGGTTTTATTTAGACACTGTAGGGGTACCATGCTCATGCACTGGTACCCTCACCTATGGTATAGTGCACCCTGCCTTAGGGCTGTAAGGCCTGCTAGAGGGGTGTCTTACCTATACTGCATAGGCAGTGAGAGGCTGGCATGGCACCCTGAGGGGAGTGCCATGTCGACTTACTCGTTTTGCCCTCACTAGCACACACAAGCTGGTAAGCAGTGTGTCTGTGCTGAGTGAGAGGTCTCCAGGGTGGCATAAGACATGCTGCAGCCCCTAGAGACCTTCCTTGGCATCAGGGCCCTTGGTACTAGAAGTACCAGTTACAAGGGACTTATCTGGATGCCAGGGTCTGCCAATTGTGGATACAAAAGTACAGGTTAGGGAAAGAACACTGGTGCTGGGGCCTGGTTAGCAGGCCTCAGCACACTTTCAATTGTAAACATAGCATCAGCAAAGGCAAAAAGTCAGGGGGCAACCATGCCAAGGAGGCATTTCCTTACAGGGTACCATGCTCATGCACTGGTACCCTCACCTATGGTATAGTGCACCCTGCCTTAGGGCTGTAAGGCCTGCTAGAGGGGTGTCTTACCTATACTGCATAGGCAGTGAGAGGCTGGCATGGCACCCTGAGGGGAGTGCCATGTCGACTTACTCGTTTTGTCCTCACTAGCACACACAAGCTGGCAAGCAGTGTGTCTGTGCTGAGTGAGAGGTCTCCAGGGTGGCACAAGACATGCTGCAGCCCTTAGAGACCTTCCTTGGCATCAGGGCCCTTGGTACTAGAAGTACCAGTTACAAGGGACTTATCTGGATGCCAGGGTCTGCCAATTGTGGATACAAAAGTACAGGTTAGGGAAAGAACACTGGTGCTGGGGCCTGGTTAGCAGGCCTCAGCACACTTTCAATTGTAAACATAGCATCAGCAAAGGCAAAAAGTCAGGGGGCAACCATGCCAAGGAGGCATTTCCTTACAGGGGGGATGTTTGGTGGGAAGTTGTGGAATTCTATGCAATAGCCATGTTGGATTATTGCTAATACCCAATTGTCTGTTGTAATCTGTTGCCAAGATTGGTAGAATTGGCTTAGTCTTCCCCCCACTGGTGTTGAGTGAAGGGGTTGCGTGACTTGAAAGTCACTGTTTAGGTGGAGGTGTTTTTGGAGTCTGGAATCTTCCCCTACTCCTTGGGAATTGACCCCCCCGATATCCCCTGAAACCTCCCCTTTGGAAGGAACCCTGATATGGTGTGGTTCTTGATTGTTGGCTGGTGGTGTCTGTGGGTTGGCCACGAAACCCCCCTCTAAATGGAGTTTTTCTGAAAGAGCCTCTGCTCTGCGGGGAGTAGAGTGCGCCCATGGCTTTGGCCGTGTCTGTGTCCTTTTTAAGTTTTTCAATGGCTGTATCCACTTCTGAGCCAAACAGTTGTTTCTCGTTGAAGGGCATATTAAGGACAGCCTGCTGGATTTCAGGTTTGAAGCCTGAAGTGCGTAGCCAAGCGTGTCTCCTTATGGTGACAGCAGTGTTGACTGTTCTTGCTGCAGTATCGGCTGCGTCTAGTGAAGAGCGGATTTGATTGTTTGAGATCGTTTGTCCCTCTCCACTATTTGCTGCGCCCTTTTTTGGTATTCCTGGGGAAGATGGTCTACGAGAAGTTGCATCTCGTCCCAGTGTGCGCGGTCATATCTGGCCAGCAGCGCTTGTGAATTTGCGATGCGCCACTGGTTGGCTGCCTGTGACGCCACTCTTTTCCCTGCCGCGTCAAATTTTCGGCTTTCTTTGTCCGGAGGTGGGGCGTCGCCAGATGTATGTGAATTTGCTCTTTTGCGAGCTGCCCCTACTACCACAGAGTCGGGTGGTAACTGCGAAGTAATAAACACTGGGTCTGTGGGTGGTGGTTTGTATTTTTTATCCACCCTTGGGGTGATGGCTCTTGATTTTACGGGCTCCTCAAAAATTTGTTTTGCGTGCCGTAACATCCCTGGTAGCATTGGGAGACATTGATATTGGCTATGTGTAGCCGAGAGGGTGTTAAATAAGAAATCATCCTCTATAGGATCGGAATGCAGTTGGACATTGTGGAAGTCTGCAGCCCTAGCCACCAGTTGCGAGTATGAGGTACTGTCCTCTGGCGGTGACGGCTTTGTGGGGTATGACTCGGGATCATTGTCCGGCACTGGGGTGTCATACAGGTCCCAAGCGTCTTGATCCTGATCGTCATGACTTATGGTAGTTTGCGCTGGTGAGTGCATTTGTGGCGGTGTTTGTGCCGGCGATGCCTGTGGAGGAGAGGGCGGAGGCGTGACTTTTTTAACCACTTTGGCTTGTGGTTGTGTGTCATCCTTTGGAAGTCCGATCCTTCTTTTCCTCATGATTGGGGGAAGGGTTGATATCTTCCCTGTATCTTGCTGGATGCACAGTCTCTTTTGTGTGTAGTCCGATTCTACACTTTGGAGCTCTTGTCCAAATTTGTGCATTTGGCCACTTAGTCCTTGTTCCTCTGAGTAGGATGAAGGTGTGGTATTTTTCGGCGCCGAGAGAGAATCTTTTTTTTTGGTTTCGGCACCGACAGAATTTTTGTTCCTTTCGGCATGGATTCTCGGTGCCGATGTTTTTCGGTGCCGGTATCTTGTTTTTGTCTCTCGGAGCCGCTTTCTCGGCTCCGAGGTTGCTCCATGGCGGTCCCTCGACCGGAGTCGGGTGTCTTCGCTATGGGCGTGCCCTTTTTCGGCCCCTTCGACGGGTCGCCTGATTTATGGGTCGAGCCATGGCCTGTTGGCAGTGGCGTCCCCTGGGCTTTCGGTTTGTCGATGGATTTACTTTGACGTCTTACTCACAGTTTGTTGCTGTTGTTCGACGTCGGAGTCTCCGGATTCTGATTCCGGAACCGAGAATGTTTCCTCTTCGTCGTCGAAACGTTGTTTTGTCGACGTGGACGCCATTTGGTGACGCCTGGCTCTTCGGTCCCGGAGTGTTTTTCTGGACCGGAAGGCTCGACAGGCTTCACAGGTATCCTCCTTGTGCTCGGGGGACAAGCACAAGTTACAGACCAAGTGCTGATCTGTATAAGGATACTTACTGTGACATTTTGGGCAGAAACGAAACGGGGTCCGTTCCATCGGCTTCGATGTCGCACGCGGTCGGGCCGACCAGGCCCCGATGGGGGATCGAAACTGCCCCAAAGTCTTCCGATGATCGGTGTCGATGTACCTAACTATCCCGATACCGAACGGAACAATACCGACGCTTTCTTCCGAGATTCTGACTAACTTTCCGAACCGAAACACGGAGCGAAAAGGAATACGTCCGAACCCGACAGCGGAAAAAAACAATCTAAGATGGAGTCGACGCCCATGCGCAATGGAGCCAAAGAGGGAGGAGTCCTTCGGTCCCGTGACCAAAAAGACTTCTTCGAAGAAAAACAACTTGTAATACTCCGAGCCCAACACCAGGCAGCGGACTGTGCCAAACATGTGTATCTGCAGCAACATATGCCATCGAACGTACACATTACTACTTCAATACCATACATTTTGTATTTTTAAAACAACTCCCTTTCTTGTAATTCCCTGCCGATCATCGAAGAGCTTACTTTGTCAAATTTTAAAGTCTGATAAGTGCTGGAGACTAGTACTGGACTATCTCAATTTGTACCCGAATTGCAAAACATACGCTGTACAGACAAACATAACAACAGATTAATAACAAAAAAATCTAGCACCAGGATCATATTTAACATTCTTCTCTCAAGGCAGAATACAATTTGGATTTATACGATGTCAGTGAGATGTCTGTAGTCTCATATGTTGATACATTGACAAAAAAAACATTTAAAACATGTAGACAAAAAAAGTTAATGTTCTTGAACTTCCACCAACCAACCTCAATACTCTTGCCTATCACCCTTGCTCTAACCCCGGACACAGAGAACTTGCAAAGTAGATCTAGAGGACGCTGCTTCTCCTATCTAACAGGAAAAACCAAGAACACCATCCAATTAGACATCAGAACATCTCATTCACTCACAATCTTCTACAAGAAGCTAAAGACCTGGCTATTAGAGTGATTCCCAAGATCGCCACTCCTACATAGTGCCTGGATATCCTAACTGGTCATAGGTTCATGTTCTATAAATCTGGCTACATTACATAAGAATTATCCAGTGAAAGAACATTACTCACTTTGGGTTGATGGAAAAATGTGGACAGTGTCTAAGCCTCCTAGTCTTTTTCAAGAAATCGAGGTATAAAAAGGATTCCTCAATATTGGCAGAATATATTTACCACATTATGAATCAATCCTATAGTTACCAGAAAGGACTAGAAAGATGAATATACACATCCTAAGAGAAATACAAAGACATCAGCAGGTTGTAAGAGGGAAATGTAATGGCTCAGGATTGAAAAATCACGTGCACAAACACAAAACCCTGAGATGACTCAACCACACAAATTGCAGAATTAAATGCACTGCTCTTAGCCTTCCAGAAAACGGATAAATCAGTTTATATCACAGTTGACAGGATAATGTATCAGACTATGTTCAAACACTAGGAAAGCATTGATTACTAAATTTCACAAGAACTATTCAAAATCAAGCAGCACTGAGCTTAGAAAGCTGTCCTCCAGGTAGAACTTCCATTGGGGGGGGGGGGGGGGGGGGGTTACGTACACGCTGGCAAACCAAACTGAGGGGATTCCCTTTACAGGAAATTCTGCTGCTGAGGCGGATTGGAATTCTGCTAAATAGCAGGCATAACCCTGTCAAAAACCAAAACTGACCAGGATATACACACTGCAGGTTAATCATCACACAGTCAAAACGACCTGCCTCAAGGCTTTACAGAGTAGTATAATTTCTTCTTGGGACAAGATGGAATCCCTAAAGTCAATATTCCTAAAACAGACCACATACAAAAAGAATCTCACCGATTAAACCAAACAAAAGCTCTCATAAAGGAACAACCTCTGCGCCTGCTAGAGTGTCTGCAACATTATGCATCTCAAAGGACAACTATTGGTGGCCACTGATGCTAAGCCAAGAAAGCAATATCTACTGCAATGGAAAAATCTCTCCAAAAATGTAACATTCTACAATGGTGAGACCCTCAACAACCTCAAATGGAAAAAGTAGTGCATCCCTTCAAAATCACATATTTGGACCATGTTGGCCCACTTAGTAGAGGTTGGCAGCATTCATACATTTCATTCTGCTTGAGAGCCAGCTTCTATCTGTAACGTATAAGGAGAGGTACTTATTAAGGTCGAAGTAAGTCTCTAATTCACACACCTCTTTAAGCCCTGGTCAAATGGAGTGGGTGAGGATTAATGGTACATTAAAATTACCATTGAGGGCAAAGTTTCAATATAATGGTGGCTCATGAGTCTACAACAAAACTTTACATCATAAGCCAAGACTAAACTTATGAGAGGCTGCTCAGCGTCAAAATGCATATACCACACCTGCCAAGATGAGAAATCCACATGGTCAAAAATTTATTGCTTTGCTGCAGGATTTGCAGCATGACCAGGGCAGACTAAACCAGACTACAAATCCAATACTGTATTAAGCAACTGACTGGCTGCTTCAGGTTGTGAACTTGAGGTAGAGGGATTTGGATTGAAGAATGAGTTCCAGCTCATCAAGATCCTATGGCAGTGTTGGGGATGAAAGGCACAAGAGATGATAGTGCCACAGCTACCTGAGAAAAGAAATATGACTGGTGTATGTGGACACAGTAATGCTATATCATGGTGTCTATGCTATCTAACAGACTAGTCTACCTTTCACAGTTACCAATGATGGTGCGATCAACCATGTTGCTGAACTTGTCTCAGTCAGCTACCCATCAAGAAACTGAAGAACAATGATTCCTTAGCACAGATCAAAAAGTGGTAAAGACAAACATCGGCTGACAATGTAACAATGCCAACTGCACAGAACTTGAAAATGAATCAGATGAAAACTTTCTAAAGTTCAAGTGTTTGTAGTTCACAAGATTCAGAATTGCCACAATGTGACACTGTCCTGTCGATGGGAAAACTATTAGGAAATGTAACTAACAAATTAAAGTTTCCAAAGACACTTCCTTGCAAACTAAACCAGAACTCAAATGAAGTGCAACGGAATATGTAAATCCGTTTAAGCTTAATGTTGGCCTCCAGCTGACATTAATTTGACTACAAATGTGGATCATAAAGGTGGCTATTCCTTCTGAGGATGGTGCACGCACACTACGTTCTGGGCATCCAGTTGCAACAATTAAAAGGTTTGCTATATTTTCAGAGATGTAAGTTGACATTGACTGTCACCAGGGAAGCATGGTGAGTTACGGGAGTACTGTCAGGTTCTTAAAGGCACAGTCCCAGTTTTTTTCTACTAGGTCTTGCATTGCAGCCTACTGGCTAACAAGATCTTGTATTCCCCGTTCTCACACTTCGACATAAATATATACACTTTTTTATTTTATTTATTTTTTAAAATAAAAAGTGGTCTGGAATCATGCCCCATTTGACTATTGAGGAGGGTCCTGTGGAAAATAAACAATGTTACAATATGCAAATAGGAGAGGACCAAGAACAGTTGGCACAGACCCATTTCAACACTCCATTTTTTGTTTTCCCCTCTAAGTTAGAACATTTTTCCACAGGTAGGTTGAATGGTATAGTGTTCTAACACCATTACTACCCTCTTGCCTTGGGCTACCCGTTCAATAAACACTCCCATCTTGTATAGAATTTATTGAGAGGGTGTTTATCTGCAGAAAGCTACAGTGCTTTACTATTGATGAATGGCAATATATTAGTGTTTTTCAAAAGCACACTGAACCTATCAACTGTTAATCAATTAAATCAATGTGCTCTAAATTCCCCTCCCAACAGAGCTCACATTTCAGAGCACCAGTGTGCAAGTAATTGAAATTGAACCTCAGGGGAAAGAAAGAGGAAAAAAAATAAAAAAATAATAATAAACACAGGATAAAAAAAGTCATACAAATCTTTGAAAGAAATCAACACTGCAGCGCTAGGCTGCCTTGGTTATGGCAGGACATCCTGCTTACAACGCCTTGTCTTGTTTAATTATGTTCACAAAAGGTGAAATATACTTTATTCTATGAAAGGTGAGGAATCACTTTAATTGATGCGACAGGGGTTTTCTTTTGCTGCTACTCTACTTTCAAAATGTGGTCAACGATGGGAAAAGACTATAGTGATCATTGAGAAGTTAATAAGGAAACAGTTCCTTCTTTAACATGGATGAGCTGATTGGACTTGACAGCAGAGAATTAATTACTGGCAGCTGCTGTGAAAATGGAAATTGTGAGAAAATGGGGTGTACTTAATGGTGTGGTTGTGTGACCTCACAGTGTAATAGACTAGTGAAACTTTTTAAGGTCCAGTAGGTTTTGTATGTCAAACCCTCGGTAGCTGTGGCACTGAGCAGCATGGCTTACACACAGGATCAAGTGTTAAACATTTAAACAAGACCAAAACAATTGAAGAAATCTACACTGCACCAATTTATAAAAATAGACTATTTTATTAGAATTTGGGCAGTACAACAAAAAAGATCCACCGGAAGATTCCAGAGACATGGATTTTACAAGAAATAATTTTAAAAAATGCATTGTCCTTCAACCGTGAACAAACCTTGGCAAATTTGGGTAAGCATTGATGTGGTTGGGTAGAAGTACTTGGGGCAAACACCTCAAGCAGGGAGCTAGTCAGGTCCTTAGAAATAGTTACCTCCACAAAAGAAGCAGTTCAACAGTTCCAGGCACTTCATCTGCATTGAAATTAATTACTATGGAGTTGTCCTGATGCAAAAGATGAAGTATGCTGAAGATGCTCCAAGGATGCAGTGGATGATGTGGGAGGAGTGGACAGAGGCGCTCTTTCTGCAAGCACTCCTCGGTCCACGAAGATGGTGAAGGGGTCCTGGTTGCGGGGTCTACGCCCCAAAAGACCTCCCAGGTCTGGCCAACATCCGTTAGCCACTGTACTACCAGTCACCCCGTGTCACGGTCACAGGCAAATCCTTACAGGGTTGATAACTAGCCTTCTGAGTCACCAACGAGCTCTCCAACTGCACTCCCTGGCTCAGTGAACTCAGGTGCAACTCTTGCATTGTCTTTTGTCCCTGGTGGTGCACACCTTCGGTGGTAGCAGCTTGAAGACTTTGGGCTATCAACTTGCCTCAGCAGCTTTTCTCAGCTGTCTGCCCTCTGCTGCGAACAGGATGCCAGTTGACTGGCCCTTGAAGTTTTTTGGCTTGAGTGGGCTCTGGAGATGGCTCCTCCTTGAGCAGGACAAGGAAGACACAATCCCTCTCTTCGCTAGCCACAGGATGCAGCAGGTACAGTCTTCAATGGTGCAGCCTCTCTCTGCTGGTGTCTCGGTGCAGCAAGCACTCCTCCTTCGTTCCCTCTTCGTGGTCAGTTGAGATCTGAGGTCTAGATGCCAGGAGTGCTCCCTTTATGCTCAGAAAGTGCCCAGAGGGCAGGATGGAATTAGTAGCCAGTGGACTACCAGGTTCCCTCCCACCTGGTGCCCACTTCCTGTGCAGTGTGGAAACTAGCTATGCCAGAAGGCACAATTCTGCCCCTCCAAAGATGGTGTGACCCCTCTCTTGGTGTTCAGACCTCACTAGCCCACCCCTGGGGTGTGGCTACCTCAGGGTTACACACTTCTGGGGAAACTGATGTGGTATCTGGTTTCCCTCTCTGCTCTCCATGCCAGCATGTCAGTCAGTCTAAACAAAGGGGGAGCCCCCGCCTCCTTAATATTACATATTTGCCCTTCAAAGACAGCATCTCTTTCCTAGCCTGCCTTTTTGGGATATAGCTCAAGTGGCTTCCTGCAGGGGGCAGTAACACCTCCCCAGCCTGCAATCCCTCACTGTTCTCCTTCCTGCAAGTCGTTAGCACATCTCTTTAGGAGGGCAAAAAGCTGTCTTGTGAAACAGGCTCCATGTGTGCCCGGAAAGATATAGGAGTTTTTAAAGGCAACAAATTGGCAGCCTTGTAAGAGCTACACACTGCAACAAGTTGCACTAACCTCGACTTGAGATACAAGTCGAGCATAATGTAACAAGCTGTTTGATACCTCGAAGTGCCCACTTTAGTCATACCTTTCAGGTGTTAGCACAGCTGCATGGTCAATGTGTAACCCTGTGCTTGCACATTGAGCGACCAAGTCTTTTCACAGTAAACTCTGTTTTGCATGTTACTGTCAGAATATTTAAAATATATGTCCTGCCTGTGTCATATGTTGCGTCCTGCCTTAGGACTCGATAGGCCTTGCAAGAGGGGTGACTTACACACCTTACACAGATGTACAGGGGAAGTAGCGGCTTTGCATCAGGCTAGCAAAGCACAACTACTCTACCAGTCTGAAGTGAGGGGAGGGTTATGAGGGACTTTCAAGGTGGCACAACCAGTGCTGCAGCATTGGGGTACCTCTCTAACTTTTATGCCATGGGTGCCAGGGTACTTACTTTTCTAGAGACTTACAGCTAAGTTAGCTATTTCCAATAGGGTACAGCCATATATTTTAGGGTCGGGCATTGGGACCTAGGTCTGGTTAGCAGGCGTCAGTGCACTGAATAAAAAAACCAACAGCACCAGTTGAAAAACCTAGGGGTGACCATACAAAAAGAGGTATTTGGTTACAGAAATTTAAAGTAAAAATTGTGCATTTACTTAAGCAACATGGGAAACCCAGGCTTGCATTGTGGTAGGCTCTGTGTCAAGCTGCCTAGATAACTGACAAAGTTAACAAACACTATAGCCAGGGTTTGACCTTATCACACTGCTCCTTTCCCTCTCCCTTCACTGCAAATCATTTTCCTCAGCCTTGGGATTTGCCGTGGCAACTGTTGACAGCAGCAAAACGGCAAGAACATTATTGAACACAAGAGTTGCGAGAGCGCATGCTCTCACGTGCTCAATCTAAAAATGAGGTTTGCACCACACAGGTTTATCTCCACATTTAATTTCATAATAAACACCATCAACAGACATTACCAACGGTAATGTACTGACATGCTAGAATCCCTTTTAAGCCCCATCCAAAACTTTGGTGACTAACATTTTTCCAGCCACAGACCATTTTTTGGTTGAAAGAAAAACCTGATACCCGCTCTCTTGGGTACACCTGCATGTAGTGTCTGCAACACACTGTAAAGCGCCTAGAAAGCTAAAAGTAAGATTCCCGTTGAAAAACAGTGTCTGAGTTTCCAGACATGTGCTATATAAAAAGGCACAATGACTCTCAGCCTTGGGTAAGTCCAGTAATATTACAGATATTTCAAAAAGCTGCTGATGGACTATCTCTCTTGCAAAAGCCCAAAAAAACTGTTTATTTGGCGAAGACTGGTTTTTACATATTAAGTGGTTTTCTAATGCAACAACTCAAAAACTGCATTTATTTCAAATGCATTTATTTTGCAGGAAGTAGAAACTGGGCTCCAGGCATGCAGTAGGATTCCCATTAGTAAATCTAAAAGAATCATCTCTATACTAATCAACCAAAAAAAAAAAAAAAGCGCCACGCAACTTTCACATTTTGAGAATGATACACATTTTAGCTGTTCTTTAAGAGAGAAACCGTTGTCTGACCAACTACTAATTCCAAAATACTACTATAATAGAGAATACATTTTATTTTCTAACAAAAGATTGCCAAAAAAACTGAATAACTTCATGCAACATTTGGGAATAATTTCTCCAATATGCTTACTGATCTTGACTTTTGAAGCCACACTGCAAGCATTCGAATTTCCAAACAAAAGAATGTTCGAAAACCTTCTGGAAACAGGAATCCTTTTGTAGAAGCAGCGGCAAAGCAAAGACAGGCATGTCGTTCTTTCCTGAAGTAAAACAAAGCGACACGTTAATTGACACATTTGCATTACATGAATCCTAGTAATCAGTCTGTCAATCTTTATTCAGCATTTGCCATATGAGTAAAAACATAGCTAATACAGTACATAAAATGAGCACTGGGCAGTTAAATATATTTAAAAATCACTAATCAAGGAATTTGTAAGAAATTTCACCCGGTTTAGTGCACAATATCAACCAAAAGTTAATTACATAGATCTTCATAGCGTTTTCTGATTACCAAGGCCACTTTTATAAAATTGATAACAGCTTAACAAATATCTACTGTGCGTAGTTACGGCGATACACCATGCCAGCCTTATATTTTGGGAGGTTAGGGCTACGTAGGATGAGAACAAAAAAAAGAAACTATAAAAAAAAAAAAAAAAAAAAAAAAAAAAAAAAAAAGCTCACAAGCCTGCATAAAGTGGACAAAAACAGCGTAAAATAAGTTGTACATTCTTTCAAAAAATTGTCACATCGCCATGGAGGAGGATCCTGTTGGCAGGTTCCTTGCAAGGGAATGGCTAACTTAAATTGCACTGTGCATAATTTAAAGAGTACGATAAACAATAAGTGTGATTTACTACCCATTCTAAAGAAGGTTCCTATCCACTTATAGTTGACACAGAAGAATATCAAAATACTGTTTCGTTGTACTGGGCCTTCTCCAACCACAACTTCATACAATAATCGAAGTATTGCTGTTTAACAGCCAAGGGTTATTAATTGCGATTATATAATTTCTATCGACTCAAGGGTTTTCCCTCAATAGGTAAATCAGGAACTCCAGTCCACTTTATCAAGTGTGACAGTCAATAAGAAAAGTTTTAAGTACATGTACTGGACACTGGTCACTACGGGTTTCCTGGCTACATGATGACTTCACTTAAAAAAGGGATGTGTGGAATCCAACATCTCGTATTAATAAACCCTCACTGATGCCAGTGATGGATTTATTAATACATGCACCCAGAGGATACCTTAGAGTTGGCCCCTGAAAACATACCAACGACCCGTGTGGGAACGGACTAGTTTTAGCCAGCCTGCCACCATCAGACACTAATCTCAACCCCCCCACTCACCCACCACCCAGGGTTAGACCCTTTGCTCTCTGGCACAGCTTTGAAGCTCACTGCTAGGTGTTACAGTTCCTGCAGGGGGGAGGTGTGAAGCACCTCCACCCAGAGCAGGCTTTGTTTCTGTCCTCAGAGAGCACAAAAGCTCTCACCGCATGAGGTCAGAAACTCGTCTCAGCAGCAGGCTGGCACAGACCAGTAAGTCCTGCACTGAACAATTGGGTAAAATACAGGGTGCATCTCTAAGATGCACTCTGTGTGCATTTTTTAATAAATCCAACACTGGCATCAGTGTGGGTTTATTATTCTGAGAAGTTTGATACCAAATGTAGGAAGTTGGCTCTGTATGTGCTATTTCAAAGTAAGGAATAGCATGCACAGAGTCCAAGGGTTCCCCTTAGAGGTAAAATAGTGGTAAAAATAGATAATACTAATGCTCTATTTTGTGGTAGTGTGGTCGAGCAGTAGGCTTATCCAAGGAGTAGTGTTAAGCATTTGTTGTACATACACATAGACAATAAATGAGGTACACACACTCAGAGACAAATCCAGCCAATAGGTTTTTGTATAGAAAAATATCTTTTCTTAGTTTATTTTAAGAACCACAGGTTCAAATTCTACATGTAATATCTCATTCGAAAGGTATTGCAGGTAAGTACTTTAGGAACTTCAAATCATCAAAATTGCATGTATACTTTTCAAGTTATTCACAAATAGCTGTTTTAAAAGTGGACACAGTGCAATTTTCACAGTTCCTAGGGGAGGTAAGTATTTGTTAGGTTAACCAGGTAAGTAAGACACTTACAGGGCTTAGTTCTTGGTCCAAGGTAGCCCACCGTTGGGGGTTCAGAGCAACCCCAAAGTCACCACACCAGCAGCTCAGGGCCGGTCAGGTGCAGAGTTCAAAGTGGTGCCCAAAACACATAGGCGAAATGGAGAGAAGGGGGTGCCCCGGTTCCGGTCTGCTTGCAGGTAAGTACCCGCGTCTTCGGAGGGCAGACCAGGGGGGTTTTGTAGGGCACCGGGGGGGGACACAAGCCCACACAGAAATTTCACCCTCAGCAGCGCGGGGGCGGCCGGGTGCAGTGTAGAAACAAGCGTCGGGTTTGTAATGGAAGTCAATGGGAGATCTAGGGATCTCTTCAGCGCTGCAGGCAGGCAAGGGGGGGGTTCCTCGGGGAAACCTCCACTTGGTCGAGGGAGAGGGACTCCTGGGGGTCACTCCTCCAGTGAAAGTTCGGTCCTGCTGGTCCTGGGGGCTGCGGGTGCAGGGTCTCTCCCAGGTGTCGGGACTTAGGATTCAAAGAGTCGCGGTCAGGGGGAAGCCTCGGGATTCCCTCTGCAGGCGGCGCTGTGGGGGCTCAGGGGGGACAGGTTTTTGTACTCACAGTCTTAGAGTAGTCCTGGGGTCCCTCCTGAGGTGTTGGATCGCCACCAGCCGAGTCGGGGTCGCCGGGTGCAGTGTTGCAAGTCTCACGCTTCTTGCGGGGAGCTTGCAGGGTTCTTTAAAGCTGCTGGAAACAAAGTTGCAGCTTTTCTTGGAGCAGGTCCGCTGTCCTCGGGAGTTTCTTGTCTTTTCGAAGCAGGGGCAGTCCTCAGAGGATGTCGAGGTCGCTGGTCCCTTTGGAAGGCGTCGCTGGAGCAGGATCTTTGGAAGGCAGGAGACAGGCCGGTGAGTTTCTGGAGCCAAGGCAGTTGTCGTCTTCTGGTCTTCCTCTGCAGGGGTTTTCAGCTAGGCAGTCCTTCTTCTTGTAGTTGCAGGAATCTAATTTTCTAGGGTTCAGGGTAGCCCTTAAATACTAAATTTAAGGGCGTGTTTAGGTCTGGGGGGTTAGTAGCCAATGGCTACTAGCCCTGAGGGTGGGTACACCCTTTTTGTGCCTCCTCCCAAGGGGAGGGGGTCACAATCCTAACCCTATTGGGGGAATCCTCCATCTGCAAGATGGAGGATTTCTAAAAGTTAGAGTCACTTCAGCTCAGGACACCTTAGGGGCTGTCCTGACTGGTCAGTGACTCCTCCTTGTTGCTTTCTTTGTTCCCTCCAGCCTTGCCGCCAAAAGTGGGGGCCGTGGCCGGAGGGGGCGGGCAACTCCACTAAGCTGGAGTGCCCTGCTGGGCTGTGACAAAGGGGTGAGCCTTTGAGGCTCACCGCCAGGTGTTACAGCTCCTGCCTGGGGGAGGTGTTAGCATCTCCACCCAGTGCAGGCTTTGTTACTGGCCTCAGAGTGACAAAGGCACTCTCCCCATGGGGCCAGCAACATGTCTCTGGTGTGGCAGGCTGCTGGAACTAGTCAGCCTACACAGACAGTCGGTTAAGTTTCAGGGGGCACCTCTAAGGTGCCCTCTGTGGTGTATTTTACAATAAAATGTACACTGGCATCAGTGTGCATTTATTGTGCTGAGAAGTTTGATACCAAACTTCCCAGTTTTCAGTGTAGCCATTATGGTGCTGTGGAGTTCGTGTTTGACAGACTCCCAGACCATATACTCTTATGGCTACCCTGCACTTACAATGTCTAAGGTTTTGTTTAGACACTGTAGGGGTACCATGCTCATGCACTGGTACCCTCACCTATGGTATAGTGCACCCTGCCTTAGGGCTGTAAGGCCTGCTAGAGGGGTGTCTTACCTATACTGCATAGGCAGTGAGAGGCTGGCATGGCACCCTGAGGGGAGTGCCATGTCGACTTACTCGTTTTGTCCTCACTAGCACACACAAGCTGGCAAGCAGTGTGTCTGTGCTGAGTGAGAGGTCTCCAGGGTGGCATAAGACATGCTGCAGCCCTTAGAGACCTTCCTTGGCATCAGGGCCCTTGGTACTAGAAGTACCAGTTATAAGGGACTTATCTGGATGCCAGGGTCTGCCAATTGTGGATACAAAAGTACAGGTTAGGGAAAGAACACTGGTGCTGGGGCCTGGTTAGCAGGCCTCAGCACACTTTCAATTGTAAACATAGCATCAGCAAAGGCAAAAAGTCAGGGGGCAACCATGCCAAGGAGGCATTTCCTTACACCAAACTTCCCAGTATTCAGTGTAGCCATTATGGAGCTGTGGAGTTCGTTTTTGACAGACTCCCAGCCCATATACTCTTATGGCTACCCTGCACTTACAATATCTAAGGTTTTGCTTAGACACTGTAGGGGCATAGTGCTCATGCACATATGCCCTCACCGGTGGTATAGTGCACCCTGCCTTAGGGCTGTAAGGCCTGCTAGAGGGGTGACTTACCTATGCCACAGGCAGTGTGAGGTTGGCATGGCACCCTGAGGGGAGTGCCATGTCGACTTAGTCATTTTCTCCCCACCAGCATACACAAGCTGGCAAGCAGTGTGTCTGTGCTGAGTGAGGGGTCCCTAGGGTGGCATAAGACATGCTGCAGCCCTTAGAGACCTTCCCTGGCATCAGGGCCCTTGGTACCAGGGGTACCAGTTACAAGGGACTTACCTGGGTGCCAGGGTTGTGCCAATTGTGGAGACAATGGTACATTTTAGGTGAAAGAACACTGGTGCTGGGGCCTGGTTAGCAGGGTCCCAGCACACTTCTCAGTCAAGTCAGCATCAGTATCAGGCAAAAAGTGGGGGGTAACTGCAACAGGGAGCCATTTCTTTACAGTAGCCGTAAGAGTATATGGTCTGGGAGTCTAACACGAACTCCACAGCACCATAATGGCTACACTGAAAACAGGGAAGTTTGGTAAACTTCTCAGCACAATAAATGCACACTGATGCCAGTGTACATTTTATTGTAAAATACACCTCAGAGGGCACCTTAGAGGTGCCCCCTGAAACCTTATCCGACTACCTGTGTAGGCTGACTGGTTCCAGCAGCCTGCCACCCCGAGACATGTTGCTGGCCACATGGGGAGAGTGCCTTTGTCACTCTGTGGCTAGTAACAAAGCCTGCACTGGGTGGAGATGCTATCACCTCCCCCAGGCAGGAGCTGTAACACCTGGCGGTGAGCCTCAAAGGCTCACCCCCTTTGTTCCAGCACCACAGGGCATTCCAGCTAGTGGAGTTGCCCGCCCCCTCCGGCCACGGCCCCACTTTTGGCGGCAAGGCCAGAGGAGATAATGAGAAAAACAAGGAGTCACCACTGACCAGTCAGGACAGCCCCTAAGGCAACCTGAGCTGAAGTGACTGACTTTTAGGAATCCTCCATCTTGCAGATGGAGGATCCCCCCAATAGGGATAGGAATGTGACCCCCTCCCCTTGGGAGGAGGCACTAAGAGGGTTTAGCCACCCTCAGGGCTAGTAGCCATTGGCTACTGCCCTCCCTGACCTAAACACACCCCTAAATTCTGTATTTAGGGGCTCCCCTGAACCTAAGAAATCAGATTCCCGCAACTTACAAAGAAGAGGACTGCTGAGCTGAAAAACCCTGCAGAGAAGACGGAGACACCAACTGCTTTGGCCCTAGCCCTACCGGCCTGTCTCCCTCCTTCAGAAGAAAACTGCTCCAGCGACGCTTTCCCCAGGACAAGCGACCTCTGAATCCTCAGAGGACTGCCCTGCTTCCAAAAGACCAAGAAACTCCCGAGAACAGTGGCCCTGTTCAACAAAGACTGCAACTTTGTTTCCAGAGGAGCAGATTTAAAGACCCCTGCAACTCCCCGCAAGAAGCGTGAGACTTGCAACACTGCACCCGGCGACCCCGACTCGACTGGTGGAGAACACACAGCTCAGAGAGGACCCTCCGGCGACTCTACGACTGTGAGTAACCAAAGTTGTCCCCCCTGAGCCCCCACAGCGACGCCTGCAGAGGGAATCCCCAGGCTCGCCCTGACCGCGACTGTCTTAGACTCCATTTCCCGACGGCTGGAAAAGACCCTGCACCCGCAGCCCCCAGCGCCTAGAGAAACGGAACTTCTGTGCAGGAGTGACCCCCAGGAGGCCCTCTCCCTTGCCTAGGTGGTGGCTACCCAGAGGAGCCCCCCCCTTGCCTGCCTGCACCGCTGAAGAGACCCCTTGGTCTCCCATTGAAAACCGAAGGAAACCCGACGCTTGTTCCCACACTGCACCCGGCCGCCCCCGCGCTGCTGAGGGTGTACTTTCTGTGCTAACTTGTGTCCCCCCCCGGTGCCCTACAAAACCCCCCTGGTCTGCCCTCCGAAGACGCGGGTACTTACCTGCAAGCAGACTGGAACCGGGGCACCCCCTTCTCTCCATTGAAGCCTATGTGTTTTGGGCACCTCTTTGACCTTTGCACCTGACCGGCCCTGAGCTGCTGGTGTGATAACTTTGGGGTTGCTCTGAACCCCCCAATGGTGGGCTACCTTGGACCAAAAACTGAAACCTGTAAGTGACTTACTTACCTGTTAAAACTAACAATAACTTACCTCCCCCAGGAACTGTGAAAATTGCACTAAGTGTCCACTTTTAAAACAGCTTATTGTGTTTTATGACAAAAGTATACATGCTAATGTAATGATACAAAGTTCCTAGAGTACTTACCTGCAATACCTTTCAAACAAGCTATTACATGTGAAATTTGAACCTGTGGTTCTTAAAATAAACTAAGAAAATATATTTTTCTATTACAAAACCTATTGGCTGGATTTGTCTCTGAGTGTGTGTACCTCATTTATTGTCTATGTGTATGTACAACAAATGCTTAACACTACTCCTTGGATAAGCCTACTGCTCGACCACACTACCACAAAATAGAGCATTAGTATTATCTCTTTTTACCACTATTTTACCTCTAAGGGGAACCCTTGGACTCTGTGCATGCTATTCCTTACTTTGAAATAGCACATACAGAGCCAACTTCCTACATTGGTGGATCAGCGGTGGGGTACAAGACTTTGCATTTGCTGGACTACTCAGCCAATACCTGATCACACGACAAATTCCAAAATTGTCATTAGAAATTGATTTTTGCAATTTGAAAAGTTTTCTAAATTCTTGAAAGTCCTGCTAGGGCCTTGTGTTAGTCCCTGTTAGCATTTCTTTTAGAGTTTAAAAGTTTGTTAAAAGTTTGAATTAGATTCTATAACTAGTTTTAGTTTCTTAAAAAGCATTCCAACTTTTAGAAGTATAATGTCTAGTACAGATATGAATGTGGTGGAACTCGACACCACACCTTACCTCCATCTACAGATGAAAGAGCTAAGGTCACTCTGTACCATAAGAAAAATAACAATGGGCTCCAGACCTACCAAAGTACAGCTCCAGGAGCTGTTGGCAGAGTATGATAGAGCCAACCCCTCTGTGGATAACACAGAGGAAGATGATAGTGAATTGGAGGAAGATTCCCCCCTACCAGTCCTATCTAGGGAGGACAGGGCCTCTCAAGCCCTGACTCCAAATATAATAGTCAGAGATGCTGCTTCCCTCACAGGAGGGACCAGCACCTCTGAAATCACAGAGGATAACTCCAGTGAAGAGGACATCCAGTTAGCCAGGATGGCCAAAAGATTGGCTTTGGAAAGACAGATCCTAGCCATAGAAAGGGAAAGAAAAGAGATGGGCCTAGGACCCATCAATGGTGGCAGCAACATAACTAGGGTCAGAGATTCTCCTGACATGTTGAAAATCCCCAAAGGGATTGTAACTAAATTTGAAGATGGTGATGACATCACCAAATGGTTCACAGCTTTTGAGAGGGCTTGTGAAACCAGAAAAGTGAACAAATCTCACTGGGGTGCTCTCCTTTGGGAAATGTTCACAGGAAAGTGTAGGGATAGACTCCTCACACTCTCTAAAAAAGATGCAGAATCTTATGACCTCATGAAGGGTACCCTGATTGAGGGCTTTGGATTCTCCACTGAGGAGTATAGGATTAGATTCAGGGGGGCTCAAAAATCCTCGAGCCAGGCCTGGGTTGATTTTGTTGACTACTCAGTGAAAACACTGGATGGTTGGGTAACTGGAAATGAAGTGCATGACTATGTTGGGCTTTATAATTTGTTTATGAAAGAACACATTTTAAGTAACTGCTTCAATGAAAAGTTGCATCAGTATCTGGTAGACCTAGGTCGAATTTCTCCCCAAGAATTGGGAAAGAAGGCAGACCACTGGGTCAAGACTAGGGTAACCAAAACTTCCACTGGGGGTGACCAAAAGAAAGGGGTTACAAAACCTCCCCAGGAGAAAGTGGGTGACACTAGAAACAAAGAAAAAGAGTCCTCTGTAGGCCCCCAAAAACCAGAACAGGTGGGTGGGTCCCAAGACACAACCCAAAACAAAGGTGGGTACCAGGTAAGAACTGGGATGCCACTAAGGCATGGTGCCATAACTGTAGACAGACAGGGCACCACACCAAGGACACTTCTTGTCCCAAAAACAAACCCCCTAGCAAAATCCCAGGGGGTAACCAGTGTAGCCATTGGGGATGACTCCTCAGATGAGGAGGTCTTCATAGCTTTCAACTGGAAAATGGGCCCAACAGGTGAGTTGGAGATTCCAGAGGGAAGTAGACACTTCCACCACCTACTGGTGAATGGAATCCCAGCCACTGCCCTGCGAGACACTTGTGCCAGTCACACTATTGTGCATGACAGGCTGGTGTTCTCAAACCAGTACATCCCAGGTGAGATGGCCAGAGTAAGAGTTAGCCCAGACAGGGTCACTGATAGGCCTGTGGCTTTTGTGCCCATAGAAGGGGGTGGGACTTTTAGCTGGAGAAGGGTGGTAGTCAGTACAGACCTCCCCCTTGATTGTCTCCTTGGAAATGACTACCCAGAGGCTAGTCAGAGCCCAAGAGAGGAACTGGTCCAGTGCCAGTCCTCTCCCAAGGATTCTGGAGGTCCTGCCCCTGCAGTAACTGCAAGTAGGCCCCAGAAGAAAAAGAAAAGAAAACAGACTAGGAAAGGTGGGCAACCTTTAGCCAAGGTTCCAGCAAGCCAAGGAGATTCTGCTCCAGTAGGGGAGAACTCCAAAAGTGGCACTGGTACAGTCCAACCTTACTCACAAGAAGTCCTGGCTAGTCAGGCAACTGTTAAGCCTGAGTGTGTGGCTCCTCAGCTAACAGAAGAAAGAGTGGAAGAAGGGTGTTTACTACAAGATGTGGTAACCCCCCACTCTAATACAGCAGACAGGCACCCTGAACCCAAAGAAGCCTGTAACTTAGCCCCTTCCCTTGTAGGTGAAGAGCTAAAGGTGTGGTTCTGGGCACTGACAGCTGTCACTGGCCTCTGCTGGGTGTTAGCCTTTATGGCTGCACTATCCTTGGCAAGGTGGTCTGACCCCATGCCAAATAGCAAATTAGGCCCCCTGACCCTGTTGGTCATGGTGGGGTTACTCCAGCTCTGGGTAACCTCTTTGGGTAAGCTAGGGGTGGCCCTGGCTAAGATAAGATTAGCAGAGGTGGATACCTCTAACCTCAAAATAGAGAGAATGGGTGGAGACATTAAAGACACAGACAAGAGGCAATTCAGACTAGGTCCTATTACTGTGGAACTGGGTCAGTTCCCCAGGGGGAATGACCTGAGCAGGAGGATGTAAGGCAGAGTAGGCCCTGCAACAAACCAGCCTATTTCCTCTACTCTTCCTCGCCTGACAGACTAGGAAGACTCTCCCAGCTTTGGCTGGGTCTCCTGGCCTGTGGGCTGGGGGGGCTTGTGTAAAGAAATGGCTCCCTGTTGCAGTTACCCCCCACTTTTTGCCTGATACTGATTTGACTGAGAAGTGTGCTGGGACCCTGCTAACCAGGCCCCAGCACCAGTGTTCTTTCACCCAAAATGTACCATTGTCTCCACAATTGGCACAACCCTGGCACCCAGGTAAGTCCCTTGTAACTGGTACCCCTGGTACCAAGGGCCCTGATGCCAGGGAAGGTCTCTAAGGGCTGCAGCATGTCTTATGCCACCCTAGGGACCCCTCACTCAGCACAGACACACTGCTTGCCAGCTTGTGTGTGCTGGTGGGGAGAAAATGACTAAGTCGACATGGCACTCCCCTCAGGGTGCCATGCCAACCTCACACTGCCTGTGGCATAGGTAAGTCACCCCTCTAGCAGGCCTTACAGCCCTAAGGCAGGGTGCACTATACCACAGGTGAGGGCATATGTGCATGAGCACTATGCCCCTACAGTGTCTAAGCAAAACCTTAGACATTGTAAGTGCAGGGTAGCCATAAGAGTATATGGGCTGGGAGTCTGTCAAAAACGAACTCCACAGCTCCATAATGGCTACACTGAATACTGGGAAGTTTGGTATCAAACTTCTCAGAATAATAAACCCACACTGATGCCAGTGTTGGATTTATTAAAAAATGCACACAGAGTGCATCTTAGAGATGCACCCTGTATTTTACCCAATTGTTCAGTGCAGGACTGACTGGTCTGTGCCAGCCTGCTGCTGAGACGAGTTTCTGACCTCATGCGGTGAGAGCCTTTGTGCTCTCTGAGGACAGAAACAAAGCCTGCTCTGGGTGGAGGTGCTTCACACCTCCCCCCTGCAGGAACTGTAACACCTAGCAGTGAGCTTCAAAGGCTCAAGCTTCGTGTTACAATGCCCCAGGGCACTCCAGCTAGTGGAGATGCCCGCCCCTGGACCCAGCCCCCACTTTTGGCGGCAAGTCCAGGAGAAATAATGAGAAAAACAAGGAGGAGTCACTGGCCAGTCAGGACAGCCCCTAAGGTGTCCTGAGCTGAGGTGACTCTGACTTTTAGAAATCCTCCATCTTGCAGATGGAGGATTCCCCCAATAGGAATAGGGATGTGACCCCCTCCCCTTGGGAGGAGGCACAAAAAGGGTGTACCCACCCTCAGGGCTAGTAGCCATTGGCTACTAACCCCCAGACCTAAACACGCCCTTAAATTTAGTATTTAAGGGCTTCCCTGAACCTAAGAATTCAGATTCCTGCAACTACAAGAAGAAGGACTGCGAAGCTAAAAACCCCTGCAGAGGAAGACCAGAAGACACCATCTGCCTTGGCCCCAGAACTCACCTGCCTGTCTCCTGCCTTCCAAAGAACCCTGCTCCAGCGACGCTTTCCAAGGGACCAGCGACCTCTGAATCCTCTGAGGACTGCCCCGCTTCGAAGAAGACAAGAAACTCCCGAGGACAGCGGCACTGCTCCAAAAGAACTGCAACTTTGTTACAAGGAGCAGATTTAAAGACCCCTGCAACTCCCCGCAAGAAGCGTGAGACTTGCAACACTGCACCCGGCGACCCCGACTCGACTGGTGGAGAACACACAGCTCAGAGAGGACCCTCTGGCGACTCTACGACTGTGAGTAACCAAAGTTGTCCCCCCTGAGCCCCCACAGCGACGCCTGCAGAGGGAATCCCCAGGCTCCCCCTGACCGCGACTGTCTTAGACTCCATTTCCCGACGGCTGGAAAAGACCCTGCACCCGCAGCCCCCAGCGCCTAGAGAAACGGAACTTCTGTGCAGGAGTGACCCCCAGGAGGCCTCTCCCTTGCCTAGGTGGTGGCTACCCCGAGGAGCCCCCCCCTTGCCTGCCTGCACCGCTGAAGAGACCCCTTGGTCTCCCATTGAAAACCGAAGGAAACCCAACGCTTGTTCCCACACTGCACCCGGCCGCCCCCGCGCTGCTGAGGGTGTACTTTCTGTGCTAACTTGTGTCCCCCCCGGTGCCCTACAAAACCCCCCTGGTCTGCCCTCCGAAGACGCGGGTACTTACCTGCAAGCAGACTGGAACCGGGGCACCCCCTTCTCTCCATTGAAGCCTATGTGTTTTGGGCACCTCTTTGACCTTTGCACCTGACCGGCCCTGAGCTGCTGGTGTGATAACTTTGGGGTTGCTCTGAACCCCCAACGGTGGGCTACCTTGGACCAAAAACTGAAACCTGTAAGTGACTTACTTACCTGTTAAAACTAACAATAACTTACCTCCCCCCCAGGAACTGTGAAAATTGCACTGTGTCCACTTTTAAAACAGCTTATTGTGTTTTATGACAAAAGTATACATGCTAATGTAATGATACAAAGTTCCTAGAGTACTTACCTGCAATACCTTTCAAACAAGCTATTACATGTGAAATTTGAACCTGTGGTTCTTAAAATAAACAAAGAAAATATATTTTTCTATTACAAAACCTATTGGCTGGATTTGTCTCGGAGTGTGTGTACCTCATTTATTGTCTATGTGTATGTACAACAAATGCTTAACACTACTCCTTGGATAAGCCTACTGCTCGACCACACTACCACAAAATAGAGCATTAGTATTATCTCTTTTTACCACTATTTTACCTCTAAGGGGAACCCTTGGACTCTGTGCATGCTATTCCTTACTTTGAAATAGCACATACAGAGCCAACTTCCTACAGCTACCCTGCACTTACAATGTCTAAGGTTTGGCTTAGGCACTGTAGGGGCACAGTGCTCATGCACTGGTGCCCTCACCAATGGTATAGTGCACCCTGCCTTAGGGCTGTAAGGCCTGCTAGAGGGGTGACTTATCTATACTGCATAGGCAGTGTGAGGTTGACATGGCACCCTGAGGGGAGTGCCATGTCGACTTACTCGTTTTGTCCTCACCAGCAGACACAAGCTGGCAAGCAGTGTGTCTGTGCTGAGTGAGGGGTCCCCAGGGTGGCATAAGATATGCTGCAGCCCTTAGAGACCTTCCCTGGCATCATGGCCCTTGGTACCAGGGGTACCAATTATAAGGGACTTACCTGGATGGCAGGGTGTGCCAATTGTGAAAACAAAAGTACAGGTTAGGGAGAGAACACTGGTGCTGGGGCCTGGTTAGCAGGCCTCAGCACACTTTCGATTCAAAACATAGCATCAGCAAAGGCAAAAAGTCAGGGGGTAACCATGCCAAGGAGGCATTTCCTTACACAACCCCCCCCAAACGAAAGAGGATGAGACTAACCTTTCCCAAGAGAGTCTACATTTTCTAAGTGGAAGAACCTGGAAAGGCCATCTGCATTGGCATGGGCAGTCCCAGGTCTGTGTTCCACTATAAAGTCCATTCCCTATAGGGAGATGGACCACCTCAACAGTTTTGGATTTTCACCTTTCATTTGCATCAGACATCTGAGAGGTCTGTGGTCAGTTTGAATTACAACGGGAGTACCAAAGAGGTATGGTCTCAGCTTCATCAGGGACCAAACCACAGCAAAGGCCTCCCTCTCAATGGCACTCCAACGCTGCTCACTGGGGAGTAACCTCCTGCTAATGAAAGCAACAGGCTGGTCAAGGCCATCATCATTTGTTTGGGACAAAACTGCCCCTATCCCATGTTCAGAGGCATCTGTCTGCACAATGAACTGCTTGGAGTAATCTGGAGCTTTTAGAACTGGTGCTGTGCACATTGCTTGTTTCAGGGTGTCAAAGGCCTGTTGGCATTCTACAGTCCAGTTTACCTTCTTGGGCATTTTCTTGGAGGTAAGTTCTGTGAGGGCTGTCACTATGGATCCATATCCCTTCACAATCCTCCTATAGTACGCAGTCAAGCCAAGGAATGCCCTGACTTGAGCCTGGGTTTTTGGAGCTGCCCAGTCCAGAATAGTCTGGATCTTAGGCTGGAGTGGCTGAACTTGGCCTCCACCTACAAGGTGTCCCAAGTAAACCACAGTCCCCTGTCCTATCTGGCATTTGGATGCCTTGATAGAGAGGCCTGCTGATTGCAGAGCCTTCAAAACCTTCTTCCGGTGGACCAGGTGATCCTGCCAGTTGGAGCTAAAGACAGCAATATCATCAAGATAAGCTGCACTAAAGGACTCCAAGCCAGCAAGGACTTGATTCACCAACCTTTGGAAGGTGGCAGGGCCATTCTTTAAACCAAAGGGCATAACAGTAAACTGATAATGCCCATCAGGTGTGGAGAATGCTGTCTTTTCTTTTGCTCCAGGTGCCATTTTGATTTGCCAGTACCCTGCTGTCAAGTCAAAGGTACTTAAGAATTTGGCAGCACCTATTTTGTCAATTAGCTCATCGGCTCTAGGAATGGGATGGGCATCTGTCTTGGTGACAGAATTAAGTCCTCTGTAGTCCACACAAAACCTCATCTCTCTCTTCCATCCTTGGTGTGAGGTTTGGGGACGAAGACCACTGGGCTGGCCCAGGGGCTGTCAGAGTGCTCAATTACTCCCAATTCCAGCATCTTGTGGACTTCCACCTTGATGCTTTCCTTAACTTGGTCAGACTGTCTGAAAATTGAGTTTTTGACAGGCATGCTCTCTCCTGTGTCCACATCATGGGTACACAGGTGTGTCTGACCAGGGGTTAGGGAAAAGAGCTCAGCAAACTGTTGCAGGACCTTCCTACAATCAGAGTGCCGTTGGCCAGAGAGGGTGTCTGAATAGATCACTCCATCTACTGAACCATCTTTAGGGTTTGATGAGAGGAGATCAGGGAGAGGTTCACTCTCAGCTTCCTGGTCCTCATCTATTACCATCAACAAATTTACATCAGCCCTGTCATGGAAGAGTTTTAGGCGGTTCACATGGATCACCCTCTTGGGGCTCCTGCTAGTGCCTAGGTCCACCAGGTAGGTGACCTGACTTCTTCTCTAGCACTGGGTAAGGGCCACTCCATCTGTCCTGAAGTGCCCTGGGAGCCACAGGCTCCAAAACCCAGACTTTCTGCCCTGGTTCAACCATTGCAGCCTTTTGGTCATACCAAAACTTCTGGAGCTGTTGGCTGGCCTCAAGGTTTTTACTTGCCTTTTCCATGTACTCTGCCATCCTTGAACGAAGGCCAAGTACATAGTCCACTATGTCTTGTTTAGGCTCATGAAGAGGTCTCTCCCAGCCTTCTTTCACAAGAGCTAGTGGTCCCCTTACAGAGTGGCCAAACAGAAGTTCAAAGGGTGAGAATCCTACTCCCTTCTGAGGCACCTCTCTGTAAGCGAAGAGCAGACATGGCAAGAGGACATCCCATCTCCTTTTGAGTTTTTATGGGAGCCCCATGATCATGCCCTTTAATGTCTTGTTGAATCTCTCAACAAGGCCATTAGTTTGTGGATGATAGGGTGTAGTGAATTTCTAAGTCACTCCACACTCATTCCACATGTGTTTCAGGTATGCTGACATGAAGTTGGTACCTCTGTCAGACACCACCTCTTTAGGGAAGCCCACTCTGGTAAAGATACCAATGAGGGCCTTGGCTACTGCAGGGGCAGTAGTCGACCTAAGGAATATAGCTTCAGGATACCTAGTAGCATGATCCACTACTACTAGGATGTACATATTTCCTGAGGCTGTGGGAGGTTCAAGTGGACCCACTATGTCCACACCCACTCTTTCAAAGGGGACCCCCACCACTGGAAGTGGAATGAGGGGGGCCTTTGGATGTCCACCTGTCTTACCACTGGCTTGACAGGTGGTACAGGAGACACAAAACTCCTTAACTTTCTGGGACATGTTGGGCCAGTAGAAGTGGTTGACTAACCTCTCCCACGTCTTGGTTTGTCCCAAATGCCCAGCAAGGGGAATATCATGGGCTAAGGTCAGTATGAACTCTCTGAACCCCTGAGGCACTACCACTCTCCTAGTGGCACCAGGTTTGGGATCTCTTGCCTCAGTGTACAGGAGTCCATCTTCCCAATAGACCCAATGTGTTCCAGTTTTCTTGCCATTGGACTCTTCAGCAGCTTGCTGCCTAAGGCCTTCAAGAGAGGGACAGGTTTCTTGCCCCTTACACAACTGCTCCCTTGATGGTCCCCCTGGGCCTAAGAGCTCAACCTGATAAGGTTCCAACTCCATAGGCTCAGTTCCCTCAGAGGGCAGAACTTCTTCCTGGGAAGAGAGGTTCTCTTTTTGGTGTTGTGTTGCAGCTGGTGTCCCAGCTGGCTTTCCTTTTCTCTTGGTAGGCTGGGCCCTTTTTCCAGACTCCAGCTCTACTTTTTCACCCTGAGCCTTGCACTGTGCCCTTGTCTTGACACACACCAGTTCAGGGATACCCAGCATGGCTGCATGGGTTTTCAGTTCTACCTCCGCCCATGCTGAGGACTGCAGGTCATTTCAAAGCAAACAGTCTACTGGGATATTTGAGGAGACCACCACCTGTTTCAGGCCATTGACCCCTCCCCACTGTAAAGTTACCATAGCCATGGGATGAACTTTAGTCTGATTGTCAGCGTTGGTGACTGGATAAGTTTGTCCAGCCAGGTATTGACCAGGGGAAACCAGTTTCTCTGTCACCATGGTGACACTGGCACCTGTATCCCTCAGGCCTTCTACACTTGTCCCATTAATTAAGAGTTGCTGCCTGTATTTTTGCATGTTAGGAGGCCAGGCAGCCAGTGTGGCTAAATCCACCCCACCCTCAGAGACTAATGTAGCTTCAGTGTGACACCTGATTTGCTCTGGGCACACTGTTGATCCCACTTGGAGACTAGCCATTCCAGTGTTAGCTGGAGTGGAGTTAGAAGTGGTAGTTTTCTTGGGACAGGCCTTGTCTCCAGTTTGGTGTCCAGGCCGACGACACCAGGCCTTTTTGGGATCAAAGGTTTTACCCTTGTACCCAAAATTGGTTTGTGAAGAGGCTCTGGGCCCACCCTCCTGTGCAGGATTTTGGGGGCCTGTAGAAGACTCTTTACTATTTTTGTTTTTTGATGTCTCAACACCCTTCCCCTGGGGAGGCTTTGTGACCCCTTTCTTTTGGTCAACGCCTGTGGAAGTCTTGGTCACCCTAGTCTTGACCCAATGGTCCGCCTTCTTTCCCAATTCTTGGGGAGAAATTGGTCCTAGGTCTACCAGATGCTGATGCAGTTTATCATTGAAACAATTACTTAACAGATGTTCTTTCACAAATAAATTGTACAGCCCATCATAATCATTTACACCACTGCCTTGAATCCAACCATCCAGTGTTTTCACTGAGTAGTCTACAAAATCAACCCAGGTCTGGCTCGAGGATTTTTGAGCCCCCCTGAATCTAATCCTATACTGCTCAGTGGAGAATCCAAAGCCCTCAATCAGGGTTCCCTTCATGAGGTCATAAGATTCTGCATCTTTTCCAGAGAGTGTGAGGAGTCTATCCCTACACTTTCCAGTGAACATTTCCTAAAGGAGAGCACCCCAGTGAGATCTGTTCACTTTTCTGGTTACACAAGCCCTCTCAAAAGCTGTGAACCATTTGGTGATGTCATCATCTTCATATTTAGTCACAATCCCTTTAGGGATTTTTAACATGTCAGGAGAATCTCTGACCCTAGTTATGTTGCTGCCACCATTGATGGGTCCTAGGCCCATCTCTTGTCTTTCCCTTTCTATGGCTAGGATCTGTCTTTCCAAAGCCAATCTTTTTGCCATCCTGGCTAACTGGATGTCTTCTTCACTGGGGTTATCCTCTGTGATTTCAGAGATGTTGGTCCCTCCTGTGAGGGAAGCAGCATCTCTGACTATTATATTTGGAGACAGGGCTGGAGTGGCCCTGTTCTCCCTAGTTAGGACTGGTAGGTGGGAATTTTCCTCCAAGTCACTATCTTCATCCTCTGTGTTGCCATCCTCAGAGGGGTTGGCTCTTTCAAATTCTGCCAAAAGCTCCTGGAGCTGTAGTTTGGAAGGTCTGGGGCCCATTGCTATTTTCTTTATTTTGCAGAGTGACCTTAGCTCCCTCATCTTAAGATGGAGGTAAGGTGTGAGGTCGAGTTCCTCCACATTCATCTCTGCACTAGACATTATGCTTCTAAAAGTTGGAATACTTTTTAAGAATCTAAAACTAGTTCTAGGTTCTAATTCAAACTTTCACAAAACTTTTAAACTCTAAAAGAAATGCTAACAGGGACTAACACAAGGCCCTAGCAGGACTTTTAAAAATTTAGAAAAATAGTTCAAATTGCAAAAATCAATTTCTAATGAAAATTTTGGGAATTTGTCGTGTGATCAGGTATTGGCTGAGTAGTCCAGCAAATGCAAAGTCTTGTACCCCACCGCTGATCCACCAATGTAGGGAGTTGGCTCTGTATGTGCTATTTCAAAGTAAGGAATAGCATGCACAGAGTCCAAGGGTTCCCCTTAGAGGTAAGATAGTGGCAAAAAGAGATCATACTAATGCTCTATTTTGTGGTAGTGTGGTCGAGCAGTAGGCTTATCAAAGGAGTAGTGTTAAGCATTTGTTGTACATACACCCAGGCAATAAATGAGGAACACACACTCAGAGACAGTTATAGAAAAATATATTTTCTTAGTTTATTTTAAGAACCACAGGTTCAAATTATACATGAAATATCTCATTTGAAAGGTATTGCAGGTAAGTACTTTGGGAACTTTAAATCATTACATTAGCATGTATACTTTTTTCATAAAACACAATAAGCTGTTTTAAAAGTGGACACTGCAATTTTCACAGTTTCTGGGGGAGGTAAAGTAATGTTAGTTTTCACAGGTAAGTAAGTCACTTACAGGTTTTAGTTCTTGGTCCAAGGTAGCCCACCGTTGGGGGTTCAGAGCAACCCCAAAGTTATCACACCAGCAGCTCAGGGCCGGTCAGGTGCAAAGGTCAAAGAGGTGCCCAAAACACATAGGCTTCAATGGAGAGAAGGGGGTGCCCCGGTTCCAGTCTGCCAGCAGGTAAGTACCCGCGTCTTCGGAGAGCAGACCAGGGGGGTTTTGTAGGGCACCGGGGGGACACAGGTCAGCACAAAAAGTACACCCTCAGCAGCGCGGGGGCGGCCGGGTGCAGTGTGCAAACACGCGTCGGGTTTTCAATGGTTTCCTATGAGAGATCAAGGGATCTCTTCAGCGTTGCAGGCAGGCAAGGGGGGGGCTCCTCGGGGTAGCCACCACCTGGGCAAGGGAGAGGGCCTCCTGGGGGTCACTCCTGCACAGGAGTTCCGTTCCTTTAGGTGCTGGGGGCTGCGGGTGCAGGGTCTTTTCCAGCCGTCAGGAAATGGAGTTCAGGCAGTCGCGGTCAGGGGGAGCCTCGGGATTCCCTCTGCAGGCGTCGCTGTGGGGGTTCAGGGGGGACAACTTTGGTTACTCACAGTCGTAGAGTCGCCGGAGGGTCCTCCCTGAAGCGTTGTTTCTCCACCAGTCGAGTCGGGGTCGCCGGGTGCAGTGTTGCAAGTCTCACGCTTCTTGCGGGGAGGTGCAGGGGTCTTTAAATCTGCTACTTGAAACAAAGTTGCAGTTCTTTTGGAGTAGTGCCGCTGTCCTCGGGAGTTTCTAGTCTTTCTTGAAGCGGGACAGTCCTCAGAGGATTCAGAGGTCGCTGGTCCCTTGGAAAGCGTCGCTGGAGCAGGTTTCTTTTGGAAGGCAGGAGACAGGCCGGTAGGACTGGGGCCAAAGCAGTTGGTGTCTTCTGTTCTTCCTCTGCAGGGGGTTTTCAGCTCAGCAGTCTTCTTCTTCAGGTAAGTTGCAGGAATCTAAATTCTTAGGTTCAGGGGAGCCCTTAAATACTAAATTTAAGGGTGTGTTTAGGTCTGGGGGGTTAGTAGCCAATGGCTACTAGCCCTGAGGGTGGGTACACCCTCTTTGTGCCTCCTCCCAAGGGGAGGGGGGCACATCCCTAATCCTATTGGGGGAATCCTCCATCTGCAAGATGGAGGATTTCTAAAAGTCAGAGTCACCTCAGCTCAGGACACCTTAGGGGCTGTCCTGACTGGCCAGTGACGACTCCTTGTTTTTCTCATTATCTCTCCTGGACTTGCCGCCAAAAGTGGGGGCTGGGTCCAGGGGGCGGGCATCTCCACTAGCTGGAGTATCCTGGGGCATTGTAACACGAAGCTTGAGCCTTTGAAGCTCACTGCTAGGTGTTACAGTTCCTGCAGGGGGGAGGTGTGAAACACCTCCACCCAGAGCAGGCTTTGTTTCTGTCCTCAGAGAGCACAAAGGCTCTCACCGCATGAGATCAGAAACTCGTCTCTCAGCAGCAGTCTGGCACAGACCAGTCCGTCCTGCACTGAACAATTGGGTTAAATACAGGGGGTATCTCTAAGATGCCCTCTGTGTGCATTTTTTAATAAATCCAACACTGGAATCAGTGTGGGTTTATTATTCTGAGAAATTTGATACTAACCTTCCCAGTATTCAGTGTAGCCATTATGGAGCTGTGGAGTTCGTTTTTGACAGACTCCCAGCCCATATACTCTTATGGCTACCCTGCACTTACAATGTCTAAGGTTTTGCTTAGACACTGTAGGGGCATAGTGCTCATGCACATATGCCCTCACCTGTGGTATAGTGCACCCTGCCTTAGGGCTGTAAGGCCTACTAGAGGGGTGACTTACCTATGCCACAGGCAGTGGGAGGTTGGCATGGCACCCTGAGGGGAGTGCCATGTCGACTTAGTCATTTTCTCCCCACCAACACACACAAGCTGGCAAGCAGTGTGTCTGTGCTGAGTGACGGGTCCCTAGGGTGGCATAAGACATGCTGCAGCCCTTAGAGACCTTCCCTGGCACCAGGGCCCTTGGTACCAGGGGTACCAGTTACAAGGGACTTACCTGGGTGCCAGGGTTGTGCCAATTGTGGAGACAATGGTACATTTTAGGTGAAAGAACACTGGTGCTGGGGCCTGGTTAGCAGGGTCCCAGCACACTTCTCAGTCAAGTCAGCATCAGTATCAGGCAAAAAGTGGGGGGTAACTGAAACAGGGAGCCATTTCTTTACACTACTCCTTTGATAAGCCTACTGCTCGACCACACTACCACAAAATAGAGCATTAGTATTATCTCTTTTTGCCACTATCTTACCTCTAAGGGGAACCCTTGGACTCTGTGCATGCTATTCCTTACTTTGAAATAGCACATACAGAGCCAACTTCCTACACATAGTATGCTGGCTGACTGGTACAATCAGGCCTGCCACTAGACAGGTTTTTGACCCCCTGCAGGCGAGGGACCACGCTCGGAGACCAGAAACAAGGCCTACTCCAGAGGAAGTTGTTTATACATCCTTCAGCAGGCTGGCTAGTGATTTAGCATACCTAGACTAGGGACTTCAAAGTCCCTGTCGCCTCTCCGATATGCAACCCTGGCTTCCCCTCAGTCCTGGGAGATGCCCCCTCTGCCCTGAGGCCCATTTGGCACAAGGACAGGTGGGAAATTAGATAGTCAGGAGGCGTGTTACCTTTCCAGGCTAGTGATGCCCCTAGGGTGGGCTACCTGAAGTGTACACGAAAATAGGAATTCCACCATCTTGTGTGTAGTGCAATTTGGAACTCTGGGAGAGGGCTATGCCCACTTCCCACAGTACGGGTCATATAGGGGGTGTAGTGACCCAAAGAATAAGTAGCCCATTTGCTACTGCCCTTCACTACCCTTAATGCCCCTAAATTCAGTATTGAGGTCCCCCCTGACACCAGGACTTCAGATTTTACTGACCTAAGAAAAAGGACACCAAAGAGCTGCAAAAAGCAAGATCTGAGGAGCAGCAACTGACTAGGCCCCAAACCTGCCATGCCAGCCTGCCTGCTGTCCTCAACAATTACGGCAAGCACCCTGCAGGCACCCAAGAAGAACTGTGAGAAACCCAGACCCTGGAAACTCCGAACCAAATGCTCGACAGCACCTGAGCACCCCCCCAACCCGAGCCGAAGTGGGCTTACAGTGCTAATAGGTCCACACCCCTCCCCCCCGCAGCCCAAGTTTCTGGGAGCTGACAGTAGCCCTATGGGCCCACGACCCTTGAAACCTGAGCCCCTACTTTGGGTTCAGCTGGACTAGTCACTCAGTCCCCACTTGCATCCTCTTTCCCCAGTATAATTTCCCCTATTAGAGTGAATGGGAAGCCAGTGCTGTAGAGTACCTCTGCACCCAGATGCCTTAGATCCTCCTAGAGTGACCTTTTGGTGCTGCCTTGGACGTTGCCCCATACTTACGACGACTCCAGAAGAACAGTCCTGTATGTCATTGCCAAATGCAGTATATGTTCCTTTCCGATAGGATTACACTACCACATTAATGTCAATGCAAGTGTAGTTGCTGGATCCTTCAGAACTGCTAATTTAAAAAGTACTCACCCAATAACAAAGGTCTTGGTGTTAAAAATATATGTGCCATTTTAACAAATTGTTGTGGAGCTCCTTACTGAGTGTCAGTCTCATTTATTGCCTGTGTATGCAACAAATGTGTAACACACCCCTTTGATTAGCCTAAGCTGCTCGACCACCCTAGCCCAAATAGAGCACTTGGGATTTAAAAAAAAAGCCCTGTCCACTTCTAAGGGGGTAGCGGGACTCTTTGCACAGCACACCTGTTTTTGGTCTACTACATAAAGAGCCAGCTTCGTACAGAGGATTATGCCCTGAATATCTTGCTGGGTGCTAGGCCTGGAAGGATATAATTTCAGACTCCAGCATGTGCCAGGTCCACAAATGTTGCAGCTGACTACTTATTCTGCACGCCAATAAACCAACCCACAGCAGAAGAAAAACCAAAAGAAAAAATAAGTTGTATTAGCAATTAATCTAAAAATGTGTGAATGAGTGGATAGAGAAAATGAAATACGATCATTAAGTGTGTTCAAGTAAATACATCCCTTATCATTACTTTCTTAAAGGATTTTTATGATGAATGTAAACCCAGAAGCGATTGTCGCAGACAAATGAGTACAGCTTACTTCTAATCACGTGAAGGTGTGAATGAGGAGCAGATAGAGAAAATGAAATACGATCATAAAATGGAAATGGAAATAAAACAAATATAGGAAGGGTGGCTCTAAGTTTGCCATTCACTTCCCTTTGATTTTTTCAAATATTGGAAAGCTGGATCTGACGTGAGTATCAATATTGCAGTGGTATGTCATGGGGGCAAGATCATTCAACAAGAGGGCATGAGGCAGAGGATAATAGATCTAGCTCAAGAGGGCCACTTAGGCCGTAGTCTCAAAATAAATAGAGTGCACCGAGTAGTGGTGTCCGGGCATGGAAACTATGGCGGAAGATAAGATTAAAATATCAGAGTTGCATCAGTAGAGACAAAACTAGTCAGATAAGGAAGCCACCGCTCTCCACTGTGAATGTGCCTGGTAAGCCAAGGGTCAAAGTGCCTTTGGATATTAATGGTCCACTTAACCTCAAAATGTGTGGCAAAAGGTTTATCATTGTATTAGTAGACTATCATTCACGCTGGGTGATTGTAAAGTTTTTTCACGTAAATACATCCACTATCATTACCTCCCTAAAGGATATTTTTTTATGATGAATGTAATCCAGAAATGATTGTTGCAGACAAACAGCTTACTTCTAATCACGTGAAGGAGTTTATGGAAAAGTGGTCAATTAAACATTTCAAAACCATTCTTTATTACCCACATGTAAATGGATTAGTGGAAAGAAGGAACGGCATGGTGAAAGTGCTTCCAAAGAGCTGAAATAAAGAGTGTAGGCAAGCAGTCTTGCAAGAAACCATTTGGATTTATGTACCACACGTAGTAGCATAATGGGTGTCTCGCCTGTTTTTTTTTTCTCTCTCAGAAGAGTAGGAATCAGCATACTAAAATCACAGCCTCATGGGTAACCAGAACAGAGTCATTAAGTGTGACTAGATCTGGTATTGCAGGAAGAATATCTTCTCATCAAAACAGGAATAAGGACAGATACTATAGGATGAAGTGTGTGTGAAAGAACTTAACGTCTGTAAAGGAGATTGGGTTTGTGTTGACTTGCCGAATGGGAGAAGGGTGAGTGGAAGTAGATTCTCTTCACCTATGAAGATTGACCACATGGGTAGAAATTCTGTAACGCTAGAAAATTGTCAAGGGTGGGGAATGGACAATATAGTCAAGTGTATACCTAGTAAGGGGTGTTCCCAATTACAGAATAATCTTATTCCCAAAACTGTGGAGGGCAAATGTGCCCATAACCCTAAAAGAAAATGTTCTGCACCAAAGAGGCATTTGGAATTCATTATGAAGTGAATTTCTCCGAGTGTATTATTTATTTCTCATCTCCTTTGTGGAGTTATGCATTGCTTCCTCTCATCTGTGATGAACACTGAGAATTTATTATGAAGTGAATTTTTAAAGGTGCATACATTGTTTCATAACATTATTGTGGTTCTTTGCATATTCTTCACAGCTGTAAAACATTTATTGTTCCTTCTTAGGCAAGGACGTCTGTTGTGACCTGTTTTCCTCTCCCTAGTTGGCATCTTCCTTTCCTTCTCCTCAGCTTTAACTATGGAATCTTCCTGCTCCTCAACTGTCAGTACTTAACGTTCTACTAACCCCTTTGATGCAGGAGTAGGACAATGGTAGACACTGCACACACTCCATGGTGCGACACCAAGGAGGGGTTTAGTTTTTTTTTTTTTTTAAAGCAAAAAGCCCTGATGGAAAGACATGCCCATATGTTTACCTTTTTAAAAAGAAAATAACATATATTATTTTTTTCAAATGAAATTGGCAGGGGCCATCTATGAGCAGGGCTTACCTCCTGAGAAGGTTTTTTTTTTTTTTTTTTTTTAAGAGATGCGTGGTTTCCTTGGGGAAACCACCCATCTATTTTAATAAGTTAAATTATACACATTATATATATATATATATATACACACACATATATACATATATATATATATATATACACACACACACACACAGAGAGAGAGCGTGACTAGAGAGAGAGAGAGAGCGTGACTAGAGAGAGAGAGAGAGAGCGTGACTAGAGAGAGAGAGTGAGAGCGTGACTAGAGAGGGAGAGAGTGAGAGCGTGACTAGAGAGGGGGAGGGTGAGAGCGAGTGACTCGACTGAGGGAGGGTGAGAGCGAGTGACTCGACAGAGGGAGGGTGAGAGCGAGTGACTCGACAGAGGGAGGGTGAGAGCGAGTGACTCGACAGAGGGAGGGTGAGAGCGAGTGACTCGACAGAGGGAGGGTGAGAGCGAGTGACTCGACAGAGGGAGGGTGAGAGCGAGTGACTCGACAGAGGGAGGGTGAGAGCGAGTGACTCGACAGAGGGAGGGTGAGAGCGAGTGACTCGACAGAGGGAGGGTGAGAGCGAGTGACTCGACAGAGGGAGGGTGAGAGAGCGAGTGACTCGACAGAGGGAGGGTGAGAGAGCGAGTGACTCGACAGAGGGAGGGTGAGAGAGCGAGTGACTCGACAGAGGGAGGGTGAGAGAGCGAGTGACTCGACAGAGGGAGGGTGAGAGAGCGAGTGACTCGACAGAGGGAGGGTGAGAGAGCGAGTGACTCGACAGAGGGAGGGTGAGAGAGCGAGTGACTCGACAGAGGGAGGGTGAGAGAGCGAGTGACTCGACAGAGGGAGGGTGAGAGAGCGAGTGACTCGACAGAGGGAGGGTGAGAGAGCGAGTGACTCGACAGAGGGAGGGTGAGAGAGCGAGTGATTTGACAGAGGGAGGGTGAGAGAGCGAGTGACTCGACAGAGGGAGGGTGAGAGAGCGAGTGACTCGACAGAGAGAGAGAGGGTGAGGGAGACTCGACAGAGGGAGAGAGGGTGAGGGAGACTCAACAGAGGGAGACTATAGAGGGGGGAGTGAGTGCAGAGAACACTGTTAATTCATGTTTGGCTTCCCTGGGGGCTGCGATCGGCCCCCAGGGCGAGCACACATATAAAAGTGATCTCTTTACATATAGTAACTATTTATATGTGGGAAATCACACATATATTATAAAGTTATATATTTTATACATAGAGAGGGAGAGACTATAGAGGGAGAGACTATAGAGGGAGAGAGGGCGTGTAGAGATCACGATTGTCAAATCATGTTTATTTTCCCTGGGGGCTGCGATCGCCCCCCAGGGAGACCACACACATAAGTGAGCTCTTTACACTATATATATATATATATATATATATATATATATATATAGATTATAGATATATATATACACACACACACACACATACACATACAAACACATACAAACGTTTAGCCAGTAATAAAAAATAAAAAAAAGTCACAGGAACTTGTGATTATGTTTCTGCTAGAGAAAGATCAGACTTTTGTCTAGTAGCAGTTTTGATGCCATAACGTAGCACAGAAGCTTTATATGCCTGCTGCAAAGAGCAGCTCTGTATTTTAAGTGAATAGCCGAGTTCATTAGTAAGGCTAGCTTCTAACAGTTTTTGAAACAAATGAAATGTATGTGCAGGGTGGGGGGGGGGGCTATAGAGAGTTAAAGGGAACTTTTACTGGGTAGTAGTGAGGTAATCCGAAGAGGAGGTCAGGGGACAGGAACACCAAAAATGATGGTCACACTGGGGAGCACCAGCCCTAAAGGCTGTGATGATGGGTATGTGGCAAGGTGAAGTAATAGCGTGTCTTTTTTGTTTTTTACAATGTCTTCAGAGAATCTGCTGATTGAGGGAAGAAGATAAGGTGACTGACATTTACTGTTGCACACATCATACACCCACAAGCAATTTTGTGACCATATCTGCCTTCTACATATGCTAGTGCTTTAGAGGGACAGTTTGGCCAGTAGCAGAGATGGAGTCTCATTGGATGACTGCTGTTCAAGCCCTAAATCAGGTTATGGACAACAGCTCTGAGGCAGGATGAGAGACTGAGACAGCTGATACTGAGACTGCATCTGAGGGAAGAGGACAATGAAGTAGAATCTGGGACTGAATTTTCAGTCGGTGGAGTCCCATCCGACAACTCCTCTTTCAGTGATTCGGAGGGAGACAATGAGGACAGTTGTGTTGTCCCTTCACAAGCTCAGTCTGTGCAGCAGGAGAACAGCTGGTTAGCCCAACCGAGAAAGCAGATGTGTGAAGTAGTGAGCACAGTGAGCGCTCTCTTTGCCACCGCCCAATTATTTCAGCCCCAAATTCCACCTTTTATTGGTGATGCTGGATGTAAAGTCGATATGGCCAACTTTTTGCCAATGGACTACCTCCACCTCTTTTTCGATGTTGAGTTCCTTTGCAAATTGTGCAGCAAACAAATTTCTTTGCCTAACAATTTCTGTGGGAGCACAGAGGCACTCAAAGACCCCATTCTAGGGCATGCCAGTGGACTCCCACTTCACTGGCGGAGTTGAAGATTTTTGGACCTTATACTGAAAATGGGGTTAGTGCAGAAACCCACCTTGCAGTCCTACTGCAGCACTCGCATGTTTTGGGTAATACCCCCTCCCACCTCTATCTTCACACCATATATGAGCAGAGATTGTTTTTTTTGCTATTGCAGAGCATGCTGCATTTGAATGACAATTCTGTTGCATTGACCCAGAGCCATCAAGACCATGACAGGCTGTTCAAAATTCGGCCTGTCATGGAACACTTGTCTGCCAGGTTTCCAGAGATCTGGAAAGAATATACCAGTTGAGGAGCTCTTGATCCTGGACAAAGGATGGCTGCTGTTCAGGCAGTACATTGTGAGCAAAAGAGCTTGCTATGGAAACAAGCTGTACATGCTGTGTAAGAGCTCTACTGGCTATGTGCACAGCTTGAGAGTATACAGGGAAGGACTCTACGCTAACCCCTGTAGGTTGCCCTCCCACTCTAGGGGTCACAGGAAAGAATGTATGGGAGCTTATCCAGCCACTCCTTCACAAAGGTTATAACCTTTATGTGGATAATTTCTATGCAGAAATAGGGCTGTTCGGTGAGCTCTACAAAGCTGGCAGTGGTCTGCAGTACAATTTGTCACAACAAAGGATCCCTGCAGCAGCTTGTTTGCAAGAAGTTCCAGAAATTCCAGAGTACTGTGTTACATTCCAACAAACTGCTCACAGTCAGGTCCTCAGTAAGGTATTATTTGTACGTGCTCACTACAATTCATGAGTGCCTTTCCCACATAACGGTTTGCTGTCCCATGGCCGAAGTTCACAAGCCCACCTGTATACTTGATAACAATAAGTACCTGGGCAGAGTGGACAAAAACAACCGGGTTCTTCAACCATACAATGAGAGTCGTAAAACTTGCACTTGATGTAGGAAGCTGGCCTGGTGTGAAGTGGGCACCTATAGTGTTGGCACGTTATACCAGCTTCAGGCAACCCCTATAAGTGAATGTAGGCAGTGTCTAGGAAACCAGGGTTCTCTAGATGTAGCTGTGGATGAGCAGCCAAGACTTATCTACAAGATATGCAAACCCACAATAGTCACACAGCAATGTATCAAACATGAAAGAGCCACACAGGGTTACAAAAATAAAAATAGTAACACAACACTTAATTACTTATAGGCAGTCCCCCAACTGGAGATAAGTTATATGATATAGCCAAAGGTAATCCTGTGTTCCTTCCAGGGCTCACCTGTCGAGGTTGGTGCTCAGTTAATGGGCACAGGACCCATTTGAAATTTCTCCAAAAACACAATATATAAAAATCAAAGTCTGGCACTTATATATATACACATATATACATATACACACACATACGCACACAAGACCCCCCCACCTGCCCTCCACCCTGCCCCCCCCACCCCGGTCTTCTCAAGGACTAACAAGAGGATTAAGAAAAAAGATTGTGCAAGAACAGGACCAGTCTACAAGAAACCAGAGGAGGATTCTGGCAGAAGAGACCCTGCAAAAGAAGAGGACAGAGTCCAGTCCAGGATGGATTGTCCAGTGGGGGCAGGAACCACTACCGACCCTTCTGTGGATGAAGTTCCGAGTGGACAGCGGAAGACGACTGCCTGTGAAGCCCAGGAGCTGAAGAGGAGTCCTTAGAGCAGTGCATATGTTGTCCTACATTGGTCATCGGGTCGCAGATGGTCAATGGTGTAGGAGAACCACCAACAAGCCTTGGCAAATGCAAAAGGAGCAAAAGAAGGCAGTAAGGTCCAAGGGACTCAACCCTAGGAGTGGAGACCGGGCTGACCCACAGCAGTCGGGAGAGCCAACAGAAGCAGTCGCAGCCCCCACAGGTAATTCACTGTCAGGCACAGTGAGGTGCAGAGGCCCAGTCAGCACACCTGGAAAGGAGTCACTGGAGCAACAGAGAGACTGTTCTTGGCAAGATGAAGTGCTAGAGACCAGGGCTACTCTGAGCCTGAACATCCATTAGAGTAGGAGACAAAAAGCCTTGGTAGCTGCAAGAGTTGCAGTGCAGAGAGGTACTGTCCTCCAAGGAGAGGCAAGTGCTCACTCACTGTCTCCCAAGTTGGACAGCGGGCAGATAGGACCAAGAGGATCACTCCATCAGTGATGCAGGAGCCACACGGTTCCAGAGTAGAGCAGATCCACACAGCCGGAAGTCGTTGCTGTAGGTGCCTGCAGATGCAGGGGAGTGACTCCTTCACTCCAAAGGAGATTCCTTCTTGCTTCTTGGTGCAGGCTGCAGTCTCAGCAACCCCAGAGTATGCACAGTCAGGGAAATGTTGCAGTTGTTGGAAGGAGCCGGAGAAACAATGTTGCAAGGCAAGGTCCTCTCAGGAGTTGCAGTCTTGTCGGTTCCTGAAGAGACCAGTTGAGGTTCCAGTGGCCACACGTAGAACTAAACGATGCAGAGGAGTCCTAGTGGAGTCCTGTAGGAAGTTGGCTCTGTATGTGCTATTTCAAAGTAAGGAATAGCATGCACAGAGTCCAAGGGTTCCCCTTAGAGGTAAAATAGTGGTAAAAATAGATAATACTAATGCTCTATTTTGTGGTAGTGTGGTCGAGCAGTAGGCTTATCCAAGGAGTAGTGTTAAGCATTTGTTGTACATACACAAGACAATAAATGAGGTACACACACTCCGAGACAAATCCAGCCAATAGGTTTTTATATAGAAAAATATCTTTTCTTAGTTTATTTTAAGAACCACAGGTTCAAATTCTACATGTAATATCTCATTCGAAAGGTATTGCAGGTAAGTACTTTAGGAACTTCAAATCATCAAAATTGCATGTATACTTTTCAAGTTATTGACAAATAGCTGTTTTAAAAGTGGACACTTAGTGCAATTTTCACAGTTCCTGGGGGAGGTAAGTTTTTGTTAGTTTTACCAGGTAAGTAGGACACTTACAGGGTTCAGTTCTTGGTCCAAGGTAGCCCACCGTTGGGGGTTCAGAGCAACCCCAAAGTCACCACACCAGCAGCTCAGGGCCGGTCAGGTGCAGAGTTCAAAGTGGTGCCCAAAACACATAGGCTAGAATGGAGATAAGGGGGTGCCCCGGTTCCGGTCTGCTTGCAGGTAAGTACCCGCGTCTTCGGAGGGCAGACCAGGGGGGTTTTGTAGGGCACCGGGGGGGACACAAGTCCACACAGAAATTTCACCCTCAGCAGCACGGGGGCGGCCGGGTGCAGTGTAGAAACAAGCGTCGGGTTTTCAATGTTAGTCTATGAGAGATCTCGGGATCTCTTCAGCGCTGCAGGCAGGCAAGGGGGGGATTCCTCGGGGAAACCTCCACTTGGGCGAGGGAGAGGGACTCCTGGGGGTCACTCCTCCAGTGAAAGTCCGGTCCTTCAGGTCCTGGGGGCTGCGGGTGCAGGGTCTCTCCCAGGCGTCGGGACTTTAGGTTCAAAGAGTCGCGGTCAGGGGAAGCCTCGGGATTCCCTCTGCAGGCGGCGCTGTGGGGGCTCAGGGGGGACAGGTTTTGGTACTCACAGTATCAGAGTAGTCCTGGGGTCCCTCCTGAGGTGTTGGATCGCCACCAGCCGAGTCGGGGTCGCCGGGTGCAGTGTTGCAAGTCTCACGCTTCTTGCGGGGAGCTTGCAGGGTTCTTTAAAGTTGCTGGAAACAAAGTTGCAGCTTTTCTTGGAGCAGGTCCGCTGTCCTCGGGAGTTTCTTGTCTTTTCGAAGCAGGGGCAGTCCTCAGAGGATGTCGAGGTCGCTGGTCCCTTTGGAAGGCGTCGCTGGAGCAGGATCTTTGGAAGGCAGGAGACAGGCCGGTGAGTTTCTGGAGCCAAGGCAGTTGTCGTCTTCTGGTCTTCCGCTGCAGGGGTTTTCAGCTGGGCAGTCCTTCTTCTTGTAGTTGCAGGAATCTAATTTTCTAGGGTTCAGGGTAGCCCTTAAATACTAAATTTAAGGGCGTGTTTAGGTCTGGGGGGTTAGTAGCCAATGGCTACTAGCCCTGAGGGTGGGTACACCCTCTTTGTGCCTCCTCCCAAGGGGAGGGGGTCACAATCCTAACCCTATTGGGGGAATCCTCCATCTGCAAGATGGAGGATTTCTAAAAGTTAGAGTCACTTCAGCTCAGGACACCTTAGGGGCTGTCCTGACTGGCCAGTGACTCCTCCTTGTTGCTTTCTTTGTTCCCTCCAGCCTTGCCGCCAAAAGTGGGGGCCGTGGCCGGAGGGGGCGGGCAACTCCACTAAGCTGGAGTGCCCTGCTGGGCTGTGACAAAGGGGGGGAGCCTTTGAGGCTCACCGCCAGGTGTCACAGTTCCTGCCTGGGGGAGGTGTTAGCATCTCCACCCAGTGCAGGCTTTGTTACTGGCCTCAGAGTGACAAAGGCACTCTCCCCATGGGGCCAGCAACATGTCTCTAGTGTGGCAGGCTGCTGGAACCAGTCAGCCTACACAGATAGTTGGTTAAGTTTCAGGGGGCACCTCTAAGGTGCCCTCTGTGGTGTATTTTACAATAAAATGTACACTGGCATCAGTGTGCATTTATTGTGCTGAGAAGTTTGATACCAAACTTCCCAGTTTTCAGTGTAGCCATTATGGTGCTGTGGAGTTCGTGTTTGACAGACTCCCAGACCATATACTCTTATGGCTACCCTGCACTTACAATGTCTAAGGTTTTGTTTAGACACTGTAGGGGTACCATGCTCATGCACTGGTACCCTCACCTATGGTATAGTGCACCCTGCCTTAGGGCTGTAAGGCCTGCTAGAGGGGTGTCTTACCTATACTGCATAGGCAGTGAGAGGCTGGCATGGCACCCTGAGGGGAGTGCCATGTCGACTTACTCGTTTTGTCCTCACTAGCACACACAAGCTGGCAAGCAGTGTGTCTGTGCTGAGTGAGAGGTCTCCAGGGTGGCATAAGACATGCTGCAGCCCTTAGAGACCTTCCTTGGCATCAGGGCCCTTGGTACTAGAAGTACCAGTTACAAGGGACTTATCTGAATGCCAGGGTGTGCCAATTGTGGATACAATGGTACATTTTAGGTGAAGGAACACTGGTGCTGGGGCCTGGTTAGCAGGGTCCCAGCACACTTCTCAGTCAAGTCAGCATCAGTATCAGGCAAAAAGTGGGGGGTAACTGCAACAGGGAGCCATTTCTTTACACAAGCCCCCCCCAGCCCACAGGCCAGGAGACTCAGCCCAAGCTGGGAGAGTCTTCCTAGTCTGTCAGGCGAGGAAGAGTAGGAGAAATAGGCTGGTTAGTTGCAGGGCCTACTCTGCCTTACATCCTTCTGTTCCGGTCATCCCCTTTGGGGAACTGACCCACTTCCACAGTGATAGGACCTAGTCTGAATTGCCTCTTGTCTGCCTCTTCAATGTCTCCACCCATTCTTTCTATTTTGGTCTTAGAGGTATCCACCTCTGCTAACCTTATCTTGGCCAGGGTTACCCCTAGCTTACCCAGAGAGGTTACCCAGAGCTGGAGTAACCCCACCATGACCAATAGGGTCAGGGGGCCTAACTTGCTATTTGGCATGGGGTCAGACCACCATGCTAAGGATAGTGCAGCCATAAAGGCTAACACCCAGCAGAGGCCACTGACAGCTGTCAGTGCCCAGAACCACACCTTTAGCTCTTCACCTAAAAGGGAAGGGGCTAAGTTACAGGCCTCTTTGGGTTCAGGTTGCCTGTCTGCTGTATTAGAGTGGGGGGTTACCACATCTTGTAGTAAACACCCTTCTTCCACTCTTTCTTCTGTTAGCTGAGGAGCCACCCACTCAGGTTTAACAGTTGCCTGACTAGCCAGGACTTCTTGTGGGTCAGGTTGGACTTTATCAGGGCCATTTTTGGAGTTCTCCCCTACTGGAGCAGAATCTCCTTGGCTTGCTGTAACCTTGGCTAAAGGTTGTCCACCCTTCCTACTCTGTTTTCTTTTCTTCTTCTTCTGGGGCCTGCTTGCATTTACTGCAGAGGCAGGACTTCCAGAATCCTTGGGAGAGGACTGGCACTGGACCAGTTCCTCTCTTGGGCTCTGACTAACCTCTGGGTAGTCATTTCCAAGGAGACAATCAAGGGGGAGGTCTGTACTGACTACTACCCTTCTCCAGCTAAGAGTGCCACCCACTTCTATGGGCACTAAAGCCACAGGCCTCTTAGTGACCCTGTCTAGGCTAACTCTTACCCTGGCAGTCTCACCTGGGATGTACTGGTTTGAGAGCACCAGCCTGTCATGCACAATAGTGTGACTGGCACAAGTGTCTCTCAGGGCAGTGGTTGGGATTCCATTCACCAGTAGGTGGTGGAAGTGTCTACTTCCCTCTGGAATCTCCAACTCACCTGTTGGGCCCTGTTTCCAGTTGAAGGCTAGGAAGACCTCCTCATCTGAGGAGTCATCTCCCATGGCTACACTGGTTACCCCTGGAATTTTGTTCGGGGGTTTGTTTTTGGGACAAGAAGTGTCCTTGGTGTGGTGCCCAGACTGTTTACAGTTGTGGCACCATGCCTTAGTGGCATCCCAGTTCTTACCCTGGTACCCACCTTTGTTTTGGGTTGTGTCTTGGGGCCCACCCACCTGTTCTGGTTTTTGGGGGCCTACAGAGGACTCTTTTTCTTTGTTTCTAGTGTCACCCACTTTCTCCTGGGGAGTTTTTGTAACCCCTTTCTTTTGGTCACCCCCAGTGGAAGTTTTGGTTACCCTAGTCTTGACCCAGTGGTCTGCCTTCTTTCCCAATTCTTGGGGAGAAATTGGACCTAGGTCTACCAGATACTGATGCAACTTTTCATTGAAGCAGTTACTTAAAATGTGTTCTTTCATAAACAAATTATAAAGCCCAACATAGTCACACACTTCATTTCCAGTTAACCAACCATCTAGTGTTTTTACTGAGTAGTCTACAAAATCAACCCAGGTCTGGCTCGAGGATTTTTGAGCCCCCCTGAATCTAATTCTATACTCCTCAGTGGAGAATCCAAAGCCCTCAATCAGGGTACCCTTCATGAGGTCATAAGATTCTGCATCTTTTCCAGAGAGTGTGAGGAGTCTATCCCTACACTTTCCAGTGAACATTTCCCAAAGGAGAGCACCCCAGTGAGATCTGTTTACTTTTCTGGTTACACAAGCCCTCTCAAAAGCTGTGAACCATTTGGTGATGTCATCACCATCTTCATATTTTGTTACAATCCCTTTGGGGATTTTTAGGATGTCAGGAGAATCTCTGACCCTATTTAAGTTGCTGCCACCATCGATGGGACCTAGGCCCATCTCTTTTCTTTCCCTCTCTATGGCTAGGATCTGTCTTTCCAAAGCCAATCTTTTGGCCATCCTGGCTAACTGGATGTCCTCTTCACTGGGGCTATCCTCAGTGATTTCAGAGGTGTTGGTCTCTCCTGTGAGGGAACCAGCATCTCTGACTATTATTTTAGGAGTCAGGGTTTGAGGGACCCTGTTCTCCCTAGATAGGACTGGTAGGGGGGAATTTTCCTCCAAGTCACTATCCTCTTCCTCTGAGTTGCCACCCTCAGAGGGGTTGGCCTTTTCAAACTCTGCCAAAAGCTCCTGGAGCTGTATTTTGGTAGGTTTGGGGCCCATTGTTATTTTCTTTATTTTACAGAGTGACCTTAGCTCCCTCATCTTAAGATGGAGGTAAGGTGTGGTGTCGAGTTCCACCACAGTCACATCTGTGCTAGACATTTTGCTTCTAAAAGTTGGAATACTTTTTAAGAATCTACAACTGGTTCTAGAATCTAATTCAAACTTTTACAAACTTTTAAACTCTAAAAGACAATGCTAAACAGGGACTTAACACACAAGGCCCTAGCAGGACTTTTAAGAATTTAGAAAACTTTTCAAATTGCAAAAATCAATTTCTAATGACAATTTTGGAATTTGTCGTGTGATCAGGTATTGGCTGAGTAGTCCAGCAAATGCAAAGTCTTGTATCCCACCGCTGCCACCAATGTAGGAAGTTGGCTCTGTATGTGCTATTTCAAAGTAAGGAATAGCATGCACAGAGTCCAAGGGTTCCCCTTAGAGGTAAAATAGTGGTAAAAATAGATAATACTAATGCTCTATTTTGTGGTAGTGTGGTCGAGCAGTAGGCTTATCCAAGGAGTAGTGTTAAGCATTTGTTGTACATACACAAGACAATAAATGAGGTACACACACTCCGAGACAAATCCAGCCAATAGGTTTTTATATAGAAAAATATCTTTTCTTAGTTTATTTTAAGAACCACAGGTTCAAATTCTACATGTAATATCTCATTCGAAAGGTATTGCAGGTAAGTACTTTAGGAACTTCAAATCATCAAAATTGCATGTATACTTTTCAAGTTATTGACAAATAGCTGTTTTAAAAGTGGACACTTAGTGCAATTTTCACAGTTCCTGGGGGAGGTAAGTTTTTGTTAGTTTTACCAGGTAAGTAGGACACTTACAGGGTTCAGTTCTTGGTCCAAGGTAGCCCACCGTTGGGGGTTCAGAGCAACCCCAAAGTCACCACACCAGCAGCTCAGGGCCGGTCAGGTGCAGAGTTCAAAGTGGTGCCCAAAACACATAGGCTAGAATGGAGATAAGGGGGTGCCCCGGTTCCGGTCTGCTTGCAGGTAAGTACCCGCGTCTTCGGAGGGCAGACCAGGGGGGTTTTGTAGGGCACCGGGGGGGACACAAGTCCACACAGAAATTTCACCCTCAGCAGCGCGGGGGCGGCCGGGTGCAGTGTAGAAACAAGCGTCGGGTTTTCAATGTTAGTCTATGAGAGATCTCGGGATCTCTTCAGCGCTGCAGGCAGGCAAGGGGGGGATTCCTCGGGGAAACCTCCACTTGGGCGAGGGAGAGGGACTCCTGGGGGTCACTCCTCCAGTGAAAGTCCGGTCCTTCAGGTCCTGGGGGCTGCGGGTGCAGGGTCTCTCCCAGGCGTCGGGACTTTAGGTTCAAAGAGTCGCGGTCAGGGGAAGCCTCGGGATTCCCTCTGCAGGCGGCGCTGTGGGGGCTCAGGGGGGACAGGTTTTGGTACTCACAGTATCAGAGTAGTCCTGGGGTCCCTCCTGAGGTGTTGGATCGCCACCAGCCGAGTCGGGGTCGCCGGGTGCAGTGTTGCAAGTCTCACGCTTCTTGCGGGGAGCTTGCAGGGTTCTTTAAAGTTGCTGGAAACAAAGTTGCAGCTTTTCTTGGAGCAGGTCCGCTGTCCTCGGGAGTTTCTTGTCTTTTCGAAGCAGGGGCAGTCCTCAGAGGATGTCGAGGTCGCTGGTCCCTTTGGAAGGCGTCGCTGGAGCAGGATCTTTGGAAGGCAGGAGACAGGCCGGTGAGTTTCTGGAGCCAAGGCAGTTGTCGTCTTCTGGTCTTCCGCTGCAGGGGTTTTCAGCTGGGCAGTCCTTCTTCTTGTAGTTGCAGGAATCTAATTTTCTAGGGTTCAGGGTAGCCCTTAAATACTAAATTTAAGGGCGTGTTTAGGTCTGGGGGGTTAGTAGCCAATGGCTACTAGCCCTGAGGGTGGGTACACCCTCTTTGTGCCTCCTCCCAAGGGGAGGGGGTCACAATCCTAACCCTATTGGGGGAATCCTCCATCTGCAAGATGGAGGATTTCTAAAAGTTAGAGTCACTTCAGCTCAGGACACCTTAGGGGCTGTCCTGACTGGCCAGTGACTCCTCCTTGTTGCTTTCTTTGTTCCCTCCAGCCTTGCCGCCAAAAGTGGGGGCCGTGGCCGGAGGGGGCGGGCAACTCCACTAAGCTGGAGTGCCCTGCTGGGCTGTGACAAAGGGGGGGAGCCTTTGAGGCTCACCGCCAGGTGTCACAGTTCCTGCCTGGGGGAGGTGTTAGCATCTCCACCCAGTGCAGGCTTTGTTACTGGCCTCAGAGTGACAAAGGCACTCTCCCCATGGGGCCAGCAACATGTCTCTAGTGTGGCAGGCTGCTGGAACCAGTCAGCCTACACAGATAGTTGGTTAAGTTTCAGGGGGCACCTCTAAGGTGCCCTCTGTGGTGTATTTTACAATAAAATGTACACTGGCATCAGTGTGCATTTATTGTGCTGAGAAGTTTGATACCAAACTTCCCAGTTTTCAGTGTAGCCATTATGGTGCTGTGGAGTTCGTGTTTGACAGACTCCCAGACCATATACTCTTATGGCTACCCTGCACTTACAATGTCTAAGGTTTTGTTTAGACACTGTAGGGGTACCATGCTCATGCACTGGTACCCTCACCTATGGTATAGTGCACCCTGCCTTAGGGCTGTAAGGCCTGCTAGAGGGGTGTCTTACCTATACTGCATAGGCAGTGAGAGGCTGGCATGGCACCCTGAGGGGAGTGCCATGTCGACTTACTCGTTTTGTCCTCACTAGCACACACAAGCTGGCAAGCAGTGTGTCTGTGCTGAGTGAGAGGTCTCCAGGGTGGCATAAGACATGCTGCAGCCCTTAGAGACCTTCCTTGGCATCAGGGCCCTTGGTACTAGAAGTACCAGTTACAAGGGACTTATCTGAATGCCAGGGTGTGCCAATTGTGGATACAATGGTACATTTTAGGTGAAGGAACACTGGTGCTGGGGCCTGGTTAGCAGGGTCCCAGCACACTTCTCAGTCAAGTCAGCATCAGTATCAGGCAAAAAGTGGGGGGTAACTGCAACAGGGAGCCATTTCTTTACAAGTCCTGCACATCAAATCTGGGGCCCCACCCGCAAAGGAATCCCTAAAAATCCCTGAAAGGGGGTTTGGTCGCCTTCCAAGGTGACCACCTATCAGGTGTCTGTCACCTGCCTGACCTGGCTACTCAGATGCTCCCAGGGGACTCTGCACACCTTGGTTTCAAGATGGCAGAATTGTGTGGCCCCCTGGAGGAGCTCTGGGCACTACCCCAGGGGTGGTGATGGACAGGGGAGTGGTCACTCCTTTTCTTCAGCCATTTGCATCTCAGAGCACGGAGTGGGGGTCCGAGGCTGGTGCAAACCGGTTTATGTAAGGAGAGTACAAATGTGCTTACACCGGTGGCTTGGGGAGGCTACTCCTCCCAAGCCTTCTAACACCTTTTTCCAATGGAGAGGGTGCTGCCTCTATCTCCTACAGGAAATTCTTTGTTCTGCCTTCCGCTGCTTGAGCTGCTCAAACAGCAGGAGGGCAGAAACCTGTCTGAGGGATGGCAACAGCGTAGGCTGCCCAAAAACCCTAAAAAACAGGTAGGAGCAATACTGGGGGGGTCCTCTAAGGAGTCCCAAGTGCATGGAATCATGCAACCAATACTGGCAACAGTATTGGGGTATGATTCCAAAATGTTTGATACCAAACATGCCCAGGTCCGGAGTTACCATCATGTAGCTAGACACAGGTTGTGACATGTGTCCAGCACATGGGTAAAATGGTTTCCCCGCACTTACAAAGTCCAGTGTAAAGGAGCTGGGGTTCATAGGGGCACCTCTGCTCATGCAGGGGTGCCCTCACACATACGCACCTGCACCCCTGCCCACTGAGCTAGGAGGGCCAACCAAAGGGGTGACGTACAGTGACCTGTGGTGAGAGGGTTCATTCACCTTTTCACGCAGGCTGCAATGGCAAGCCTGCAGACACGTTTTGCATGGGTTCTCATAGGTTGCATAGTTTATGCTGCAGCCCTTGGATAACCCCTGGCACCCAAATGCCCTGGGTAGCCAACTACTATATACTAGGGATTTCTAAGGGGCACCAGTATGCCAACTGAGGGGTGTACAAAAGTCCAAAAAAATTAGAGGGAGACAGTACAATCACTGGGGTCCTAGTTTGCAGGATCCCAGTGACAAAAGTCTAAACATACTTATAGCAGGCAAAAAGTGGTTGTAATCATGCCAAATAGAGGGTACTTTCCTACGCTTTGTACAAGAAACTGTGTACACACCTGAGCCAGATGGCAAAATATAATGCGTGTTTTGTTTAACGTCAGAATCACAGGAAGACTCAGGTCTCTCCTCAACTTTCAGTTGTCTGTGATTGAAAGCCTCATTGCTGCTACAAAAGTAGCAGCCTCCACTTCATATGTTCTGGATATGGCAAAGCTGCAGGAATGACATTTTGCTGACCGCATTCCTAAAACACCCAAAAAGGATCAACAATGTTGTCAATGTAAAGTGTGCTCCAAGCAGGGAAAGAAGCAGGAGAGTCGAGTTTACTGTCCCCAGTGCGCTCATCTCAGCTGGCCCTGTGTTTTCCTACTAGCTTTTTGTTGCATCATACTAAAGCAAACTACTGGGAAACTGAGTTAGGTGGAGCTGCCATTGGGTGAACATTTCAATGGCTGTGTATGAATACCCAACGACCATGGGACGCTACTTAGTTAGGCAAGCAGCCACAGAATTTCTGTTCATTCACTTCAGGAAGTCATGGACTTCCTTATGGCCTGCTCAACACCTTTATTTGCTGTCAGAATGTGGTAGGTGTTCTGTTCGATGACTAACATGCATTATAGTCCCTACAGTGCACATACTTGACAGAACACATGCCACTTTGTCACGGAGTACCCTGTGTGGCAAAAGAAGGAGGAGGCAGTTACTTGACAGGTGGTTAAATATAATCAATACATATTCCATCCTGTGGGGTATGAATGTGATGGACCCTAGTCTGGCAGCAGTAAGCTGATGTGACTGCAATGATGGGCGGTATGAAAGTGTTGTGTGAATGGACCATTAGGCTCACCTTCAGAAGGCTTGGTTTCAATATTCAGATACTTTGAAAAGTATTTATGCTTTGAAACCAGAAGTTCTGTAGATGCTAAAACCAACCAGAGTGAGTGGTGGATTAACTAAGATACTAGTACCCGGGGAGTCCAAGGGTGCAGGACTTATGTGGCTTCCACCAGTTTTTCTTCATCCAGAATCCCTTGCAAATCATAATCTTTGTTTAAAAAACCCATTTCCCTTTTATTTCCATGAGGAAGAGCCCTGGAATCTGCAGGCAGCCAAAAATTTCGTACCACCCAGAGTTCCCCTAAGTCTCCTGAGAAAAATGTTACCTTGCGCATGGGTGGGCAAATGGCCACGACAGGGAAGAGCCCAAAACGTATTGTGGAGACATCAACATTCTCTCACAAAGCAACCTGGTTTTTGTAAGGTGGGTACATAAGTTTTGGGTCATGGGCTCGGCATCCATATAGGGAAACCTACCAAACCCAGATGAGCTAGACCCTAAAATCCACTTCTAGGCACTTTGCAAAAAACGCATCCGTTTCCAGCTGAAAAATGTGATGTGTCCAAGTTGGGTTTTGGGTCATTTCCTGTTGCGGGCACTAGACCTACCTCCACAAGTGAGGTACCATTTATATTGGGAGACTTGTGGGAAGATAGAATAGCAGAACAAGTGTTATTGACAATTGCCTTGCTCTGCATTTGCGCCTTCCAAATGTAAGACAGTAAGAAAGAAGTCATTTTGAGAAATGCCTTATAATTCACATGCTGGTATGGGGACCCCCCCAAATTCAGAGATGTGCAAATAACCACTGCCTCTAAACGCCATATCTTGTGTCCATTTTGAAAATACATGGGTTTCCTCGATACTCATTTTCCCTTTTTATATTTTACCAAATGAATTGCTGTATACCCAGTACACAATGAAAACCCATTGCAAGGTGCAGCTCATTTATTGGCTCTGGGTACTCTGGGTTTTTGGTGAACCTAAAAGCCCTATATATCCCCACAACCACATGGGTCAAGCAGACGTAACTACATATTGTTTTTGAAACTCTGGCATAGCTGGATATAGTTACAGATGAAAACAGAAATAGCTGGGTTTTTTCAACTCAATTTCAATATTGTTTTTTTCAATGCACAATTTTGTCTACTTTTCAAAAATGTATTGCTTTCCAGGATCCACCATTGGTTTCACACCCATTTCTGTCACTAACTGGAGAGATTGAAAGCACACACACAAAAAAAAAAAATTTAAACATGGGCTATGTCCCAATGAAATGCCAAAACTGTTGAGAAGTGTGGTTTTCTGATTTTGATCTGCCTGTCTCTGAAAGCTGGGAATATGGTGATTTTACCATCACAAACCCTTTGTTGAAAAGAAAGAAAGAAAGAAAGAAAGAAAGAAAGAAAGAAAGAAAGAAAGAAAGAAAGAAAGAAAGAAAGAAAGAAAGAAAGAAAGAAAGAAAGAAAGAAAGAAAGAAAGAAAGAAAGAAAGAAAGAAAGAAAGAAAGAAAGAAAGAAAGAAAGAAAGAAAGAAAGAAAGAAAGAAAGAAAGAAAGAAAGAAAGAAAGAAAGAAAGAAAGAAAGAAAGAAAGAAAGAAAGAAAGAAAGAAAGAAAGAAAGAAAGAAAGAAAGAAAGAAAGAAAGAACAGATACTTTCTTCTGCAGAACTTTTTCACCATTTTCCCCAAGAAGTCCCATACTTTAGATGTATTTTGGCTAATTTCTTGGTCTCCTCCAAGGAAATCGATAAACCATGTGTACCGTTAGAATCCCCACGATATTGAGAAGAAAAAAAAAAGAAGGCAAAGTTGGTGTGGATAGCTTATGCGGCAAGGCAAGATTTTAGCATCTTGTATTAGGCTAGAAGAACGAGTTACTTACCTTCGGCAATGACTTATCTGGTGGATACATTAGCTACCTGTGGATTCCTCACCTATTGAATACTCCTTGCGCCAGCATCCGACGGAAATCTTCTTGCTAGCTTCTGCACGTCGACGAGGACGTCACAATTGCCCACGCGACGCCGTCTGACGTCAGACAGACAATAAGAGGTCCTCGCCAACGTCCCGACGTCAGTACCAACATTTTTTTACGTGCCCAAGACGAATAGGCCACTGAGACAATCAAATAACAATATTTAATAACATTCAAGATAAAAACATCATTCTAAAAACTCTATTATTAATTTTTTTAAATACATAAATAAATATATACAGAATATGTACAATCCCTCAAATACCAAGAGGAGCACACCCAAGAATAACTTGGGTAGACCAGACAGGCAACGGGGAGGTGGGTGGTACCGTGAGGAATCCACAGGTAGCTAATGTATCCACCAGAAAAGTCGTTACCGAAGGTAAGTAACTCGTTCTTCTGATGGATACAACTACCTGTGGATTCCTCACCTATTGAATAGAGTCCCAAAGCAGTACCGCACTCGGTGGAGGGTGCCTGAATGGTCAAACCAAGAAATCCTGCAGCACCGACCGTGCAAAATGGCCATCCCTCCTAACCTCCGAATCCAAGCAGTAATGCTTCGCAAAAGTGTGGAGGGATGACTAAGTTGCGGCCTTGCAGATGTCGACCACTAGCCAAGGCTGAAGAGGCCGACTTAGCTCTGGTGGAATGAGCTCTTATTCCATCAGGGGGTTCCTTCTTTGCAAGAGAATAACACAGTTTAATGCAAAGAATGACCCACCTGGATATTGTTCTCTTTTGGACTGCCCTTCCTCTTTTCTTTCCCATGCACCCGATGAAGAGTTGATCCTCCAACCTGAAATCCTTTGTTCTGTTCACATAGAAGCTCAGCGCTCTCCTCGGGTCTAAGCGGTGTAGTCTTTCTTCTTCTTTCGAAGGATGAGGTGGAGGATAAAACGAGGAAAGAGTAATTGTTTGGGCCATAAGAAAGGGTGAAACAACCTTCGGCAGGAAAGCAGCCTTGGTCCTCAACACCACCTTATCCCCATAAAAAGATGTGTAAGGGGGTTTAACAAATAGAGCCTGCAGCTCACTCGCTCATCTTGCGGAAGTAATTGCAACAAGGAAAACAGTCTTCAGAACCAATAACCTTAAAGGGCAAGAGTGCATAGGCTCAAACAGTGAACCCATAAGAAAAGTCAAGACTAGGTTTAGATCCCACTGAGGCATAATGAAAGGAGTGGGAGGAAATTTATTAATGAGACCTTTTAAAAATCGTAGTACTATAGGGGATTTAAATAAAGACGGCTGGTCCGGAAGACATAGAAAGGCTGACAGGGCAGATAAATATCCCTTGCCTGTAGCCACTGCACAACCCCTCTGTGCCAGGGACAAAGCAAAAGACAAGATATCCGATAAGTGGGCACGTAAGGGATCAATTTGTTTCTCTCCACACCAAATCACAAATTTAGCCCATCTGCTAGCGTAGATCGATTTAGTGGAGTGTCGCCTGGCCGATAAAATAACATCCACTACCTCAGATGGGAGAGAAAAGGAACTCAGGTTGCCCCGTTCAATCTCCAGGCATGAAGGTGCAGGCTCTGGAGGTGGGGGTGTAAAACCTGCCCCTGCGACTGCAAGAGGAGGTCTGCCCTGAGAGGGAGACGGAGCAGGGGCACAGAGAGAGTTGGAGAAGATCCGAATACCATACCCTCCTTGGCCAATCCGGAGCTATTAAGATGACTTGGGCCCGGTCTTGGCGAATTTTCCTCAGAACTCGAGGAATCAAAGGTATGGGGGGGTAACGCGTAAAGCAACTGGTTGCGGCAGGTCATCTGAAACGCGCCCCCCAACGCTCCTTGTACCGGATACTGGAGGGTGCAGAATAACGGGCAGTGCGAGTTCTCCCGAGTGGCAAACAGATCTATCCGAGGGATCCCCCACATCTGGAAGATTCGACAGACTTGATCTGGATGGAGACGCCACTCGTGATCGGTCGAGAAATGACTGTGACTGTCCGCACGCACAAGACTCCGGCCAGATGATTTGCTACCAAGCAAATGTGATGATCCCTTGCCCAGGACCATAGCCGTAGAGCTTCTCTGCAGAGAAGGTACGACCCTACTCCTCCCTGTTTGTTTATATACCACATCGCAGTAGTATTGTCCGTCAGGACCTGAACCGACTGACCGCGAAGTGATGGGAGGAAGGCCTTGAGTGCAAGACGTATAGCCCGCAACTCCAACCGATTTATATGAAACATCTGTTCCACTGGAGACCAAAGACCTTGGATCTCCAGGTCCCCCGATGAGCTCCCCACCCTAGAGGGGAAGCATCCGTTATTACTGTGGCCACCGGCAGAGTTTGCGAGAACGGCCTTCCTCGGGAAAGATTGCCGTACGTAATACACCATTTTAAATCCGCAGCAGCAACCCATGGAGATCTTCACCGATCCCTCGAGATCCCCTTTGTGTTGAGACCACTGCTTCCGGAGGCACCACTAAAGAGCCCTCATGTGCCAGCGAGCGTGAGTGACCAGCAGAATGCAAGAAGCAAACAGACCGAGCAGACGAAGGACCTTGAGGACTGGAACGACCGCTCCACTTTGAAACATTCGAACCAACCCCTGAATGTCCTGAATCCGCTGAGCCGGAGGAAAGGAGCGACTCAATGTTGTATCCAGTACTGCCCCTATGAACAGGAGGCGCTGAGAAGGCTCTAGGTGATATTTGGGCACATTCACTGAAAAACCAAGGTCGAACAACAACTGGGTTGTCGACTGAAGGTGATGCAACACAAGCTCCGGAGACTTGGCTTTGATCAACCAGTCGTCCAGGTAAGGAAATACTGCTATCCCCTTCCTTCTGAGCTCTGCCACAACCGACATCACCTTTTCGAAGACTCGGGGTGCTGAAGTAAGACCAAATGGAAGGACCGCAAACTGCTAGTGCTGCGACCCCACCACAAACCGGAGATACTTCCTGTGCAACTTGAGTATTGGGATATGAAAGTAAGCATGCTGTAAGTCGACCGATACCATCCAATCTCCATCGTTCAGCGCCAAAAGCACCTGAGCTAGGATCAGCATCTTGAACTTCTCCTGTTTGAGGAACCAATTCAAGATCCTCAGGTCCAGGATTGGCCTCAACCGACCATCCTTCTTGGGGATCAGGAAGTATCTTGAGTAACAACCCTGACCCCTCTCCTGCTCTGGCACCAACTCCACCGCACCTTTTGAAAGGAGAACTTGAACCTCCTGTTCTAGTAACAGGAGATGCTCTTCTGAACAGTAGGATGGGCGGGTGGGATGGGGGGAGGAAACTCCCGAAAGGGAAGGGCATAGCCTTTCCCCACAATGCTGATGACCCAGGAGTCTGATGTTATAACCTCCCACTTGCAGAGAAAGTTCAATAACCTCCCCGCTACAGGAGTGGTGTGAGAAGGAATTGGTGGAAGGCTAAGGCTGCTTCCCATGCTGCACCTCTCCAGAGGCAAGAGGAAGAGGCAGAGTGCTGCTGGGCGGCTCCCCTGGTTCGGACCCTACCCCTCCCCCTGTAGGATCTATAGGAGAGAGCAGAGGCGGGTTGTTGCTGAAATCCCCTCGAAAGGAGGAGGAGGAACCACGACCAAACCCCCTAAACCTTCTAAAAAGTCTGGAGGAAACCGAGGAGGAGGCCTGCAAGCCTAAAGACTTCGCCGTGGCCCTACTCTCCTTAAACCTCTCTAGTGCAGAGTCCGCCTTGGAGCCAAAAAGTGTATCCCCATCGAAGGGAAGGTCCAAGAGGGTTGACTGTACATCGGACGAGAAACCAGAGCTACGAAGCCAGGCTTGCCTCCTTGTAGCAACAGCAGTACCCATAGCCCTGGCTACAGAGTCAGTTGTATCCAGTTCTGACTGAATTACTTGGGTTGCCACTGCTTGAACATCAGAAACTAGGCTCATCACCTCTTGAGGCACTCCAGTATGAGACAACTTTATTTCGTCCATCAGGGCGTAAATGTATCTCCCTAAAATACATGTAGCATTTGTGGATTTCAAAGCCATGCTACATGACGAAAAAGCCTTTTTTGAAGAAAGGTCCATCTTCTTTGAGTCTCTGTCCGATGGCACAGCTGGAAATGAACCTGGGGCAGACCTGGATGAACATGAAGCCTGAACCACCAGGCTTTCAGGGGTTGGGTGCCTGGAGAGGAAGCCTGGGTCAGCAGGAGCTACTTGATATCTTCGAGCCACCGATCTGTTCACTGCCGAAGATGACACCGGCTTCTTCCATATTTCCAGGATTGGATCCAACAGAGCCTCGTTAAAAGGCAGAAGTGGCTCTGCAGTTGTTGAAGCAGGATGCAATACTTCTGTTAAAATATTAGGCTTAGGCTCAGACACCGGCAAAGGGAGGTCTAAAAAATCAGCTGCTTTCTTAATGACTGGATGAAATGTTGCAGCCTCCTCCATATACTCTCCAGGTGATGTCAAGTCCCATTCTGGAGAGGTGTCCAGACCACTGGCTGTGTCTAAACCATGGAGGTCTCCTTGAGATTCCTCAATCTCTCCTTCCTCTAACGCTTGTCTCCGATATTCTTGCTCCTCAAGTAGGCGAAGAGCAAGCCTCCTCGAGTGTAACCTTTCCTCAATCCTAGGCTCGAAATGGCTTCAGCAGACGTCGAAGCTTGACTCCGATCCTCGGATCCATCAGACGCTGGATCCATCGGCGCCATGGATTTCTTCGGCATCGAACGAGGCGAAGGGCGGATAGGAGACTGTTCCGGTGCCGGAGCCACAGGTCTACTCGGCGTCACCGGCTGAGAGGCTGACGCCGACGCCATAGGCGCCGGCGCAGAGCCCACATTTCCCATGGGAAGGAAGGGCATAAAAGGTGCCGGTCGTAACGGAGCCGGAGCACCCATGTTGAAGGCCAATGGGCCCAAAGGACCAGCCGGTCCACCACCTGGAGCCATCTGCTGAAAAATTGAGAACATCGCATTCAAGAATGCAGAACTGTCGGCTCCAGGGGCCGGGAAAGCCAGGTACTGAGGAGACTGGGTTGGAGGCGACATCGGCGCCGGTCCCAGCGTCTGTGAAGCTGGAGAGAACTCTTGACGCCGAGGAACCTCAAATACCGAAGGAGGATTTACAGGCGACGTCAGAGATGTTGGTGATGTAAGCGGCGGCTGGGGAGAGATGGTGGGACTCACTTCCCATGTCTTCCGGCGTCGAGCTGAAGGCGACCTCGAACGAGTTGTCTCCCTACTCGACCGGCGCCGAGATTCGACGACGCCGGGAGTCACGATGACGCCGATGCGACTTCGAAGATGACTTGCAATGATGTCGCTTTTCTTAGACTTCGCCAAAAAGAGCTTTGCTTCTCGCTCTTTTAAGGCCTTTGGATTCATCCGTTGACAAAAGTCACATTTGTCAACGTCGTGGTCGGAGCTAAGACACCACAAACAGTCAGTATGTGGGTCCGTAACCGCCATCTTGCCACCGCACTCATTGCAGGGCTTGAATCCGGATTTTCTTTGCGACATTCTATCTTTTCTCAAAGAAGAAAGAGCAAAAATAACATTAACTACGTCGAGTAGTAACAGCAGCTCCCTCGAAGAATAACAGCCATTCGAATGGCACGGAAAAAAGGGAACGGACGTCGGCGAGGACCTCTTATTGCCTGTATGACGTCAGACGGCGTCGCGTGGGCAATTGCGACGTCCTTGTCGACGTGCAGAAGCTAGGAAGAAGATTTCCTCGGATGCTGGCGCAAGGTGAGTATTCAATAGGCGAGGAATCCACAGGTAGTTGTATCCATCAGAAGAGGTTTATTCACCACAGAAGCACCTCGCTAAACCTCAGTCTTCTGGCAGGCTCTTGGAAGCCACGGGCTGCAGCCTTGAGCTTGGATCTGGAGAATATTTTCAGCGCGCAGTGGTGGGATTATTTAGTCAAAGTTTGTCATTCTGGCCTTGGTTCCCAGGCTATTTGTATAATTCATATCATATATTCAAATCCTACAGTCCATGTCTGACTGGACAAACTTGTCTCTCCCACATTTGACATCTCAAGGGGGCACACCAGGGCTGTCTGCTCTCCCCTTGCGCTTTACCCTAGTCATGGAGCCCTTGGCAGTACGGATTAGAACAAAGGATGCAGCCTAGGGCATTCCTCTTCCTGATTGAACTCATGCAGCGTCACTTTACGCTGACGACATTCTAATATAACCAGACACTAACAAGGCAGCACCTCCAAGTTGGCCTCAATATTCAGGAGCCTTCACTACCGCTCCAGCTTTTGAATCAATTAGACGAAGGCCTGCATTTTTCCACTGGTGGCTGGCATCCAGGAGGATCATTTAGAGCTGGGAGGAAGGCCCCTTCGCTGGGAGGGAGCAACCCCCCCACTGACTGGAGATTAGGGTCTAAAAGAAAAGACTTGCTGGATGGCAACCTCACTCGCACAGTGACAAACATGATTATTACAATCCCTTCAAGATTTTTTCGCAACATTGTCAAATTCCTCAATAACCTCATATGGCATACAGGAAGACAAAGTCACCCTTGCCAAGCTTCTACTTCCATCTGACTAGGGAGGGCAGAGTATACCCCCATTTTGAATGAGAACTGCTTGAGCAAGTTCTAGCTGCTTTCAGAGGACTTAAATGGTCTCCTATAAACTGGCACCTCAGACAATTTTCTGCCAGTTACGGGTCGCATAAGGTGCTATTCCTGTGCTATACACCTCACTAGGCCTGCACTCCCTTATGCTCTAGCCATTCCTCTTCTGCGTTTCACAGGACCAGAAGAGCCCCTTGAGCAGCAACAACTAACCAACTGGTGCATAGCTAACTTGAAGACGCTAGGAGATCTGTTCCAGGACAAGAGTTTCCTTACATTTCAAGAACTCGCCAGAACAGTTTGACCTTCAAGGCCAATTCTTAGAGCACCACACCATACAACAATACAAGCTCTTCTGTGACATTTTGCTATAGCTGAGTGATATACGTGTATTAATGGAAAACGAAAACTGAGAAACCACATTAGAGGAAACCAAATCATGGAAAACCAATATTAAGAAAAGTCATGTTAAGGAAATAAAAAAATAAAATAAAAAAAACGAACATTAAAAGGAAACATTTTAAAGGAACAATAATTTCAAGAAAAAAACTTGGGTTAAGTTTAGGACTACTGTGAGTTTTTGCTATTCATGAATGAATAATGTTTAAGGTGATGAGGTGTCAAGATTAATTGGAGTTCAGGTATAAAAAAGATTTTTAGGGTTTGCAGATGGATGGAGAGTAGTGGTGGTAAGGTGTTTTTAGATTTCTGAGACAGGTTGATATTGAGGGTGTTGAGGGGCTTTAGGGTTCATTGTTGGGCAGAATGTATGGCTGGTGAGGGTTTTAAGGTACAATTACGGGTAGAGGCTGGAATGGTGAACTTTCTTGGGTTCAGGATGGCCGTGAGGGGTTTTAGTGATTCAGGGATGGGTGGAGTTTAGATATAGAAAGGGTATTTTTAAGGTTCGGGGATTAGTAATTTAGAGTGATGAGGCGTTCTCTTGGGTCATGGATGGCTGGTGTTTAAGGGAGGCGAGGAATTTTAGGGTTCAGGGATGGGTGGAGTTTTGGTGTGCTGAGGTGGTTAGGGGTATCGGATGGGTGGGGGTTCAGGCATTGAAAGTGTTTTTAGAGTTCAGGAATGGGTGCAGTAGTGGGACATGACAATCTCCCAGAAATAGCCTTGAGAAAGTCCAAGGACTGAACGAAACACGTCGGCTCAATCATCAGTATTTCATCCCATGTCTGGCTTTAAGTTGAATTATCTGTATCAGAACAACTACTATTTGTTGTCGTATGTACCAAGAGGAAGTGAACAAACCAATCGATTACAACATTAACAACTGTACTTTGACTGTTAAAGGAACACTCTATGGTCACAAATCTAGAACATGGATTATATTGATTTATGATAGAGTATCAATCTCACAAATTTTATTATGTTTACATGTATTTTGAGTGCTTAGTCTGTGAATTTTGTGTAGTTCTTGAGCTACGATCAAATGAGTTGAAGCAGAGGGCTGCGCTCCCCCACTCCTCACACAGAGATGCACAAAGGCCATTTGCAGACATCGCATAGCTGCCAGCTGGAACTTGTTTCTACACACTCGGAGGACCCCACTCACAGGACTAGACTCATCTCAGTAATTCCCCTTCTATCCTTGTTGTCCAGTCAGCCCCACCCCCCCCTTCAGCCATGACTTCCACCAAGTGCTCCTTCTGGGTGTGATGCCTCCCAACCCATGCAAGAGATCATATTCATTCACAACTCTTCATGCTTTCTTTACCCGTAGAATAATTAGATTTTAATCAACTACACACTTGTCATGTACAGAGCCTCACCAGTAGCTCCCACTCTGCTCTGTACTATTCCCTACAATCCCTAGTTTTAGCATAAAAAACTTTTTTTTTTGGGTTATTGCTCTTTTGTGGAGCTATGTGCACCATAACCAAGGTACACATTATGTTCAGGACAAGTGAAATAGACCTTGAAAAATACTTTTGTAAAACGTATCTATGATCTTTTAAGAATACACTGGAAATCCTAAAAGTGTATACTACTAATACAGTATGGAATTTAAAATGCCAATAAAGTTTAAAAGATTTTTAAAAATACCGTCTTAAAGATATACTCTCCCCCCCACCCATCCAAAAAAATTAAATGGCAGGATTGCACGTTGCCTAACAATCATCAAAATTGCAAAACATTACTTTTTACATCAGATACAAGACTGTGGCAATAAGCACTACATAAAAAATAAATTTGACCTGTGCACCAACAAATTAAAATACAAGACTATTGTTCTGACAAACTTAGAAATGTAGGCAAAGTATGTTGCTACTTTAATTTAAGCAACATGGAGTGTATCATCTGACAAGTAGATACAAAACGGCCATTTCATCTAAATTTGGTTAACCTCTTACCAAGTTCGCACTTCAGTTGAGGCTGAAGTAGATCAAAAATTTTATTTCGGATGTCATTCAAGTGCTTCTCTGCCTGATCCAAAACCTCTAAGGAAACCTCCGGAGGATCCCCCTCTGAAAAACATCAGAAGACAAAATACACTGAAAGTCAAATGGCAACTAGTTTAGAACAGTTGTGTAGGTCCTCGAGTGTAGCTAAAAATACTGAATACCCCAAATAGTTGAAGGGGCGGTGCATCTTTTCTGTATATAGCAATGAGATAAAAAAATAAAAAAATACATTAAAAAAAATAAAAAAAAGCCACACTGATGAATACATTTGGCAATAGTCAAACTTGAATATTTGCCCCCGATGTAAAAATTAGAACCCCAAACACTGCTGCTTCAATGAGCACCATTTTTAGGTTTCGCCAACACTGTTTAGCCGTCTGGCGTGACCTGAAAGGTGCCACGGATCAATGCTATTCAGCCATTGACTTTTTGGAGAAACCCTGCTTCAGGCATTGGATAGAGGGAGCTGTTAGTCACATTTTGGATCAAGGCAACATTTCCCAGATATTTAGATATTTTTATGTGGTTCTTATGACTGGGTACTTACCCTCCAACTAATATGGAAGAAGACTGCAGAATGTCTCCCTCGTCTGATGCAGTTACATTCAGTATATCATGCTCTAAAATCTGCGCTACAACAGTCACCAGTGCACACAAAGAGGGTGCTCCATGCCTGTGCAGCCTACTCCCTACACAGGAATGTTAACGAGATAGCAGTCAACAGGCATCTGCCAGCAATACCACTCTAGATTCATGGACAAGAGCTTAAAATTACCGAAGTAACCATTCCCTTCAAATGAATTAAGCATAACTCAGTGACCTTGACTGCCATCAATACTCTGCAATATTCATGATAAGAGCAGAAAGTAACAAGGCACTTTTAATGATCAAGTCAGCAAACCTGCAGTGTCTGCTTTGACAAATCTGCCCAATGTGGGACATAACCAATCCCAAGTAGTGATGGACTATACACATAAAAAGCTGCCTGTAAAGCAGAAGCATCCTTAAGCTCCCCTGCTAGCCTTAAAATAAAAATGTCAAATAAAAAGAAAAGTAGTCTTTGTTTAGTGCTTAAGAATTATAAAGTGCCCCCAGAGCTAAAAATCAAATCATGCATTATGTAAACCATATTCGCTTAAGAGCTTAGATGGGGCTTAAGCAGATGAAGCACCCCTACATAACTCAGCTAAAGAGGCTTCATAGAAAGGGTCCCTCCAGATTAATTTTCCTAAATCGCAGCCCTGTGCCTCTGTTTATATTTACCATGTTATTAAAATCTGCATTACATTAATAAGGGAATGGACTCACTGAAAACTAAAAACGGTAAGTCAGAACCCTACTTGATGCAGGTAGACAATAGGAGCAATATTTTGTTTTGTCTCGGTCATGCACAGTACATCACTTATTGCCTCCTTACACTTTCAACTTGCAAAAGAGAAAGATGACTCATAGCCATGTGATAATTTATTTAGACAAACTATGCATTTTTATTTTTGGCTGCCATAATGAAGACCCTAATAGTTTTTATACATTGTCTGTTTTAAAGGAATGCCAAATCAGGGACCGACGCTCAGCCATTTAATTTATTTTTCTACTACAGGACTCCCTGATTAGGTTTGCTGTGGAAGGTTTTTGATTATGGCAGTTGGTACATGAAAGCATTTGATATTGCATAGCAATTACATTTTTAGTGCTCTGTAATGTTTTCCTTGTGCTGGGGATTGATTTTCATTTTAGATATTAATTTCTCTAGGTGGTGTGTCTTTTCTTTTTAAAGAAGACTTGACAGTGTTTTATCTTATGCAAATATTACTGCAATAATCTAGGAAAATACTGAACCCACCAAACGACGAAGTAAATAAAGATCAAACAATTTTTTCAGTTTAGACACTGCTTTCCCCAAAACGAACCTCAGACAGTATTGTGACTGCTAACTATACCATACAACGATCTGGAACAATGCATGTCCACATACAAAAACAATTTTATTTTAATGTCAGATCAAACTGTAGAGTTCGAGATTAAAGCACCAAACCAACCAACTTTTACATACCTCCTCTACATCGATATGTCACCAGTGCATTTGCTTGGTTATATTTTGACAGCAATTGCTTAAAGATGGAATCTTCCTCAATGCAACCTTCAGCCACTGCCTTTTTCAGGGTTTTTAAGTGCACAAGCGATGAGAGAATGCAATCTAACCAGCAGAGAGCATCTCTGTTCCTCCACTGAAGATGGAGTGGCTTTCCCTGAAAACTGGGTACAAAGACTGCAGGTCCAGTTACAGGTGATGTTTTGATGTGTCGGAGCACTTCAGAGAACTGTTCAGTATCAGAGTTTGAGTTTTGTATAGAGCTCTGAGGAGCATTGTAGGGAATCTCAATGTTTCCTGCTGCCAAACTGTGCTCCACATCCTCAGAGGGGCTGCTTTGCTTAGGAGTATCATCTGATATAATATCAATGGCAAGTGTCTTCTGTTCAGGTGGGTTGTCATTCTGCCCAATTCCACCATCAGTGGACAAAGAAGATTCTGGGCTAACCAAAGTGATAACTTTGGGGTGTTTAACACATGGCTCGATTGAAGAACTTGTGTTTAAAGAAACTTGAGAGGCACTTCCCAGGAGCTTCCTTTTTCTTGGACTATGTTTGCTTGGGCAGCGTTTGGATGGATTTGGTGTGCTTTGATAGTTTCCCAAGTCAGCTCCAATAGTTAAGCTCTGTAGTGGTTTATGCCCCAAAGGATAAATGCACTGTAAAGAAAATGAAAAATTACATTTAAACTGTAGCCTGAATTGCATTTGCTTGCACACGGTTTGAATTTTAGAAGTTAACCAGATTATACCAGCATTTCATAACTCAAAGAAGAAATACATTTACATAATTCAAAAATGCTCAGAATGTGAACAATACGATGATTGCATTTGAGATGTATTAAATCATGTATGCAGTAGCTCTGAATTACTTAAGCCATATTCATTATTGGTTAGCTCCACTCAAGAGCTGTACTGCATGCAAATGAGTGGCATGAGATGCAAGACAGTTAAGGGAGTAAAACTGAAAAGGGTAAATATTTTCTTTACATGCATTTACAGAGATCGGTCTGTAGACAACACTCTATGTATTTAGCAGTCACAAACCAAACTGCTGGAGAGCCAGAGCCTAAACGCACAAACTTGCTTCAAAATTTCAGAATTGATTTCTTCATCATTTGATGTTCGTAACAAATTATCTGCCGCGGTCATGACTGCACTTTATTAGTGGACACTAATTCCATTCCATTCCATTTGGATGCCCATTTGCAGGTTAAGTAAGTCAGGGAATTGTATGCTAGCATTTTACGAACCCAAGGTGATAATCAGGTGCATCCTCCTCCTTTAGGACACCCACCTACTAATTCTGAATACTTATAAAAGAAAGCTTGAAAAATCTGTTTCTTTGCCTTACGTAGCAGTGCTAAAAGGAAACAACAAATTATGCATAAACCTTTTAGTTAATTTACTGGGTGTCTGCAATTGAATTAATCTTCAGGACCAGAGTGAGGATTATTATTTTTTTTATTCGCTTTAACTTACAGGCAGAAAACCTGAGCCATATCGTCAAACAGTTCCCAAAAGCCTGGAAATGGAAAACACTAATGTCATTACAATAGCCAATCACAGAAAACAACTGCTCCACACACAAAAAAAGAATGTGTTGGCAACTTATCTTTACTACATAGCTCCATTTAATAAGCACTTCTACTTGAGGTGGCATTTTTAATTTTAACAGGCCTTTTACTGAGGCATCAGAGTTGTGAGGGCGTCAGAGGTGGACTCCAGGCTGTTAAAGGTTCAATAAAAAGTCTTGTACAGCAGTCTCTCAAAGTATTCAAGGCTTCTCCACATAGGCATATGATTCTATTTGGTGTCACAATTGACCTTCATCCTCTGGTATTTTATGGATTCCAGCATCTGATGGCATGGGCTGGTTACTGGGTAATTCAGCCAATCCCATGACTTCCTAAACACTCTGTTGCTTATCCAGCAAGCATATTCCTCATGCACAGCCCAGAGAAGCTGATCCTCCTGGGGAGCGTGATCAGAAGGTGCCTAGAGATGGGTCTCGATCTCTATCAGAATTATCAGAACAAGGCTTAGCCAAGACACTAATCACTTTGCTGCATTTTCCTATTGTCATGGGTGACCCATCAGTAAATGTTTTCTGGCAGCATTTTTGTGTATTCAATTTGTGACAAGGGGAGCAAATTTCCAACCCACAGGACAGAATTGTCGTCTTTGTGATTCGAGTGTGGTATTTATTTTGCGCAAGAGATTGCCCAATGATGAAGATTTTTAGAAGAAGGCACTTTCGGCAAAGCTGGCAGTACTGCAGTGCCTAATCTTCTTATCCACTCCTAAAACGGACTGAAAAAAATATGGCTAGCAAGACTTAAAGTTTAGATTCTATTAAGGCCATAGGGACGAGAATGAGCCCACTCAGCTTTTAACTGTGATAATATGCATACTAGTTCTGTGTCAACCGAGATCACAATGTTGCTTTATTATATGGTACAGTTACACATTTAAAATAATAAAATATTGTGGAATGTTGAAATTGTTAGTAAGACCACTAGCAGACTACTGCTTTACCAGTTCGGTAACTCACTCTCATCTTTCTTTTAGGGAATGAACAGAACGAAGAATAGGGCTGATTGTTAGTTCAACAATCTTGTACGGAATACCAACAGCTTTGGCATTAAGAGGAAGCACCTATCGCTCACAGTCTTTTGAGAGTTAGGGGCTGCTACTGGTTACTGCTAACAGTGTTTTGTTTACCAATTCCTAAATATTACAACACATATTTTGATTATACAGTTAATGTTTTCAAAATTTGAAGAACAAAACTACATAATCCTCGACTCTGCGTTCTTAACATAATGTCTTTCAAATCAGTCTAACAGTGAAAACTACATGGTGCAATACTCTGTTGCAAGTAAAATAAACATAGGTTCTAGGAAGGTGTACAACTCAGTCTCATTTTGCTTAGACAAACAAACTGGCCACCTGCTGCAAAAACATAGAAAAATAAACCATGGAAGTGTTCAGATTGTATTTGGTCTTTCTAGTAAAAGTGTATTAATTCCACATTATGTCCTAATTGGCTCTAAAACTTGCCAGCCATTTCATCAATTTGATAGCAATACGAATATTTATTTCTGCCTTTCAACATATCCATGATGCACCAATCCATAATATTTAAATTTAAGCAAAGGTAGCTGCTCTACATTTAAGAAAAACCGACCAAGGTGAAATACTTCTCTCATGCGATACTACCCGAAAAATAGGCATATAAAAAAATTAAAAACAATTTAAAAAAAGGACCCCGCCCTCACATGCCTGCCGTGATTTCAGGAATGTTTTAGTCTGTGGTGCTACTCTAAGAGAAGTAGTTTGGCACCTAATCATCGAGTACTTGTTTTCTGTAGAAATGACAAACCAGCATTGCAATTCCATACAATCAGGACACATTGCTATTCAGGGGATGTTCAATAGAATGACTTAAGGAGGAGTAAGAAAAAAAATATAGAACACTAAAAATACCTGTGGATTCTCACAAAGAACGATGGATTCCTTAAAACTTATGCGGTATGCGTGTAAGCTTCGAGTAAGTCCTTTTATTTCACACGCTGGACAACACTCATCTGAGGTTACCTTGCAAGATTCATAAACCTGAAAAAAGTGTTCACATAATCAAATACAGCACAAAGAGAATAACAGCAACAGTCCCTAAAGAGTTAAACAGCCTTAGTGATAAAAATCTCAAATGCTCGATGCACTCTCTCTCATCACAAAACTGGAGGAACTTGCAAATAAGACATCCACGCAGAGAGGCATTTAGATAAAGTTCACAGAATAAATGCGATAAAATGTGATAAAATGTGAAACCTTGTATGAAAAGCTAGGTTTCCTTCCACGAAGGATAATTCTCGAGCAGGATTTCTCTGCTCATATTCACTTGAGTAAATGGGTGTAAAGCACTGTTAATAGAGACCATTAAAGGGAAACAAATCTGCCTAGGTAGTGCAGCCATCTGCATGACATACTGTTACAAGTCTGTTACAATGTATACAGGATAGAAGTAATTATTTTACATCTGAAAAGTACACTCGGTCACCACACTTTTTCATGCTGAATTAAACATTTCCTAACTGTCATAACAAATCTTCAATTCTATTAAGGACACCGAGGCAAGGATTATGCTGTTCTTTCGTCACTTTATACATTAGAAACAACAAAAAACACCTTAATTTCCCAAGAAACCCTGGGAAAGGAAAACATCAGTCCAACTAATCAGCAACCTGTACTGTCCTTTAAGATACAGAGCATGCTCCTGCCTCTTCTTTTTTCCTGCAACAAAACTGCTGACTATTCTCATTCATGCTTAGATGACTTTGCCCCTACAAAGATAACGATGACGAAGGTCTGGGATCCAAGAAGGTAAAGACTCTATTAAAGGGGCAACTTTTGCAAACAAGAAAAAAAAACACCAAAGCAAAACAACATTTTGCGATCGACAATATGCAGCGTGAACCATTATGGTAGGAAACAATTCCCTACTTACATGTAATGTAGGTATCACAATACATCTGGCTGGGTGGGCTAGCAGATTGAAGGGTGGGTTAATCCTCACCTCTGTGTCTTTAATGGAATTAAAAATGTGTTAGAATAGCGAAGCGATATTAGGGACTGGTTTGAAATAAAATCTCTTAAACGTAGGGTCTGATGACCAGTCTGCCAAATTAGGGATGCCTTTCAGATGGGCTTCCAAGGCAAAGACTCTGGAGGCATAACACCTCTCACAGAGTGAGCTCCAAACATCTTAGTGTCTATGCCAGCGTATTGCTTTGCCCATCTAGCGATGGTTGGGGGAGGAAACGGCTTTGTGGGGCTTTTTTTTACGGGCAATGAGCAACTGTTGTTCTCCCTGGGGGCGAAGCACCTCCATCAAAGACTGGTATGCTTAACTGCATGTGCCACACATACCTCATAACCTCTGGAAAAACAGATTACGAGACAACAAGCAAATTACATTATGTTCTTTTGGATATATGGAAAGTAACCCTTCTGTTACATCCAAAACTCTGGCGTCTGACACCTACTCACAGGAGACCAGGCATAGCAAGGTTGCCAGTTTCGCAGAAATCTGTTTCCTTGAAGGACACTTATTAGATGGCCAGGATAGGAACAGATTTAGGACCTTGTTCAAGTCCCAAAGAATGGAGTACCTCGGTTCCAGAGGCCTGGACAGTCAAATACCTTGGAGGAGCTTGAGGCCTATAAGATGCTCACCAACTGAGTGGTCATTATGAGAGTGACCTGCAGAGATCGCGGAGCAAAAGGTGTTGGTGGGCCTATATGGCATACCTTCTGAGGCCAAGGAAGCAAGAAAATTCAAGATACTTCTGTCCCCACGGGATCCAGTTGTCGAAGACACCAATGCAACCACTGAGTCCAAGCCGATCTGTAGCACTTGATGGTGCTATCTGCCTATGCTTTGGAGAATACCAACACAGCCTGAAGGCTCCTGGTAATCCATCATGCCATAAAATGTAGCGAACCGCCCAACACTAGGGGGTAGGAATACCCCATGAGATCCTGGAGATCTCAAAACAGGGGTAGACAGACTGCCAGTTCTGATGGAACTTTCCCGGAATTTTCCAATCACCCTCGAGACCGCCACATCGAGGTGACTACCACCAGGTTTGCTTGCTGTCTCCATACATGGACAACTGCATTATCATTGGTAACGGAGGGAAGTCATATCTCTTCTCCGCTTGCCAATCCTGAAGGAAGGCATCCATCGCTCCTGCAATGAGGTCTGGTCTCCAACTGAAGTACCTAGCCAGCTGAAGGTCCAAGCGGGATGCAAAGAGGTACACTGTGAAATGTCCCCACCTAGTTTGGAGTTCCTGAAACACCAGAGGGCCCAGCTTCCAGAGGCTCACATTTTGCCAGTCTTGGGATTACCTGACCGCTACCTGGTTGGATTTCTCTGGGACTCCACCATCACAGAGATGCAAGTTTCTCCAGGCAATACACCCAAATGGTAGGAACCAGGTCTGAGAGTGTCTTGGATCTTGTTCCCTTGAAACGGTTGACATAGCGTACCGCTGCCACATTGTCCAGGTTTAGAAGGACACAGCATTACATCCAACATTTCACCGTGGAAGAGCCTGCCATCAATTTGAGCCGGTTTACATGAAGTGTCCTCAGTAGAGGACCACTTTCCGCTGGTGGCTCCCCACCCTGTGCCCCTGGCCCGGCCACAGCAGGCTTCGATATGGGCAATCCACCACCCCAGCTCCTACCTGGTTTCCGCAGACAAGGGAACTGTTTGGGAGTACATGAGCTCTCTCCAAAGGTGGAAAGCTTTCAGTCGTTGCAAGGCCAGGTAATGCAAGGGTCCTAGGAACATGGCCTATATGGAGGATGAGAGAAGGCCCACAATCCGGGATATGTGCCTGAGAGAGGTGGATGGTCTGTCTAGCATCCTCTTGAGTTTGTGTTTGATTCTGTTGAGTCTCTTGGAAGGAAGAATGAGGGTGGCTCAGAACAAGTCCACCACAAACCCCAGGGACAGTACAGATTGTGTCGGTGACATTACAGATTTGTGCTCAATGGTGGCAAATCTCAGGGACTCCAATAGGTCAACCATCATCTAGAGTTGCTCAGACAGCCTCCCTGGCATTGGCCATCCATGGAGGTCATCCAGACACAATGAGACAAATGTCCCAGGCCTGCAAATGTTCCACCACTGGTTTCATGACCTTGGTAAAGCACCATGTCGTTGAGGACAGCCTAAAGGGGAAAGTTGTGAACTCAAAGGACCAGTGGCACCACTCAAACTGTAGGAAACAACAATGTGGGGGATAGCAAGATAGGCATCCTTTGGGGCCAGACGCACCATCCAATCGTTGGGTTGCAGAAGATCTCCGAGAAGGTGAAGCTGCTCTGTCTGTGGCAGAAGACCAGCAACTCGCTGGATTCTCCGAGACGGATTATGGGATGCTTTCTACATTCCTTTTTTTCTCTCCCTTAAACCAGGAAAAAGTTACTGAGAAACACGCAGGGGTGAGGCTGTGTATGGGCAATCACCCCTTTTGCTAGAAGATCCGCCATCTCTGCATCTACAAGGGCAGCCTCTGGTTTGAAAAAGGAGGAGCGAGGGAGTGGCCGGGAAAGCTGGTGAGGGGAACCGTAGAACTCTATTTGGAAACTCCTAATTGTGTGCAGGACCAAGGAGTCCAAAGTGCGTGCCCCCCAATCTTGGGATAGCAGCACCAGTCTGCACCACAGTTGGATTTAGAAAAACTGATGCACACTCACCCTGAGAGGGAGCTTGGTTGCCTCCCCCCGCTGGAGGTTCTTCTGGAGCCACAATAGCGGGGGTAGCTCCTGGTGGGGTAGAAGGTGTAAAACCAGTGTGAGTCTTGCCACTGTCCTCGTCTGGCCCCTGTGCCACAGAAGGGGGCCTGAGAAAGGGCACAGGCAGTTGAGTCACTTGCTGTGACCAGCCCCGGGGAAAACCCCTGGAGTGAAGATCTGTTTTATAGAGGATTGGGCCTTAAAGGGAGTTAAAGGGGACCAGAAACTTCCTCAGCTCTGAAGAGGACATCCTGGGCTATAGGAGCAGCTTCGGAGGTAGACAGATCCCCCAGCTTCGGATCGATACTGATTAGCAAGGATCAGTGCCGCTCCTTGCAAATGGCACAGTTGGCACTCCCAAGGAAGATGTAGCACACTGGGCCCAAGTCGATAAGGCTTCTGCGAAGATCAGGGAACCTGACACCACAGCATCTTCAGCCATATTCAGTCTTGGAGGGGCAGCGAGATACATCTAAGAGTATGTCCTGGCATGAGCCTTAGAAGTGATCAATCCCTTTTTAGGGTCCTGGATGTAACTGGACATCTTAGGTCTGATCTCAGGGGTTAGGGCAACTTTGCCATCCAGGGATGGCCATGGGCACTCTGTCTTAAAGAGACTACAGACCTCCTTGTATAATGGCTTCCTGATGTGCCCGCCACATAAGTGGAGACCTTCGCTGCTGAGGTTCATTCTACCAAGCGCATGTAGAAGGTTGTCCGGATCTAGCATATCAGGTCCTGTGTCATGATTGCTCTTATGTAAGTTGGTGTCAACATCTGGGGTAAGTGGGGTGGCGCACCAATGCCAGGGCCTATAGGACTCCAAGGCTGTAGTGGAATCGTCCCCATCCAAGTGGTCTGGGAAAGGAGAGGGGCCTGGCATATGGGCACAATGCCCACTGGAGGTGTCAGGGTCTGAGGTTTTAGGGGGTCCAAACCAAGGTGTTGTGCCGGATAAACAAAGGATTTATTTCTCTCAAATTAGTCTAGATTGACGCCTAGGTTGTCCGTGCACTTCCCTTCCCAGTAGGCTGTCCTAGAGATAAGGGGACAACAGGTCCAGTAAGGTCTTCCTTGGGTGGGGAAGGGGGTGCAAACCGCAGCAGTCACTGCCTCATCGATTGTGGCATTTATGACCTCACACAAATGTTCCTCCTCCATACAGGAAGCTGCAGCGTCTTGCATTAGGAAGGCAATGAAAGGCTGGGGGTAGCCCGGGGGAACAAAACATGGAAGCCATTAGGACTATAATATATGTAGGCCAAATTCAAGGCACACCACATGCCCATGTGTTTGAAAGGACACAATAAGGGAATATAAATGTTGTACTCGCCTGGGTCAGAGTCCCAGATATCCAATGCAATCGCTTGGGTAATAAAAACCTGAAAATACAGACCTCTGCATGGGGCATTCAGAATCCAGGAGGTGGGGGCTCTAAATTGGACACTAGCAAACACTTCCGCTGTGCGTCGTTTGTATTGCTGCTCCTCGCACTCTATTAGTTTCTGAAGAAATAGAAGCTGCAGCCACAATGCGAGGCAGGCGTGTATAGAGCGCATAGCTGGGATAAGAACCCAAAAGCACCCACCAAGAATCATCTTAAGTGTTCCAGTGGCTGCGCTGTTAGGAAATAAATGCACAAAGAGTAACAGAACAATGAACCAAAAACTGATAGAAAAGAATTACAGTACTAAGGCCTAGGACACTTTAACTGAAGATTGCTAGAGCAGGGAAGGCAGAGGAGACATGATTGCCCTTCAGGGATCTGAAAGGACAATACTGGTTGCTGATGCCGATTGTTGGACTGATGTTTTTTTCCTTTCTCAAGTTTCTTCGGAAATGAAGGGCTTTTCTTATGCTTATTGTTATTTCTAACGGCTGCTGGATGATAAATGTGAAGAAAGAACAGAGCAATCCTCACCTCAGATTCTATATAGAAAACAATCTCTGCTACTTTTTCTTAGCACTGGAAATCCAATAGGACAGGCTGTAATGTAAAACAGCATGTGAACATGCAAAGTATGTATAAAAAAAAAAAATACAAAAAAAAAAAACAAAAAAAAAAAAAAACTTGTGAATGCCTATGCTTCCATGTGCTAGCACAGTAAATCCAAAGCTACTGCCTTTGGCAATTCTTGTTTCTCTAGCTATTAAGAATAAAAATGTCACATGCTATGGCCATATCGCACTCTCTCAGAGAGCATACGCCCAACAAAAAAATAGCGGTTCCAAACACCAATTAGCAATACATAGGAGCCTACAATTCCCTGAACCACAGCCAGACAAATCACAACAATTCATGAAAAGCATATGGTTTAAACAGACTGCCACTGAATGGCATTGCTGAGCAGTGTGAATTAGACTGGCATCTCTTAGATTAACACACTACAGTGAGTGGCTAAATACATTTTTTTTTTATGAACATTTTGGCAATCAAGTACATATAATGTACTTGCATATGTAGCTTCAGGACAAAGGAGACAATGACTTAACCGCCAATTCCCACATCATTAAACAGTGAGAAATACATGAAAACAGCAGATTAAAAAAAAAATGGAAACCTCACTAGCTCTAGTGCTGGAAACACCAGGCATGGTTAGTCACGCCGTCCTCATTACCTAAATGATGCTTTTGCCAGGAAGACTATTATATATTGCACAAAAAAAAATCATGCTTACTTCTTTCATGAAGAGAAGCCCTGTTAGTTGAACAGGGATGAGCAGGCTCAGAGTTGCGTTAAAGAGGCAATTTTTCCTGATTGGGGAAGGGAACTAGGAGCACGCAATTTTGAAAGACTACCTGGCAACAGAAATCCAGTTGGTAGCAGCATGGTTGAGCCCACCAGGAAGTCATGAAGAAAGGTAAATAACAAAGGGAGTGGGGCACCACTGAAAAAGAAAACAATGTATTTGGCACCTGCGCCTTGGCGCAGACCACAAAATCCTCCTGAGCTCAGCACAGCTAGAAAAATGTAGCTAAAGAAGTCTGTGTCAAAGAAGGAGTGCATTCCTTAACTCCTGCTGCGGTCCCTGACCAGGTTAAGCTAAGTGGCAAATCAACACCCTCTGCCAGACCTGCATGAGGTGCAATCACCCAGGTGAGACAGATATACAATTCTGCCAGTTTGACACGATTTGCTGGAGTCGGGTGGTTGGGGGCGCATGGAGTTGTGATATCCAAAAGGCTTAAAGACAGACCTTTCATAGCAGCCATACATCTGAGGAATTGTATAGTCTTAACAGAACTGAACCAAGCAAATGGGTTCAAAAGTGGAATATTTGGGAGGAAACATTCATCATTCAGCGTTCTACAATTAAAATTATCACAGTACCATCCCAAATGATAATGCAAGGTATGAAAAGTAAACAGTTAGATCCCCAGGGAGTTAAGCACCACACACTGAGGATAAAAAAAATGTAAGCGTACAAATTCACTCACTGCCAAAGAACATTCTTGTACTGTGTGAGGCAGGTGTGGATTACCGCTCACAAACATTTTGGGAGCCAATTAGTTATACCGAAGTAGGGACCCCGACTCTCACAGAGGAGAGGAAGTGACCTGCTGTCACGGCTCTTGATAAAGACCCAGCTTAGGTTGAGAAAGCAGCTGATATGTGCAGCTGATCGGGTAAGACCACTATTTAACATATTAAATGACAGCATCTTTTTGCCGTGATTGTACAATGGTACAGTGTATGCAACAACTTGGATGGTCTATGGAGTAGATCCTCGCAGGTGCGGTATGATGAACACACTGAAGCTGCACTTAGAGCTATTTGTGAGGCACAACTGACATCCACGTTTATAGCGGCTTCTGTTAACATATATATGAACACTCTCCACCAGCTTCTGGAACATAGGGTGGGGGGGGAAGCGGTAGTTTTATGCCTATGTAGACAAACATTTCTGCTAGCACTGAAACTATGGACAAAGCTTCTTAATATACCCCACCCCCCAAAAAAAATCTCCTTCAAGTTATTGTCAACCAAATCCCAACTACTGGAAAAGGGGCTAATCATGATTAGGCAACAAAATCCTGAGGCCATTTAAGGTTAGAATTTTTACAAAACGTTGTTTGCGTGTGCAATAACAGGAAAAAAGCCAAGTGCAGGAGGCCCTACAAAGGGTATAGTAAGGTGCAAGGGTTTTATTGGTGGTGGGTGGAGGTCGCATGGGGGGTGGGTGAGAAGAGGCACCAAATAAGCAAGAATTACATTCTGAGCTTTGGCGATAGTCTTTGGATAATTGAACACAGACTGCCCTACACGATATGCATGTAGGCAATTTAAATATTATACTTCAAACCGGGTAGATAGATCAACATCCCACTGACAGAGAACAATACCTTGTGGTATCACTTTTTTAACCTTGCATGTATAACTACAGTTTCATTTCATGCTGGTCAGTCAAGTAAATTTCAAAATGTTTAGAAACAGTCAATAAGCAAACAACTTTAGCAGCAATTCTGGTCAGCTAAACAAGTGCACCAAAGAAGCTTAAATCTCATAGATACTTCAAGCCAAACCCCTGTCCAGACCCCTATCAGAGACAACACCTCTGCCTGGGTGACAAAAAGGTGCATCCCGACCAGGATGGACAACACTGGCAAAGTACTGCCCCACAACTTGCTCCAATGGACATTACTGCAGAACGTCAGTAAGTCTAAGGACAGAAGGGGGGCAGCATTTATCAGCGGGTCATGCAAAAATTATTAGTTGATGGAACTCCAATGTATTTGAGAGTCTACAGCTTATATTAAGTTTGCTTTTCAATCAAACCAGAATTGCTGCTTTTAAACCCATGTCAACAACTTGATGTGAACAACAAAATGTTCAAGTGTAAACAATGTAATATCAGAACATTTTGAGAGTACTCAACTTTTACTCTCAGAATAATCTTTCGCCTTTTTTAAAGATTTCTGAGGAAAGAAAAGTACATTTACATTTATCAAAATTACCATCTAGTAAAAAAAAAAAAAAAAAAAAAAATAGCTTTGCACAGATGCTGAAAACCAAAGGTTTCACTGACTTTTCCCAAATACCCCGCCGTGGGGAATGTTGAGTGCCCTATACCCGTCCCTTGTTCAAGCAATGAGAATTCAGTTCCAGTCGTCTCTGAAGCCATCATTTTGAGCCACTGGGCACCTTTTCCCATGTCACTTAACATGTGAACACCGTTTAGAATCACTCAAAGAACCCTGCAAAAATAAAAAAAATGAATACAAACAGTTACATGAAATAGTTTTAAGGTGAAACCTATAACATTGTACCATCTTAAATATGGTAAGTTTACTTTTGCTTCCCACTCTGAATATCAGGCAACAGATATTTTCCATCCATCAGGTAAGAGAAAAACACAAACAACCCAAGACAGACATGGCATGTTTTGTAAAGACATACACTAAGAAAAAAGATTAAAGTAAAACTTTGGCAAACTACAGGAAATAAATTAGTCATGAAAGTAATCAATTTAAAAATCTGATTATGTAATTGGCTAAATTACATTTAGAGTCATATTTATGTTAAATAGATTTGTGGAAAAAAACTGGCTTGTGGTAACAATCTGTGAAGTGTAAGAGTTAGTTTCAAATTCAGTGTTTGGAAAAATTACACCCCAAAAAAATTAGCGTTTATGTGGATTTCAACTCCAACATTAACTAAATTTTCCCCTTATAAATAACATTTTCAGTGTTAAAACGGCCTAAAGAGAAAAATCACAATTAAAAAAAAAGAAAATCTGAAAATGACAGTTCAATTTAGACCGGCAAAATACACTAAAGGATCCACCCAAACACATTTGCTAATCCATCATTTGATTTAAAAACCTCTTCACCTTTATTCCTAAATTAGCCGAGAATTGACTCAATAGGACCATCTTTTCCCCCATGTCCTTTATCCCGGTTATCATGGGCTGCAAACTCACCATGGCTGACTATTATAGATCCATTTGGTTATTCTATATCCAAATGTTTCCTTGACTGGACATTTATTAAACACTTTCACTATGCACTTAGTTCAAAGTGATTTTTAAGCATTTCAATGTTTTTGTGTTGCTTTGCAATGCAAAATTCAGATTTTAATTGTGACAGCGGAGCCTCCAGGTACTAAAGGTTCGGTTTTAAAATCATCCAAACCTTTTCTAAAACTAATATTACAAATATATTTGTATTCTCCCATCATCACTGATGGTTAAAGTAGCCCTGGCAAAAATGATGCCCATGGCGTGGTGCGGCATGTTCTACAACATCATCATTTATGAGTTACGCCCTCATTTTTACAAAACATCACATCCTTGGGGAAGTCCTTCCTCTGGCTGGGGCAAGGTAAAATGTTGCTACAAATCCACCTATTATGGAGGATTAGGCTTGACCATAGCATTATGGTCCGACTTCAGACTCTGCATACAAAACTGAACTATTGATAATGGGCAAAGTCTTCTTGCTCCATTATTATGGTAGGTTTAGGCACATCTGGATTCCCCTGTGCAACCAAAGCAGAGCTTGACACATGGCAAGCATCTCTCTCACAGACTCAATGGGAGAAGAAACTAATGATGGGATAGGTTGAGAAACTCCACACTAAGGTTGATAACTCCCAATCACAAATCAGCTCTTTTGAACAGGTAATGGAAGGTGTAGGAAGTTGGCTCTGTATGTGCTATTTCAAAGTAAGGAATAGCATGCACAGAGTCCAAGGGTTCCCCTTAGAGGTAAAATAGTGGTAAAAAGAGATAATACTAATGCTCTATTTTGTGGTAGTGTGGTCGAGCAGTAGGCTTATCCAAGGAGTAGTGTTAAGCATTTGTTGTACATACACATAGACAATAAATGAGGTACACACACTCAGAGACAAATCCAGCCAATAGGTTTTGTATAGAAAAATATCTTTTCTTAGTTTAAATTTGAACCTGTGGTTCTTAAAATAACATGTAATATCTTGTTTGAAAGGTATTGCAGGTAAGTACATTAGGAACTTTGAATCATTTCAATTGCATGTATACTTTTCAAGTTATTCACAAATAGCTATTTTAAAAGTGGACACTTAGTGCAATTTTCACAGTTCCTGGGGGAGGTAAGTTTTTGTTAGTTTTACCAGGTAAGTAAGACACTTACAGGGTTCAGTTCTTGGTCCAAGGTAGCCCACCGTTGGGGGTTCAGAGCAACCCCAAAGTTACCACACCAGCAGCTCAGGGCCGGTCAGGTGCAGAGTTCAAAGTGGTGCCCAAAACGCATAGGCTTCAATGGAGAGAAGGGGGTGCCCCGGTTCCAGTCTGCCAGCAGGTAAGTACCCGCGTCTTCGGAGGGCAGACCAGGGGGGGTTTGTAGGGCACCGGGGGGGACACAAGCCCACACAGAAATTTCACCCTCAGCGGCGCGGGGGCGGCCGGGTGCAGTGTTAGAACAAGCGTCGGGTTCGCAATGGAAGTCAATGAGAGATCAAGGGATCTCTTCAGCGCTGCAGGCAGGCAAGGGGGGGCTTCCTCGGGGAAACCTCCACTTGGGCAAGGGAGAGGGACTCCTGGGGGTCACTTCTGCAGTGAAAGTCCGGTCCTTCAGGTCCTGGGGGCTGCGGGTGCAGGGTCTTTTCCAGGCGTCGGGACTTAGGTTTCAGAGAGTCGCGGTCAGGGGAAGCCTCGGGATTCCCTCTGCAGGCGGCGCTGTGGGGGCTCAGGGGGGACAGGTTTTGGTACTCACAGTCGTAGAGTAGTCCGGGGGTCCTCCCTGAGGTGTTGGTTCTCCACCAGCCGAGTCGGGGTCGCCGGGTGCAGTGTTGCAAGTCTCACGCTTCTTGCTGGGAGATTGCAGGGTTCTTTAAAGCTGCTCTTTTGGATAAAGTTGCAGTCTTTTTGGAGCAGGTCCGCTGTCCTCAGGAGTTTCTTGTCGTCGTCGAAGCAGGGCAGTCCTCAGAGGATGCAGAGGTCGCTGGTCCCTTTGGAAGGCGTCGCTGGAGCAGAGTTCTTTGGAAGGCAGGAGACAGGCCGGTGAGTTTCTGGAGCCAAGGCAGTTGTTGTCTTCTGGTCTTCCTCTGCAGGGGTTTTCAGCTAGGCAGTCCATCTTGTTGTTGCAGGAATCTAGTTTCTAGGTTCAGGGAGAGCCCTTAAATACTAAATTTAAGGGCGTGTTTAGGTCTGGGGGGTTAGTAGCCAATGGCTACTAGCCCTGAGGGTGAGTACACCCTCTTTGTGCCTCCTCCCAAGGGGAGGGGGTCACATCCCTAATCCTATTGGGGGAATCCTCCATCTGCAAGATGGAGGATTTCTAAAAGTTAGAGTCACCTCAGCTCAGGACACCTTAGGGGCTGTCCGGACTGGCCAGTGACTCCTCCTTGTTATTCTCATTATTTTCTCCGGCCTTGCCGCCAAAAGTGGGGGCCGGAGGGGGCGGGCAACTCCACTAGCTGGAGTGTCCTGCGGTGCTGTGACAAAGGGGTGAGCCTTTGAGGCTCACCGCCAGGTGTTACAGCTCCTGCCTGGGGGAGGTGTTAGCATCTCCACCCAGTGCAGGCTTTGTTACTGGCCTCAGAGTGACAAAGGCACTCTCCCATTGGGGCCAGCAACATGTCTCTAGTGTGGCAGGCTGCTGGAACCAGTCAGCCTACACAGATAGTCGGTTAAGTTTCAGGGGGCACCTCTAAGGTGCCCTCTGTGGTGCATTTTACAATAAAATGTACACTGGCATCAGTGTGCATTTATTGTGCTGAGAAGTTTGATACCAAACTTCTCAGTTTTCAGTGTAGCCATTATGGTGCTGTGGAGTTCGTGTAAAACAGACTCCCAGACCATATACTCTTATGGTTACCCTGCACTTACAATGTCTAAGGTTTTGCTTAGACACTGTAGGGGCACAGTGCTCATGCACTGGTACCCTCACCTATGGTATAGTGCACCCTGCCTTAGGGCTGTAAGGCCTGCTAGAGGGGTGTCTTACCTATACTGCATAGGCAGTGAGAGGCTGGCATGGCACCCTGAGGGGAGTGCCATGTCGACTTACTCATTTTGTTCTCACTAGCACACACAAGCTGGTAAGCAGTGTGTCTGTGTTGAGTGAGGGGTCTCTTAGGGTGGCATAATACATGCTGCAGCCCTTAGAGACCTTCCCTGGCATCAGGGCCCTTGGTACCAGAGGTACCAGTTACAAGGGACTTATCTGGATGCCAGGGTGTGCCAATTGTGGAAACCAAAGTACAGGTTAGGGAAAGAACACTGGTGCTGGGGCCTGGTTAGCAGGCCTCAGCACACTTTCAATTCAAAACATAGCATCAGCAAAGGCAAAAAGTCAGGGGGTAACCATGCCAAGGAGGCATTTCCTTACAGAAGGTTTTGGGTTGATGCACTCACAACTGTACCTCTATCTTCAGTTTACTTCCCTTTTCTCCCCATTTAGCATCCATGGAAAGAAGTCTTCAAACCTACTAAAATCCAAAATTACCACGTCACAGCTATCAGGTAAACGAACAATCTTTCGGATCTATAGATTCCCTTCTCAAACATTCCTGATACATTTTGTGAACTGAACCAGGCCATGGAGCAGATTTGGGCTCTTCTGAAGATGAAGGGTGGACATTCAAAAGCTTATGGCACTGGGAAGGGTGCAATCTTCACCATGTATAACCTGAACAATTCAAATAACTTCATAGGGTTTATTTCCAATCCATTGTATGTATAGTGCATCATTAGAAGGTCCACTCAAGCCCTCCTCAGATGCTTGAGTGAGGAAGGTGACACAATGTGGTCTACTATAATAAGCCATCCCTTACAGGAAGGAATAGAGGAAAATCTTCTAGGCAGTCCTAGGTCAAAGTTCTTTTTCCAACAGACTTTATTGAAATTTAGAACAGTGATAACAGCCCCTCAGAGCACATCTACATTACTGTGCTACACAATTCTGATATACATCATTGCCATTTCATTATTTATAAGCATCTGACCAAATGAAAAAAAGAACACTCATCAGTATAGACACATGACCCTTCCACATGTACGTACCCTCCATATTCCTATGAAGTGAAGAGTTATGGTGCCCACCCAAGTCCCTCCTTCCATCACCCCTGGTGCATGCCCCCCCCCCCCCCCCCGAGTGCCCTGCCACATCGGAAAGGGCAATTGAGTGATCCTGCAAAGGAAGTCTACCTGTTGGTCTGAGTGTGCAAGAGAATCATCCTGTGACCAGGATCAACCATATATGTAGCCGAGCATGGAAGCTATCCTAATGTGTTTGGGAAAGCAAGGAGGATGTACTATGGGTCATCAAGGGTCAAGATGCTGCAGTGCATCCACTAAGGTGGACCACGCCGCCTCGAGGGAGCCGTGAAATCGCTTTGCCTCTCGCAATCTGCATCATCTCTCCATGTGAATAATGTGGCGGGCCCCCTAGTAGTCTTCCAAGTTCTGGTTTCGTTACATTTAGCAAGGACAAAGGTCAATCCCGAAATGTTGGTGACCTTAGTCCTCGCCGTGTATGAGAACCAACTTAAGAGCCAGTGGGCTGGGGTACAAGGGACCTCTCGCACAGTAACCTCTGCCAGCATCACTACTACACCCTCCCAATAGCAAGTTAAATCCAGACAGGTCCAAAAAATATGGATGAGTTTGGCCCCTTCCTCTCCACAAAGGGGGTATTTTTGCAGCAGTACGTGCATAATATCCATTGATTCTCCCTGGTGTGAGATACGCCCCGTGCAGTGTATAAAAGCTAATAAGTTTAAACATAGAATTCTTGGTGGCCTCAGGGGCCTGTTCAAAGATGTTTGTCTTGTCCCGGTCTGAAATCTCAATACTGAGGTCTTCCTCACTTCGGGTCTTCAGATCAGCCAAGGGGAGTAGTATGTCTCCCCGCAGTCAACTGTAAAAGCAAGTGACTGCTTTGAAGGTCCCGGCAGAGATAACAATATATTGGCAGCACATCATCTGCAGTGATTCTGCTCTGCCTGCTCCACAATGGGCACAAATTGTAGTTGTTTCTACTCTATGTAGAAGAAAATGACCCAGAGATAAGTCACAGCACAGACGAAACTTCAAACTCACTTACCCCAAAGGCGGCTCCCATCGTCATTGCACCTGCAGCTACCCATTTCATCAGCCACCGCCAGTCACCCCGTGTGAGAGCACCATCAGGAATTTCACTGGGAGGTCAGGGGAATATGGCACCCGTGTCCACGTCCTCTGCAGGCACCTATTCCAGCATTGACGCAAGACCTGGAGCTCCACAGCATCACCCGCTTTAAGGCCCAGAAGCCGGAGGAGGACTCCAGCCAGTGCGTGCCAGTCCAGTATTAGGTGAGATCTCCTCTCCTTCCAGTGAGGCGACAGGCCACCCACTGTGTGAGCAATTGCAGCTGTGCCACTAGGTTGTAAGCCTCGGTCTTGGACAGCCAGGCCACCTTCAGACATCAGCTGCCGGAGTGTGACCAATGTCACCCTCCTGAGGCCCGAGCACCAAAGCCAGTCTCCTTGGTGATTTTGAATAGGTCTACCAATTTAGGAGCCAAGATGTTTGCATAAGCCATCAGTGCCAGGAGTCATGTTCCAAGCCATAGTTTTAATGGCAGCTCAGACCACCTGAAGAGGGATATCTCCACTCAGCTCTGCAGCCTCATCCGGTGAAAGCCTAGGAACTGTCAGAGGCGCCAGGAACATGTCAATATCCACTTTGGCATCCCTCACCACACTAGACAGTAGCATAGTAGTCATAGAATTGACAATCAATGTCTTTCTGGCGATACGCTCTGGATCCCCGGTCATCTTCTAATTCTACAATCCCCAAGCCTGGTTTGTCCTCATTCGCCAGCCACGAAAGCAAGGAACCGGTGTGGTCCCTTTTAGAGTACGCCCTCAGCATGTAGTTCCTATAATCAAAGCAACACAAACGCTCCACGTTTGCAGCCACTGTTTCCTTGGCAGCTAGTAATCTGGCTTGTAGCTCTGGATGTCGTTATTAGTGCAGTTCCCAGGTACACAGTGGGGCGTCAGAGGACAGGAGACCTCCTGAAGGAGCCTCCTACGCACTCCCACCAAGTCCAAGATGCACTGGCCTCTCAGGATGAGCCTAAGCGCATCCCATTCTAGTTGAGGGAGCACTGCAGTTTCAGTATTCTTGTCGAGATATTGACAAAGCCGTATATATGCCATCCTGGAAGACATGGTCCGGCAATGTTTCAGGGCGCAGCGCCAGTACAGAATGTGAAGGCACATCTTCCCCTATTCAAGTTCCACTAATAGGGGATTATAATCAGATATATTTCACAAATTCAGTGGTGCAGATTCACCCATGTACACCAGGTGAACAGAGCATTGTCTCTAATCGGCCATGTAGTTCATACAGAGCAGAGAAGAACAAGTAATCCCGCTCCCCTGGGTGGTGAAGACGCCAGGAGACCAGGATCCCCCCACTCCCCTTGCCAAGCAGAGAATGCAACTATTTGAGGCCTGGGTCGGCCACACAATTGTAGTCTCCTCCCACTATTATAGTACCTACTGGGTAGGGGGCCAAAATCCAGGAGATCTGCAAAGAACGCCATGTGGTTCACATTTGGCCCGTATGTTATCAATGGTGACATCTCTACCATCGAAACACCACATGACCACCCCATAGCGACCCTCTGGGTCTACTAGGTGCCTTGTATGTTGGAAGGGGACCCCAGGGCGAATCCATACTAGAGCCCCTGTTGTGTAGGCAGAATAGTAGTGTAATAGGCTTGTCCTTTCCAGAGGCGTTGCAAGGCAACACCCTCCTTGGCCACCAGATAAGTCTCTTGAAGTGCTATCTGCAACCCCCAGGAATGAAGACCTTGTGCCCCTTGGCCATCGTATGCATCCCCCTAATGTTCCACATTAGGATTTTATAAGTCACAGGGTTGCCATTGCATGCCAACTAGTTTAGGACGCCCTTGAGCTCTAAAGAGAATGACTAGAATGCTCCGATCCAGGAGCCCTTCCCTACAACAAAGAATGTAGTTAATTTGCAGGGCACACACCATAAAAGGTCCCTTAATCAACCAACAAAAAACATCACCACCCCACGACAAGCAGTTCAACACCACCCATCCAAACATGCAACCACAGAACAATCATTTGTGAGAGTACCCACCGAAAACACAAGCTAAAAGGAGTAATAACCAATCAGCCCTGGTCCCTCCTCATCCGGCTCTGCAGACAGGGGACCCACACCCCTTTGCGACAATTAGTAATAGTCTTACAGGTTTTGCCGACAGTCTCAGAAAAATTAATCAGCTGTGCAAGGAGTGACTGCGGGCAGTTTGTTATCTGATTGTGGGGGCCGGGCTGCCCAGTGCATCTGGTCCCAGTCTGCTCATGGCTGCCAGCATCTCTAGGACCCTCTGCTGCTCTCTCAATGCTTCTGCGTCAGATGACGGTTTCCCATGTGCCTCACCTCTGCAGCGTCATTTCCTGTTCAGTTTCGGTGCTCTTTGTGGCGACTGGATGCTGGGCCCAGCCTGAGGTCTCACCTCCAGTCAAACGAAGGCCTCTTGAGGGGTCTGGAATAACTGTGCCTCGCTTGGGGGTCGCATAACTTTGTGGTTATCCATTTGAATGATGCCCCTGGTTCGAGCTTGGGCCAAGAGAGTTGATCCCGGTCCCTGTAGTGAAGGAGTCTAGAACCATGGGGTGAGGCAGCTCCCCAGGGGGAGGCATGCGAGGCGGGACTCTATGCACGTGCTCCAATGCAGATGGAGGTTAGACACCCCCCCCGCACCCAAGGGCCAGCTCCTCTCGTAGTCAATCTAATTTCTAGTCCATCTCTGGAGGCCTTTTTATTGCCAGCGGGATGTCCTTTAGAGTGGGTCCTTCCTGAGCCTCCCACTGGGTCAGCGATAGGTTGGCTGGAGTGTCGCCAGGCTGGGTTAGCCCCCACAGTGGCCAAGTCACACTTGCTTGTTGCCTTACCCACTTAGAAAGCCCCAGGGCCCTTAATCTCAGAAATCTCCTTCAACTGCTAGACTATGCATGTGTGAGGGCCACCCCGGCACGCTGGTCATCAACCACAGGGGATTCACCTCCATCCTGGTTATTGCAGCTCATGCTTTGCTATCTAAATGCAGTTGTTTATTAAATTCATTATTGAAACATATACTGCCTCTGTTTGTAATTTATATAGGAGACTGACTTGTAAATGAGAGAACCGGATGAGACCTGAGTGATCAAGACTTCCCTAAGAAGCCAAGTATGTAATGCGCTTGGCTGCTTAGTCATCACTATCCTTGGGTAGAGAGGAGGTACTGCTAGTTAGCCGGAGAAAAACCCAGATTGGAACGACAGATGTCACCCGCAGTGGGTTAGACTTAGTCTCCCACACCGCGGGCGATTCTGCCGCCCAAAAGAGTAGTCTCATTAGAATAATGAGAGCCTACGCGACATGGCGCTGCCAATGTTTTGTCAGGCTCTAATTTTTGGGTCCTCTGGAGTATCTGTCTCATTATATGTAATGACGCCTCAATACTGTATACGGAGACGTCCGTGGTACTGAGAATTTCCACCCCAGCTACGTAGACTATCCTATTTTCTAGCTTGAACAACCTCCAGCTGCACTTTAAAAGGAAAACCCCATTTGGTGTGCCTACTCTAAACTTATAGTCTGACTATAACGGCAAATCCACAGCAGGTACAAATAACAGTTAATGAGACAACCTCTGACTGCACATTTATTAGCAAATGGCCTAACACCCTAGGGGGGGGTCCAGTCACAGTTGTGGTGGATGCCGATGCAACTTACAGAACAGAACTTTTTTATTCTTGGGTCATATTTCCAGCAGTTCTTGGGTCACATTTCCAGCAGTTGATGGAAACACTTGCAAATCCGCCTGGACAACACATAGCACACGCATATTTAGAAATACCTTTATCTTATCAAGAACATAACAATTGGCTTGATGGCGCCCTACCCCACACGATATTACCAGTAAGGTTAGGTCCTCTAAGTAACAATGGTCCTACCTGGCCTTCATTGGCCGCCTATACACCACATCCTGAAGTTGCAATTTTAGCAGTGGCTGAGGTTCATCGTTTATATACAGAATTAACAGTGATATATAGACAATTAGTACAATTCGTAATGCAAATATTAAATACAAACCCAGCACGTGCTGCTCCAGCACATCCACATGCAGCAACGCCAGGCATAAATCCTGCAACTTTACATTCAATCATGGGTAAAGTACCCACCTAACGGGAGAAAACTCTGTTTTGGTTAGCACAAAAAATAAATGCCCTGAAGGCAGTATTTCCCCATACGGGACCTCAGGATAAACATAGAATATTAATGGTGTGCTTGCCTTTTGGGATGGTCCCTACAGTAGATAACTGTAATACCTGGGACACGGTATTTGCCGCACTCTATACAACTGCACACGGTACACCAACACTTTTTACCAGAGGTGTTAAAACAAATTCAAGGCGAATATGGGGCTGCCCCGGCCCTAGATTTGTGAATGCAATTTATGGGCAATTTTGCCACAGTATCCTCAATCATTTTAAGTAACCTTAAAGGGGAAGCGGTCACCCTCACAGTGCACATGCGGCTCTGTGACGTTCCGCAACAGGATCAGGAACGCGAGCTGCCTAAAATAATCGCAGAAACTTATTCTAGCATAGGTCGAGACAGTTTAGGGGCCAGGCCATCTAAACCACAGTTTCAGGGCAAATCTAATAAAGATTTTCCCAAGCAGGCACCTGAGGGCAATAAGAAGCGCTGGGATGAAAAACAACAAACTCCTAAAAAACAAAGAGGAGAATCCCCACGTATGGAGACCCCGCAGAACAGATATAATCTCAGAAATCGAGATAATATAAAAACACCTGATAGATATCAATATATTGATACACGCCAATCTCGTTCCTTTCAGGTCTCATCGGAAAAACGAAGTGAGAGAGGTAGGCGATCAGAGCGAAGAACAGAGTATGTGAAACCGAGACAGGAATCACAACGATCTTCAGCGGTTTCTGTTAAAAAAGGAAGAGAAACCCACCCAACAAAAACCCCAATTCAAAAAGAAAAAAGTGGCAGCAGTCACAGTCTGACATGCCACTCAGGAAGAGGGTCCCCTTGAAAAACAAGAAGTGGGCTCTAGCAGTGCTAGACAGCGCAGCAGAGCTCACAATAGTTCGCCGGAGTCTTCTAGAACACCTGGAGGGGAAAGCAACTGATGACTTTCTACAAGTAGAAACTGCGGATATGCGTGTCTCCACACCTGATAGGGTGTATAAAGTAATGCTACAGTTAGGAGACATTGAGCGCATAATAGACGCAATCTTTTGGGATTGCGTAGTAAATATATATATATATGATGTTTTGTTGGCTGAACAAGATTGGCCACCTGAATTTGTCAGTACCTGCCCATATGGGGAAGACGTAATTAAGCCTTCCTTCTCGCACCTTGTTCCAGAGGAACTCGCTGAATCCTATGCCATTGATTGGGCTTTGGCACAGGCATCTGCATTATACTGAAATCTCGTAGGATGGAATAGAGAATCCCCCTACCATGTAATTCCAATCAAAAATTAACCTCAACCGCAGTATCCAATAAAACATGAAGCAAAAGCACCTGTGAGAGAGATACTCACACAATTAGAGTACCAGGGTGTAATTGAACCCTGTCTCTCCCCAATGAATAATCCATTATTCCCAGTAGCTAAACCAGACCATTCTTATAGAATATATAGGAATACAGAATAGTCTTAGACTACTCTTAAACAGTCATACATGCATGTATGCTATAAAAAAAAAAACTCACAGCACAGCACTAATGAACAATATAGTGTGTAAAAAATACAAAACACTGGGCATTTCCAAGGTTTTTTTCTGCCAGAATATAGCGCCTGAGAGTAGAGAATTAACAAGTTTCTGGCGCTGCAGGGGCACAAACAGTACTGCTAATATGTGGGCTGCAGGCCGCCTGACAGGTCTCAGTTGGGGCAGGTGTCCCTCTCCCAGCAAAATCTCCCTCTCCCAAGTCCCCGCCAGACACTCAATATGCCCTGCGGGTGGGGCACTGTGTGCAAGGGCGCGAGGCCTCCTCCTCGATCACAGCTCCCCTCATGGGAGCAGGGGGCAGATAAAGGGATGATGGCTACATGTGTGCAGAGAAAGCCCTATTGTGCCTGGGACCGCTAGTAGCAAAAAGGCATACTGCTCAAAACAGGGGCAAATCACTGCTTCCAGGATTACCAAGTGAAAAGATGAGCTCAATTCCCAACGTATTCTTGGATTTCCAATCTATGAAGCTCAAGGGCACCCTCAAAAATATCAAAGCACTTGCAAAAAACATTATCAGGGACTGAGGGTAAAGGCTGCTAAAGAGTGAAACTAAGTTCCTGACTGTACTTGCATGTACTTAGGTGCTCCAAACTAGATTCTGGAAAGAGAGATATGCAGGATGCAGTTGGCTAAAAGCACGTAGTCCACTGATCAGACAATAAAGTGGCATTATATACAGTTCTTCTGACCAATTATTTTTCTTTCAAGGAAAATGGAGTTGCAAACAAAATGTATTCAAATGCAATCAAAAGATGGAAGGATGCACCCTAACATTTTGTTTACTCTCCCAGGAGTTTCTAACTAGAATATAAAATCATCAATTCACTTCAACCTGTGCAGCTATGTTGCAACTGAACCAAGTCTTTCAGCATCAGACTTGCGAGAGCCAATTACTGGCTAATTAATAAGTGAATTGCAGAATATATGGAGAATGCAAAAGCCAAAAATTGAGCCTTAGAAACCCTAGTCAAAAGCACAAATTAAGACAAAACAGCAATGAACAAAAACGGTAAGCCACAGGTTAAAAATCAAGAAAGGTGCCAATGCAAACAGAGTAGTTAGCAACACATTTACTGAGCCTTTTAACTGGGAAAACAGCATTAATATTTTATAGTGCACGGTCAAATTGACAAACACACGGCCTCTTGAAGTTAAATATATACAACTTGCTTAAAAACTGTTACGGCAGCCGGAAAGATAAATTCCCTTCAGGAATCTGCCAAAGTGTGTACTTGCGTACAGAAAGCGAAGCTGCATATTGCAGCATAACCATGTACTTTCGTACCTAGCGATAAATCATTTTCTAGCATTAAAAGACCTAAAAATTTAGAAAAATCTCCGATTTTTGTAAATCCTGCTCCAAGCTCTCAATCTGAGCTTTTAACACCTTACCACTTATGAATATTGTACAGGAAACTTCAAGTACATTCTAAATTGTATTTAAATACCAATTTATATGCTAGCTTATGGGCTTGTGATTGAAAATACATAGATAGCAAACACTACTGTTTCGTAAAAAATATTTTCACATATGCTGCCTAGCGTGCGTAATAAATATAAATATATATTTCTAAACTGACTGGCAGTCGCCAGCGGGTGGTCATACCTGGGGGTGATTAGTCACGCGAGGAGGGGGGAATAAAATTGAAAAGTGAAATACGGGATCAGGATAGAGGTATCTTGACCCCGTAGGACAGATGGAGGGGGGCCCTGAGGGTAGGAAATTTGTGCTGGTGCGATTTCACACAAATGTGGGAAAAATTTGTTTTTTGTTTTTTTAAAGCTAAATTTGAAGTTTGCTTAGGACTCTCTGTAAGAAAACACTGGGGAATCCACGCAAATTACACCTCCCTGGACTCCCTCAGGTGTCTAGTTTTCAGAAATGTCTGAGTTTGGTAGGATATTCTAGATGGCTACTGGGGCCAGGACCAACAACGCAGATCCCCACCACCCCCCTCACAAAAACAGTTTTTAAATTGATAATTTTGATGTGCCCATGTAGTGTTTTGGGGCATTTCCTGTTGCAGGCACTAGGCTTAACCCCACAAGTGAGATACCATTTTTATCAGGAGATGTGGAGGAATGCTGGGTAGAAGGAAGTTTGTGTCTCCCCTCAGACTGCAGAACTTTGCAGCACCGAAATGTGAGGAAAAAGTGTTTTGTTTTGCTAAATTTTGAGGTTTGCAAAGGATTATGGGTAACAGAACACGGTGAGAGCACCACAAGTTACCCCATCCCGGGTTTCCCTAGGTGTCTAGATTTCAGAAATGCCCAGGTTTGCTAGGTTTCCCTAGGTGCCGGATGAGTTAAAAGCCAAAATACACAGCTAGGCACTTGCACAAAACAGATCAGTTTCCATAAGAAAGATTTGATGTGTCCATGTTGTGTTTGGACCCTTCCCTGTTGTGGGCACTAGGCCTACCCACACAAGTGAGATACCATTTTTAATCTGGAGACTTGGGGGAATGCTGGGTGGAAGGACGTTTGTGGCTCCTCTCAGATTCCAACTTTGCAGCACCAAAATGGGAAGGAAAAAAGTATTTAAGACAAATTTTGAGGTTTACAAAGAATTCTGGGTGCCAGAACCTGGTGCCAGCCCCACAAGTCACCCTGTTCTGAATTCCCCTAGGTGTCTAGTTTTCAGAAATGCCCAGGTTTCCTAGGTTTCTCTAAGTGCCGGCTGAGCTAGAGGCCAAAATCCACAGCTAGGCACTTTGCAAAAAACACGTCAGATTTGCAATGTAAAAATCTGACGTGTCCATGTTTTATTTTGGGGTGATTCCTGTCGCTGGCACTAAGCCCACCCACACAAGTGTGGTACCATCTTCATAGGTACACTTGGGGGAATACAGAATAGCAGAACAAGTGTTATTGCCCCTTGTCTTTCTCTACATTTTTTTCCTTCCAAATGTAAGGCAGTGTGTAAGAAAGAAGTGTATTTGAGAAATGCCCAGTAATTCACATGCTAGCATGGGGACCCCTGAATTCAGAGATTTGCACATAACCACTGCTCCTTAACACCTTATCTTGTGCCCATTCTGGAAATACAAAGGTTTCCTTGATACCTATTTTTCACTCTTTATAGTTTACCAAATAAATTGCTGTATACCCATTATACAATGAAAACACATTGCAAGGTGCAGCTTATTTGTTGGCTCTGGGTACCTAGGGTTCTTGATGAACCTACAAGACCTAGATACCCCCCCAACCAGAAGAGTCCAGCAGATGTAACGTGTATTGTTTTAAAAAATCTGCCATAGCAGGAAAAAGTTACAGAAGAAAACGTAGACAGAAATGGCTAGTTTTTTCCAGCTCAATTTCAAAATTTATTTCAGCAGTTATTTTCTGTAGAAAAACCATGCAGGAGCTACCTAAGTGACCCCTTGCTGAATTCAGAATTTTGTAAACTTTTCAGAAATTTGGCGTGGGTAGCTGTGTGAACAAAACGTTACGAGGGCCTAAGCGCAAACTACCCCAAATTGCCCCCCCAAAAAGACTGCACAGGAGGGGGAAAAGGCCTGGCAGCAAAAGGGTTAAAACAGCAACAATATTGCTTATTACATACAAACGTGAATGTCTGTGGAGTACAAAACAAATATGTAAAATCATCTATACAATTTCATACCAATAACAAAATCGTAAAAACATTAGAAAATACTAAAAATGTGCTGGTTCCCATTAGTTCTTGAGTACTTGCCATCCTAATACAGGTAAACAGTAATAGAAGTGAGCTAAGTAAAGTCAACGTGGCAACTTACTATGCGTATAACAAAGTAAGGCCGATGAGGCAGTCAGCTGGAAGTAAACAAGTGAAGAAAGCATAGCAGGCGACAGTATGACTGCCTGGAGTAGTTAACCAGAGGCTATACTAACCTGACACTATGGTTTTCCCCCTGCAACGATTAATGATTGCTTGTTCGTGTAATGGGCATCAGGTTAGTGTTCAATTGGGGATTAGCTAGGTCAAGCCTTATTATTGCTTCCCTACATGTACCTATACCTCTGACCTTGAAGCATTTTTTCCCCCGCAGGCTACCGTGATGATGGGGACATATACTGATGGGGACATATGCATATCAGCGTATAGCCGCAAAGTCTACATGATGCATCACCGCTATATTTTCAAGATGGTTGGTCAGCCAGAGACAGAAGACAGTCGAATCAGATGTGCATCAATTTCCTTTATATGTGCATCAGGAAAGTAAGACTAAGATAAGATACCAGCTTCAAACTTTTATGCACCATCCATGAGTAAAAACACCTGCTAAAAGTGTCAACGAAAAAGAATCGCGCAGGTTTAATTTATTATTTTTCTAAATTATGTAAAACGGTAAATGCATGTTTCATAGCTCAGTTGTACTTGTTTCGTTGAACCCCTTGAAAAGGTCCTCATCATATGCAGACTTGGGGGTGGGTCACCTTCTAGAGCCAACTATGCTGCACTGCCTAGTGGCGAGAAAACGGTTTAATTTGATTTTGTAGCAGCTTTTTATATATGTGTACATTCTCTCCAGCTTCTCATTAATAAGGTCGAATTACAGGCACACCTGTGCCGGCGATGCATTTTGTGGAAGTTGAAACACCCTCTTGTAAGCAATTGCCTGCAGTTTATTCAGTAGTCAGTGTCTTTTCCATGCAGAGCAATGCTTGCATTTGCCACATTGGCAGCATGTTTGATGTCATTACTGAGGTCAGCGGCCTGAAGGGGGGACCCTCTAGTTTCTTTGCTAACGTAGAGAATGCCCATTACCAAAGCATTTTTCTGTAACAGGTATCAACCCTCCGCCTGGTGATTAAATCTATTGTCAATGTAAGTTACCAAGTACTTGTAACATCTCACCTCCTCCAAATGGACTGTGTTCAACCATGTTCTAAACGGGGGGCTGGACTGGCACCTGATTGACATTGTTTTCATTTGTGCAGCGCTAATTTCTAATTCAGGGATAGAAACAATTTCTCAATTTGTTCAAAGACCTTTGTAGGCCCACTGGTGTTAAACTCAATAAGAGCACGCCATCTGCATAGGAGAGGTGAATCAGCGGTAACGTGCCCAAGCGCCGTGGATGTGAATTGACTTTACCAAGCTGTGGTGATAGGTCTGCCATAAACAGATTGAATACCTGTGCAGCCGACATCCCCTCCCCCACCACCCCTGACCCTTATTTGTGAAAACCTTTCTTGATTCCTCGTAGTACTCATTCAGGGATATTCCACATTAGTAATTTCCTCCACAACATGCAGCGGTCAAATGCCATTTTTAAGTCTACAAAACAGAGATTTAGTTTGAGATGCTTCTGCTGGCATTTGTCTGATAATAAAGAGATGGCTGGGATATTTGTATTTGTGCCAAGCCCTTTTTGAAATCCAGTCTGTTTAAGTGGAATGAGGTTGTTCTCTTGATGCTGCTTCCACTGTTGAGGAGGACCGTCAGACTCTAGTGTCATCCCAGAGTGTGGACAATCTTATTGCCCAAGGGGACACTACAGTGTTGCTTTACTATGGACATAATCCTACCCATGCAGGGCATAACATCTAATGTCTTGCTTGTTGTTATTGCCTGTCTTGATACCCAATGTGGAGATATATCTTGGGGGCTAAGGGTACTTCTCCCACACAATGTGATAGGCCATGGTTGTGGGCTCAGGGATAAGATGTCAGTCCTGGCACCACATACTTTATTGGATTTGCAGTACAATTTTTACATTTTACTGTATATCCAGGGGGTTGGTGGTGTGAGGAAACGACAAGGGGCGGGGGGGAGGGGGCTTATGTTATGCTGTTACGTACTTCTATCAGTTAAGGGGTGCTTGTGGTGGTTTGCAGTGCGGTCCACTCCTTTCTTAACCAGCACAAAGTATAAATGGCAAGTATCCATGAGACCCACCTAAAAAAGGCGGGGGGGAGGCAGGGCAATGGTACTCTGCCACATACTCATCCTATGACAGAGGGGTGACTATCCGGATTTCCTTTGGCGTCGCATTCAAGCACACCTACAGTGAGGCAGACGTGGAGGGCCATAATCTCCTACTTCAAAGGGTACTGGATGCGAACGAGGTCAAGTTCTTAAATGTCTATGCCCCCAACATGGATGATAGGCATTTCTTTGATCACATGCAAGGCCTACTGGAGGACAGTGTGGGGGCACCAATTAACTGGGCGGACGATTATAACTGCACCCTTGATGGGGGTTGGGAATTGCAAACCACCCAAACACAGTACTAAACCCTTGATGACTTCTTTCTCTCTGCACTGTGATGAACAATCTGAGATTCGGGGACAGCTGGTGCGCACTTCACTCTAGGGACCAGGACTACACTTGCTGTTTGTTAACTCATAACACTTATAGTCGCCTTGACCACATACTGTTGGCCAGCACAGACATGCAGACTGCTGGGGGCAGTTATCTGGGGATGCTCTTATCCATTTACGCATCAGACCTGCTGCAACTGGGATGGACTGCTAGACATAGAAACTGCACTTGGAGTATACCCCCGACCTTCTGTCAGATACAATGTGCCGGGAATCATTGGCAATGTCCCTCACCAACTACTGGACACTAACTGGGGAAACACACCCTTTAGGTCCACAGAGTGGGAAGCCCCTAAGGCAGTGCTGAGGGGGGGCCTGCATAAGAACTGCGTGCGGGGTTCACTGCCAAATGGAAGCGGAACTCCTGGTGCAGGAACATTGGCTGGTGTCTCTGCAGAGCTCAGAGGCCATAGTGGTGGAGGCCCGTGAAGGGGCGTATCAGGTGTGGTGAGAGATGCACAGGATTTGAGGTCTATTAAGGCAAATACAACCTTCGAACATAGGCAGGCTCCTATCGTGGATTCTTAGACTGTAACAGGATATTCTTCCTACATTACACATTTCTACATCAGCTGGCACACTTGTAACCAGCTGGCCGGACATTCTGGGGGCCCTTATAGAACACTTCCTTGGGGTATATAAGGCTGGGGAGACGTGCCCACTGGTACTGTGTAGGAATTTGGGGGGCAGAACATGAATTGGCCTTGGTTTCTCTAGATCTAGAGAAAGCTTTTGATACAGTGGAGTGGGCCTATCTGATGGTGTGTCACAGGGTTATGCCGGACCCAATGAGCCTAGTGTTTTTGAATTTTCAACTCACAGGTGCTGCATGTCATACAAAACAATGTTTTCATGGTTTTCCAATCCCAACGCTTTGTGATAATGGATACATTGTGTTGGTCTTCTTTTTCTTGTACGTTGTCACACTATAATTATGGTGATGGCGTGGTGATTCTACTTATCTTTTTTAATAATAAAATGTTTATAAAAAATAGACAGACTATATATTTTTACAAATGATGTATGTACACGTTATAATGGAATGTTTTTTGTGATTTTCTCAGCCTTGAAGAAGTCCGGTTTGGACGAAACACGTGTCGGCTGATGGCTTTTGTATCTATTTATGTATTGTGTTTGTATATTTGTGATATTTTTATGTGTTATATATATAATATTCTCTCCCCATTGTTTTTCAAAAATTCTTTTTGTATGTTTGCATATTTATTCTTTGCTTGTATGATATTAGTACCAACACCATTATGAGAAATACTCTGATGGTTTAATTTATGGTTTCTTTCTAACTTGACTTAAAAGACAACATTTGTCTTTAAACTTTTGACACATGGGTTTCTTGGTGTGCTCCACTAATCTTGTTTTTGATGGTGGTGCTAATCAGGATGGGATCTAGGCCCAACTTTTTTGGGTGCATGCACCTATTGTACACCAATCCCACGGTCCATCTAAAAGTGGGCGGACACCCTCTCTCTCGCATCTCTCCAATTCTACGTAGAGTCTAGCCTCTGTCAAGACTATCAGTTCTACATTGCGTCTAGCCTATGTCAACAATATAACTAGAAGAACAATCTACAACAGTTACAGGTCTTGGTCACAACATCATAGTTACCACAGAAAGGCTTGCTACATGACACGTTAAGCACAAACATCAGAATAGTGGCTTAGAGTATATTAAAATAATCAAGCACATTATGCGCATTTGCCCAGTTATTCTTGAGTTGCATGAGAAAGTAATTGGAGCCTTTATTTGCTGCCAATTAGAATCGAACAATAAAGCTGAAATGTTTTGCTTTTTAACACAACTGCCAAGCAACAGGAAGAATAACAGTGTTTAGTTTAGTTCTTGCATATTTCTATTTACACCAGAGTGCTGAAAGAACGTTTTATAATGCCAACTTTTTAATTCTGTGGCTGACATTCCAAATGATCTTTCCCCAAGCTTTTTGTATATTTAGGGATAGCGTTCAGGAACGGAGATTATACCAGAATGCCTGAGCAGAAGTTCCTAGTTAATAAGACAGGTCGAGCGTTAAAGATGCACCCACTTTATGCACGGAAACATTTTTATAGTCTGGGCCCGATACTTTTAGGCAGCATATTAAATGGGTTGTGAGGTAGAAGTGTTTTTTTCACTCTGAGGTAACAAGAAGTCACGTGCCAACCTTTTTGATTGACATTTATGAACAAAAATAAAAAATACAAACATGCACTCGCCCACAGTTGTACGTTACCAAGACCAAAGCCCTGTTAGGGTTTGGCCACTGTTAAGATGTGGTCAGAATCAAACCCTTATAGATTTTACGATACTTTTCACTACTGACCGAGCAGGGTTGGTTTCATGAAAGGCTTCCTTCTACCCGACAGAGAGTACTGCATTTGAGGAAGATGAGATTTAAATGAATTACAAAAGAAAGTATGTGAGTCACTCTGTGAGGTGATTCTCTGACGCCTTGACCAGTTTGGGCCTTATTTAGAACTCAGTGGATGGGTTACCCCATCACAACGGCGAAAGATAACTCCTCTGCTGAAATCTAAGTCACATTATGTCCTATGGAATTGAGATTTTTGTGGACGGGATATCTGCCACCGTTGTGACAGTGAAGCCTGTCGCGAACTTCTAAAACAGGTCCTTTGTGGTGAAAGCAACGTGCCCCTTGGGTTGTGTCCCGAGGAGGCCCTGACCAATTGCATGCACCAATATTGTTGGAGTTCCCTATTCCTTTATGAGATTAAAAAAAATACTTTGGATTAGCTTCCAGGAATTGTTGGACTGCCACTG